>NC_067282.1:104746769-105050102 GCF_020740795.1 Apus apus
GAAAAGTTCCCCCACTTTTATGTCTGGTAACTTTTCCAGCCAATTCATTTAGATAGTCTAGAAAGGACAATGTGCTAGGGTGCTGTGCTAGCTCCAAAGGATCTGGGTTGCAAAATGCTGGCAAACTGGCTGTCTTGGCATTGCTCCATGGCTGGGAAAGGTATAGATAGTTTTAAGCCAGATCTACATATGGAAAAATATTGACTTTCCCCATACAGCATGTCTACCTTCTGGATTAATTTATGTTTACACTGGCAAACTTGTTATTGAAGTACTGTCATTTTTTTTACAAATGTTTTTTGCATTGCTCTTATTTTGGTAACAAAGAATATACCTAGCAGCAGCAATTCTCACTCTGTCACAGAGGACAGGAAACAGTAAGTCTGTTCTTAATTATTTCACCTACTGAACAAAATGCTTTGAATCAAGAAAAACATGAGATTGATTCGTTAAAAACATTGCCAATGCACTTAGTTCCTAAAAAATTAATATTATTTTCTTTTTGCTGTTTTGTCCTAATTTTATTATAATTATTTTTTCATGTGAGGCTGAAATAAAATATTTATACAATATTCTTAGACTTAAATGGCAAAGCATGAGCACCAGTCAGACACAAATACGTATCACAGGCCACTTCACCCCTGGATCAGTTTCTATGTTGTGTCCAGGCAGATGTGGACACTGAAAACTGTCTTGAGAGCTGAGGGCTCCATCTTGCTCTAGATCTGCATCCCAGTCTGTGCAATGCCATTACTGCAAGTTACCCCTATCCAGGCAGGGGCTGCATCCAACTCAGTGGTATAAGTTATGCAAATAAAGACTGTCCAGATGAATAGTAGCATGGAGCACAACTCTGATCAAAATAACATGACAATTCCATAACTTTTTGCCCTACTATTCTAGACAGCTTTGAACCTTCCTTCTACAGGGGAAAAGGGGATGGCATAAAAGCTATACTCATGTTTTTGGATCTCAATCTAATAAAGATTTAGGAACTTCTTTTAATTTTCTTATGTTGAGACAGATCCTCTATTCCTGCAAATTTACACTGCTATTTTGAAGTCATTTGCCAGCTCCACCTGTGAAACACCTGCCTTTCATACTAACTATTTTAACTTCATGGACCTACACATATGTATAATTATTTGAGAGAGCTGCATCTCTTAAGTTTTGCACAGAAATGTTTAATCTCCTGATCTTCACTTTTGTCTTCTTGTACCCTGTTGTAGAGTATTTTCTTGTTCTTCTCCTGAGGGAATGACGTTTGCTAGTTTATTATTGTCAAAGATGATGATGTTAAATGATGTTAGATGGATGCATTTAAAAACATTTATGTTTCTAAAAATACGCTTACCTGGATGTAAGAAATGTTAATGTTTTTTCTTTTGTTGATTGTTTCTCTGTCAGAAACCAAGCTTGAAGGCTTGAGCTTTCATTATAAACAAAAAATTATGTTCCAGGCATCAGTTTTCTAAATGGTCCCTTAAGATCCCTGAGGTCTTCTTGTGCAGATATGGCCAATTTGTGAGTAATCTGGTATTAACATGGAGAGTGTAGACCCTTTTGTCTCCCTGTCTGCTGGGTCTGCCTCTCTCTTCACCTAGGTGGCCGTGGGGATGTGTGCAGGGGGTGAGGCACTGGGTGCCAGGCACAGAGGGAAAGGTGACTGGTGACTGCCCTGACACAGCAAAGCAGGTGGTCTGTGGGATGACAGCTGCCGCTGCCACTTGTTTGGGTGCAGTTAAACTTATGACCATTTGGGTACAGAGAATATGGGCTATAATTTAAGCTAATTAAGAGCTTATAAAAGCATGGATCATGCTGAGAGATTATGTCACATGTATGATTTTAATTATATGTATTTTTTAAAGTGAATTATTCCTGGGGCCAGAAAATACTATTTTGTGTAAATGGAAATGCTTTTTCAGAGAAGTATTTGGGATCTTGTGAATTTCAGAACAATTATTTTTTACTTTCTCATTTGAAGCTTTCTGTTTTCATCCCAATAATGTAAAAATATTTCATTCTGGTATTGCCTAAATATTTATTTAATATTAAATATAATATATTATAATGTAACCTTTTGTCACCATGAAATACATCCGAATGGTAGATAATAAAAACATTTTGGCAATGTCACTAGACTGCTTTCATACCAACATGTTCAGAACTACAGAGCTGCATTTTTTAGCACAGTTCAGGATAAAACCAGTAAAATTTTAGAATTTCCTTTTTTGATCTAGTAAGTTCAATTCTAGTTCAAATAAATCTATGAAGTAATATTTGAATGAAATTGTGTTCTTTCTTTCTTTCTTTCTTTCTTTCTTTCTTTCTTTCTTTCTTTCTTTCTTTCTTTCTTTCTTTCTTTCTTTCTTTCTTTCTTTCTTTCTTTCTTTCTTTCTTTCTTTCTTTCTTCCTTTCTTTCTTCCTTTCTTTCTTCCTTTCTTTCTTTCCTTCCTTCCTTCCTTCCTTCCTTCCTTCCTTCCTTCCTTCCTTCCTTCCTTCCTTCCTTCCTTCCTTCCTTCCTTCCTTCCTTCCTTCCTTCCTTCCTCCCTTCCTCCCTTCCTCCCTCCCTCCCTCCCTCCCTCCCTCCCTTCCTCCCTTCCTCCCTCCCTCCCTCCCTCCCTCCCTCCCTCCCTCCCTTCCTCCCTTCCTTCCTTCCTTCCTTCCTTCCTTCCTTCCTTCCTTCCTTCCTTCCTTCCTTCCTTCCTTCCTTCCTTCCTTCCTTCCTTCCTTCCTTCCTTCCTTCCTTCCTTCCTTCCTTCCTTCCTTCCTTCCTTCCTTCCTTCCTTCCTTCCTTCCTTCCTTCCTTCCTTCCTTCCTTCCTTCCTTCTTCTCTTTCTCTCTTTCTCTCTTTCTTTATCCTTTTTGGTTTTTTGTTTGTCATTACTCTGGAGTGGATCCTACAATATTTTTTTTTCCCCCTATACTTATGTTAGGCACTTCCATTAATTTTGTGGAGCCTAATAAACATAATTTAAGGATATTTGTATGATGGTTATTAGTAGTAGGTATAAATACTTTTTTCTCCCTGGCATGGAACTACTTGAGAACACTGTTCTTAACTGGGTAAAGCAAATCAAATTACACAGTTATTTAATGCCAGCACTGATTTCAGGGACATACAGTGCCAGAAGTATTAGTGAGCAGAGGTGTAGTCAGGAGATAGTAACCTCATGAATATGGAGTTTACTGTAAACCCTGCTCAGTGTGTTTTACACTTTTCTTCTGCCAGTCTCACCATTAGTTTTCTACTCCTTTCGATTAGTCCAGAGTTGGACTCCATATTTGCTGATACTGACTCTATAAATAAACGTATTTGCATAGTGAAAACCTAGCTGCCAATTTCCTCACCAGAAATACATAAAACTGTTATTATATAACATTTGGTAGCAAAAGGGATATTGGATGAAGAATATAACATTATTGAGCTGATGGAATGATTCTACCAAGTTGAAATGAGAACTCTTTCAGTTGTTCTAAAAGTTGCATGGACTGCTGGATTTAATCTGTCCCTCTTGGCCCAAATGTACTTAAATGTACTTAAACTGTTGCCATTGGAAAGGGGGATGTCTCTCTATTAGCGATTTTGTTTTCCTCAACCCTATTCCTATGGTGACTATCAGGTTTTGGAGCCATAGTGATTAAATGTATGAGTTGTAGCTGACAGGCTGAAATATGTAACACATAAAAGAATAAGAGGTCCAACATACAACTACATACCCACATTACCACCCTGACATGCATAAGGAGGAAAGAAAAACTGCTGGATGCTGCCCAGGACATACTTCCCTGCCACCACTCCTTAGTTACACATGCAGTGTCTATGCCTCCATTTGACAAATTTTATTTACATCCAAAAAGAAAATAATCTGTATAGTAAAGAATAATGTTGCATTACAAAATAAATGTCAGGGACTGTTACTTCGTAACTCCTCAGCAGATTCTGCAAGGAACTAACCTGGGACAATGGAGGCTTAGTTCCAATCTTTTCCATATAAAACGGCAAAAGGATATCAGAGCCACTTAAATTTCCAGCTCCATAACAATTTCCTGAGTTCCAACAACAATGAACATCAAGAATGAAGAAAAATACCAGCACATATTTGTATTGTGAGATCATCTTACTCCTGAATATGTATGTATTGATCTGTGTCTACCTCGTTGCAGGAAAAAAATGGGTGGAAATAATTTTATTTTACTCTTTATTTGAAAAGCGAATGTATGTATGCATGGGGAAAGATAAGCTACACATTTCCCAAGTTTCTCATTGCTCTTTCATTGAATGTCTGCTTACACTCATATGTTCATTATGCACCTGGCAGCCAGACTCCAAGCCTTATGTGATTTTAGCTTGAAGCTTTCTGGTGCAACAGAGATGCTTATTTGTGGTGCCAGCTCCAAAAAGATGATCATGTTGGACAGGTTGCTCTCTGTGCAGGCCATATAAACATATAAATATATAAAATGGTTAGATCTTTTCAGTGTAGGCAGCAGCCTCAAGGGTACGATGCACCCTGACACCCATGAAAGAAATGCAATAACAACCCATAGCAGTCTTCTTTCACAGGCCACTGGACAATACAGGTGAAAATAGAGGGTTTCCTGGTGAGGAAGAAGCCTTGCTCTGGGCATGGCAAGACCTTTCTGACAGACCATCAGCAGGAGATGGCACACTCCCTGTGAAACACAGCCCTTGAGCTGTGTGGACCTGGCTGCCATTCTTCACCAAGCTGGACAGTGTACTGTGCTTGACTGCAGATGTGCCAACCACATGCTTGTGCAGTTGCTGGGTATAGATTGCTTCCTTTGCAACATAAGAACCATGCGTATTTGGTGGGGACATGACAGTAGGGCTAGGTCATTCAGGATGATGCCTCGCAAGAGTGATGGCTTGGAGTGAGAAGGAGAAGGTCAGGTAAAGGCCTACACTGGTTATACATTTCTAATTGTCCTGATTTCAAATTACTGCTGAAACATAATTTATTAATTATGCAGTAGAGAGTGACAGATAAGCAAGGTTTCAGAGAGGTTCTTGTTGCTTTTGAGATGGCTGTGTTAGATTGTTTTCTGCAACTTTTTGTGAAACTCTACAACACCATGCATGCAGTAGCTTAATCCAAAAATCCTTTAATGCTGTCTGCCATGCACATATTGTCAGGCTGCTGAAGAGTATCCCCAACTCTGCCTGCCCCTGACCAAGCCCCAGGGCTCCCTTCGCTTGCCCACAGCCCAGGACCCCATGTCAGAGCTCCCTGGGACTGTCAGGCCCTGCCTTTGTGACACCACAACAGGGCCAGTCTGCAGCTCCCCACAGCCTGCCCCTGCCCAATCATGGGGCCTGCTGAGCCAGGTCCCTGTCCAAGCCTCAGCCACCCATGATTCAGGGAGGCTCCCAATGCCCAGGGGTAGGGCTGCCCTGGTGCCCCTCAGTTCCCTGCTCTTGGCTGGGGCAGTGGGATGGGCCCAGCCTGCCAGGTTTTGCCCTGTGACCCCATGGGGAGCCCCCACGTTCCCAGCCCCACTTCCAAAGGGAGCCACCCCACTCCTGCTGCACCTGGAGATGTGTGAGAATAGTCAACTGAGTGTACACAATTAGGTTTGTTCTGAAGTGTTAAAGGACCAGGGCTATGCTGAGTGATTCACATGTAAAGTGATTTCTGAGTACATGCATTAAGTTTGCCATAAGAAGGCATAAGAGCTTTACAGAGATACAACTATACCTGGGTTTCCTTTAATATTTCAAATGTAAGAAATTGGATTAAATGCACCAGGCATGTATCTTCCTTACAAATATTTCAAAGTGTAAAATACTGTCTATAGTGTTAGGAGCAGAGGAATATTGAGTTGATATACAAGTTGGTCAGGCTTTCTAATATACTTTAATCTTGAACAGATCTGACTAAAAGCTTCCTTTTAACTCTGCAGCTAATTGAAGAATTTAACAACAACAAAAAAAAATGACCCCTTACTGTGTTTTTTCTTCGTTTCTGCAAAGAGGAAAGATTCAAATGTTTCTTTGTAACTTCCCCAATCCTTTTTCGTCATTAGCTCTTCAATCTAACTGCAATTATTTAAAACATTTTGATGGAAATCCCTCTACAGTCACAATGATTTATCAGAGTGGTTGCTTCACAGTTGACAGGTCAATCTATAGATACACTTGAGGATGACAATAATTAAAAAGCCCTTGACAAAATGTGATTCAAAATCGGGGTTTTGTTGCATATATTTTGAACATTAATTTAGTGCTTGCTTAAAATCCCTGACAGTCCATCTACAAAGATGAAGTCTTACTTTGTCCACAGTCCTTGGATTTGTTGAGAGAACCAATAGAGGAGTCAATTATTTTATGCTGTGACTCAGTAACACACAAACACGACTTGCTCACATTGATTTGTGGCTGCACATGAATTTCACACAAACAAGTGAACAATCATGTACTGGTAATGATTATCAGCTGCTGCTGAGCTAGGTTGGATTTATATGAGAGATCTGAAAAGTCTTTGAAAAGACTTGCTAATGAACCTCATGTTAAAAAGACTTCTCTATGAAAACCCAAACTGGCAACTAGAATTTTAACAATGGAAAACTAGACTACCGCTGTTCTTCTACTCTCTCTCCCTTTTCAGAAGTTTAACCATTTAAGAAGTTACCATTGATATGCTCCGTTCTCAAGCTGCAGACCATCCAGCTTATTAAAAAGTTTTACTTCACTCTATTCTTTTTGGTTCTTTAATGATTTTGTAAGTCCCAAAAGCTCAAGTTCATTAACAGTGCTCCTTAGAATGACATTTTCCTTCTTCAGCTCCTTCAGTGCTTATGAAAGTAAACTATATGCAATTTTACCAACAAGGACACAGTGAAGCAGAAGTGCTCAATCACTGGCATTTTTTTGCACCCCTTTGTCAGTTTATCTAGAAGCCAGTACTATACTTAACACAGTGCTGAGTCATTTTGATGAACATTTGTGAATTTATTTCTTCAAATGTTTGATACTCAGATTCAGACTTTGTATTTTCATTTGTGTTCAACTGTTTGATATACAAATTCACTACTGAGGTTATTACAGGGCTATCATCTGCATGTATTATCTATGTCTATTCACATTCCTAAAGTTAAACAAGTGCATTTACACTTATACAAGACTAAGAAAATGGAGAGCGAAACTCCAACTTGTGAAAGATATTTAAATCAGAAACTCTATTTGTCAACCACATACATTTTCATTTTCTTCTTTCCTTTCTTCCGCTTGCATTTTTGCACAATGCCCCTAGTCTTCCTGCTCTGTTATTTTTTTGACTGAAGAAAAAACATTCTTCAAAGCATAAAGAACATACCATAACCTGTGTATACAATCATGCATATGCCACACATAGCGAACCACTCTTTAACTGTACCTCTGCAAACTGTAGCTCCACCAGCTGTGCCCAAAACAATAATGAAGGATGCATTTAAAACAAGATCAAGTGCAACAAACGAAAAAACCCCACTGATTGGTGTTTTAACCAACTACTACAATGTTCTTGAGAAGACTGGGATACGGGAGCAGAAAACACACCTCGAATTTAGTAGCATCTTATTTTGGATAATGATGAGGGCCTTCTGGAAATAAAACACTTAATGTATGAACTGAATATTCTTTTTTTTTTTTCATGGGCAGTTTTGTCCAAGTATAGGTATAGTTATACTAGATTATAATAATTATCATTAATTATAAGAAGAAGCATAAAGATTTTGTGAAGAATACTTTAAAAATGTTAAATAGATTATTTCATTGATGTCTGCATTGCAGGCACAGCAGTATTGAATTCAGATTATTGTGACAGTCTGGTTTTGTCCACAAAAGTTTCCAATGGGCTTTCCAAGGGAGAAAATTTCAGGTACTCTGGTTTTGGAAAGGGTCCCTACTGGTCCCTAATTCTTTTAAATTAGAAATGAGAACTAGACATCTAAATATCTTTGAGGATAGGGACCTAAATATTTAAGTTTTTACTGCATATGACAGTATAAGCCAAAAGATGCCTAAAGATAGCTACAAAAATGTAATTAGGCACTACTTCACAGAGAATGCTTGAGTCTATGTATGAGGCATTGCTGACTGCCTTTGTAAATGCTGTTATGAGTGTTGTATCTAGGAGGTTATTTTGTAACTTTTTAGTAGGAGAGTTTTAATACAGGACACATCGCTGTGTAATAAATAATTCCTTTTGGCATTTATTTTTATTTAGTTTCAGTTCCTTAAAGGCTTTTTTTATTAGATATTCAATTTTTCTCCAGGATTAAGTATACTAAAAATCAAATCTAAAGTAAGCATTTCATAGTACTGCTTTTTATGTATAGTTTCCTAATAAATCTTTAATTTTACAAACATCGTAGCAGCAAAAAATGCAGAAAACAGGCATAACACCATCCATCACAAGTACAGTTTAATGATGAAGCCTGTGACTAGATTTTGTGCAGTTTGCACCAGTATTTGTGTTTCCAGGAAGTATGCAGGTCACCAAATTAGTAAGTACTTATGACTAAATAAACTTTCAGGTTTTTTACTGTATTTAGAGTGCTGACTTTCAGTTTTGCTTGAATATATATTTAAAACTAATTCTAAGATGAAAACCAAGCTTTTTAATCAGCTGTGACAAAAAACTATATGCAGTCTTGAAGAGCAGTTATGAGAGATGGAAATAAATTATCTATTTTCAATACCAGTAGAGTCTCATTTTCCATTTATACCATGTCATTCTTGTTAGCTAAGGGAGTTGCCATAAATTAGTTAGATCAGATGAAGTTTGTAACACTGGCACAAATCCTTTTTTTATCAAAGCAATCATTTTAAAGCATAAATAATCACAATGAAAGCTTTTATGCATTTTTTCTGACAGTTTATTCATTTTTATTTATAAAATAATTAAAAGATAATGTATCAGAATCTTACATAACAAAAAAACCCCACTAGTTTTAATATGGGATGGGTCATGCACTGTGGACAGAATAAATAATAACAAGTTTTTTTTTTATTCCAGGGGAGAGAGTGTTTTTCTTGGCTGCATTTGACTTTTACCAACAGCTTCCTGACCTAGCTTAATCAAGCTGCAGAAAAAGTTCTGAAGTATCCAAAATGGGCTAGCAAAGCCAGAATTTGTTGTGAACCATTGGAAAAGGCATGCATGATTTTGTGAGATTTTAAAAAGATTTTAATCCAGAATGTTACATTTTCTCATAAATTTTTTGACCTTTCCTCACAAGGAATACAATTATCAATGTGAAAGTCAGGACTTCTTCCCATGTAAACTTCTGGTCCTATTTTAATATTTATTATGTTAGATATATTAATGAAAATGGTGAATAAAGTCTAATTTTAAACAAGCAATGCTTATTCCCACTGATAGTTGAAAATAAGCAGCCACCTCAGCATGACTAGGAACAAGTCTGCCTTTAAACATGCAACTAAAAAAACCCCAGCATATTTAAGTGGAATCAAAGCATAGATATGCCTCTAAGGATAGATAATCTGTTACACAGAACTGCTGACCTCAGACTCTGAGCATATTTTAGTCTTTTATTAAGCCTATAGTTTGCTTAAATGGTCTTTTAATAATCTTCAAATATGGCATTAAAATACATTGTTCAACCTAAAATGTAACATCTACTGAAGGCTTCCCTAGTATTTGAATTCGCAGTCCCAGTTTTTGACAAACAACTAATCAAATAGTTTCAATGCCACACGTTACAAACACAAGATAAGATGTTTTCCATAGGTGACTATAAACTAAGTGAAACTTGCTTTCTGGCACAATAATGGATTACCAGGAGTTGCCAGTTAGTGTTTAGTGTAGTTGATCCTAAACATACTCTTTTCATCCTTAAGTAATAAACAAAGTACATGCTACATATACACATATATGCACACATTCATACATATACATAACCATAGTCATATGCATGCACACACACATGTATGCCCAAAGAGCAAAATTTGAAAGTTGCATGTCAAACATTGGGTTCCAAAACTATCAGATTTTTAAAAATTTTTATATATATATTTTAAACACACAGTGTGTTCCTAAATTTTGAAAATTGTAGTTTCAGTTAATGTTCAAAGATGTGACATTTTTCAGAATTTACAGAGTGTGTTGACTGTAGGTTTTGCAGTGCTATACAGGCATCAATGTGATCTCCTAGGAGCCCTGATCTGCATCTGAGCTTAAAACACACATGTACTGTTGCTCAAATCAGTGAGAAGAATTTTGGATGCATATGATTAGACAGGGTCTCAAACCAACCTCTTCACTATTGGCCTGTTGCGACTTGACAAAGATATTTACTGTGACATTCAGTGGCCTCAGTAGAAAAACCTCTTTATGATTACAGCATTTGTTCTGGGGAAAATTGTATCAAAACTTTCTCTTTCCCCCTCCCCTCCCTGTGGTTAAAATTATGGAATAACTTTCTCGAAAGAATGTAATATATGTTGCTCTAGTGTCTTACTTTAATTTGGACTTCAGAAGTTTAAATACTTAAGAAAGTTTTTTGATTAGATTAGGTTTCTGGAGAGCTGCTCTGTCTCAAACCAGAATTCTATTTGTAGGGAAACAAGACCCAAAAGCAAAATTATAACAAACACCATGTAAAATCCTGCAGAAAGTATGGGATTTTTACTGGAAACTCTCAGAACTTAAACTAACAGCAGCACTGCATATATATATAGGTGTGCTAGTGTTTGCAGAACTGGGAAGGGACTATGTCTGCTTGTAAGTTAACCAAATCTATTAAGATTTCTAGCATTGAAGTTCTGCATACAGTCCTGCTGGGTCTGTAAAACAAAGTAGAGCAGCATTTAGTTAAGATAGTGCTCTTACCCTCATCAAATAACAGTAATGACATTTTGGCTACTGATACAGGCAGTCTGGAGTGACTGAAGTATCAGTCATGGAATTTTTGCCTCTGTCCTGATTGGCTTCCATCTACGTACTTCTTATGGAAGAACAGTGATCAGAACTTGGCCATAAAGAGACAAAATTACCTTCTCTACATTTTGCCCTCGGGAACAGACAGAAGATTATCTGGAATAAGAGGGAAGCAGCTATACCGTCTTCCCACGTCGGTTTTAAAGACAGAACAGACAACGTATGGAAGGCTCTGTATCAGATGCTGAGGAACACACAAATCCTATTTTAAATTCTGCGGTGCTATGCGTATTATGGGGGAGGGGAAGGCATGTGCAAATTCCCTCAAGCACCAGAATGCAAAAAGAAAATCCATTTTAAAACAAGAGGCGGAGGTCAAGAAAACAAGATGCAGGGAGACAGACAGAAATTACTAAATGTCTGGATTGCTGTGGGACTGGGAGAACCTAGCTGATAGCTTGGGAAAAAAACTCAGGGGTGGGCGATAACAGTGTAATAAACAGAATGGCGATAATGAAGGAGAAACTACAGACTCTCCTCCCTAGCTGTAGTGCTGTTACCCAGCCTGCAATATGATCTGTCAGGTTTTCTAGCAAGAATCCCTGTGGTGGGAGCCAAAATTGCATCACTAGAAGTTTGTGAGAGTTGGCACACACTATGGGTGACCAAAGGGAATTGAAACTGGGAATAAGGATAAAGAAATATGCTATCTCACCCCTGGATAATCTGAGGACAATTTCATGCCTTTTCTGAGTTTAAGTAATGATTTTATATTATTTAAGGCTGGCAATACTTCATTCTTTTCCCACTCCCTTTGTTAGAGTAATAAATACTGATCATCTCAAACATAGCTGAAAAAATACTTTTGGAAATATCAAACTGCACAAAACTTCCCACACACTTCATCTCATAAGACTCTTTACAAATTACAAGAAGGTAGAACTGAGCCATGAGACAACGTCTGCGAAAAGTGCCTCACTGCTTCACAAGAGCACAAGTCCCTTTTCTCAGATCTGACTACCACCATGTGAGTGGTGCCTATAAAAACTCTTCCTCTAACTGTTTGCTATCTCTGACCTGGTTTTCTTACCTAGTTTTATTCTGGTTTATTCTGTTTAACTGTGTTATCTTCAGACAAGTACATTTCTTCTGATACACTCTGGCATACATGAAGAGATTCAAGTCCTTTATCCACACAAAGTACAAGTGAATGCATACATCCTTTCTACAGCTCATTCTTAATTTCTTGTCCCTCTGTTATCTGCTTATGAATTATCTATGAATTGGTGTTAAAGCTGAGAAGCAGGGAGGCTAAATGTGTATTAAATATGCTACATTGTTGTCCTACAAACTAACAAATAAAAATACATTATTAGCTGCCTTCTTAGCGTCCATATTTTAAGGCACAATTTCTAAGAGCTTGGATTTCTGTCAAAGAGAGAGCGGGTATTTAAACACATACATTTCTTTCCTTTCACCATCACATAAGGTGATTCAAGCGACTTGGGGGCATGGTGGGGTGAGGGAAACTGAGCATAAAAGGCAAATCCTGAATGTTAGCACAGAGAGAAAATTGAAGGAAAAGGAATAATGGTGGCCTGGAAGCAGCTAACCAAATTGACATTTAATGGAAAGATGCAAGGAAGCGATGCCAGTGGAAAGTGTTTTGTCTCTTGACTGGGATGACAGGGGTATTAAGCCACCCCTTTTCCGTATCAAACATAAGGGGAAATGTCTTCCATGTTTTCCAAGCTTGCAAGTACCAATGGGCTCTCACCCAGGTGACTTCAGGGGTCTGCCCCGTCCTCGAGGCAGAGCTGGGCGAGCCGGGCTTGGTTAGTTCTGCAGGGCCCTCCCCCCCTGCCCCTCAGGAGTGGAGAGGCAAACAAACTCCGTCCCGCTATTCATTTGTTTCCCGAGGCCGGGCTGCCAGCCCCACCGCCCCGGTGGGGCAGGCACGGTTGCTCCCCGGGCCTGGCAGGGCTGCGGGGCAGGGCGGACTCCCGCGGCATGGTTCGTGGATGTGGGGCTAGCACTCCCCAGCCCGCGCTGGACAACGCAGCTCCCCGAAACCCAAGCACCCCTCTGCCGGGGGACTCCTCCACCAGGGGCAGCGCTAGCCAAGCGGGGGACCCCCCTAAAGCTGAATTTCCCCAGCACCCCACAGCGATACCGTGCCTTAGTCCTCATCCCCCCCGCTACCGCGCAGGCGGTGCGGAGAGGGCTGCTCAGTCATTCCTGCCCCGCGTGGGGCCATTTGCTCGCTAATTGCTCCTCTCCTCATCGACCGCGCGCAGGGCGGGGGCGGGGGGGGGCCGGAGCCGCCGCCCCGGCGCTATTTCAGGGCGGGCGGCTCCGCGCTGCACCTGTCCTGTCCCGTCCCCGGTTCCCGCTGTTCTCACCCCGGCCCGGCCTCTTCTCCGGCCACACGCTCCTCAGGCATGGCTGAGGCGGGACGCTCCGGCCCCGCTGCCGGGGACGAAGCCGTCACCGATGAGTTCCGCGATATCATCCGCAGCCGGTCGGGTAGGTGCTCCGCTTCTCGGGGTGGGCGGGTGAGGGTCTCGCCGGCTCTGGGCTGGCTGCGGGGCGGGGGGGGGGGTCTCGCTGGCGGGGCAGCACGGCACGGCACGGCGGAGGGAGGCCGGGCTGGAGCGCAGACCCGGCGGGGGGAGCGCGGTGCAGCGGCTCGCGAGAGTGCGGGGGCGGCAGTTGGCTCTTTTAGTGCTTTTGATAAATAAATAAATAAATAAATATGGATTAGCTCAACTTTTCCCTGTGCGGTGCAGGACGGATGGGGTTCGCCCGCAGGCTCGCTGGGCGAATCGCGCGTCTGGGTGTGACAGGAGCGACGCGTTCCTTTCCCTATGCACGAGTGTCGCTGTGCGCCCTCCCCTGCCTTGGGCTGTGGTAAAGGGGCAGGGTGGCTGTGCCGCTTGTGTTCCCGGGGCAGGTCGTTAAAGCTGCAAATGGAAGCAGCTGTAACGCTCCCTCAGAGGATAAAGTTTCAGGTGCCTGCACTCTTTTTGCTTAGTCCTGGAAAGAAACCAAGTCCGTGGTAGTAAAGATACTTATAGACCATTCAGCATTTACTCATTAGCAGAACAAGTGCATGTGGAGCTACAAATTAAATTAAGTCTTCTTGAAGCTGTATGTGCTTGCCCGTTAAACAAGCCCTAAAATAAAGGTATCCTTACACACTTAAATGACTTTGTAGAAATGATGGATGGAATATTTGTTTTAAGAAACAGTAACAAAATACTTGTTAGGTTGCCTTTTTGCAACAACATACTTAGAGCCGCTGTGGAAAATTTAACTTTGAAAGTGCTGGGGTGATAGTAAGAAGAATGTATGTTTTCTGTGACAGATTTTGTGAATGCTGTTTTTACTCTGGCAGTGTAATGACACTCTTGCAGCAATATTTGCTGCTTTCCTCCTGAAGTGTCAGGGGTGCAGTTCTTGGGTTGAAGATCTTTTTCTCCTGTAGTAAAGTGTTTCTCTTAGTGTTACAAGCCTACTGTGTTTCTTATACTAACTACCTGTCCTTCAGTTCGGCATTTAAAAGGACGGGTATTGCCCGGGTGAGAGTAGTTAGTGGTGATGCTGAGTAGCTGTTCAGGCTTTTTTTTTTTTTTTTTCTTTCAAGACCTGCTTTTGGCTCCCGTGTTATGACTTTTCATCAAAGTTTCTGTAGCAGAATGAGGAGAATATGAGAGAAGAAAATGTATGGTGAGCTGTCTCCACAGTCATTTCTGGTTAGGCTGGTTGTGTTGCCTCTTATAGAAGCACATGTTCCCTGTTCTATACTTAGCTTACATACAGTTTGGGGGGTGTAAAATGCAGGATGAGCACTACATGAAGAAAAGCTCTCTCCATTTAAAGCGTTGTCCTGTTAGTATATAATGTTATATCTGGGCAGTTGTTTGTTGGAGATGAGAACCTGAAGGCTGACAAAAACATTATCTTTGGGTCCATGTGATTTTCAGAAAGTGAAGTTGTAGTTAGTGACTTTACTTTTAGGTTCTTGAAACTCCAAGCTGAGAGCATCTTCGTCCCGCTTGTCTTTTTTGATTTCCTGTTTTAAAAAATCATAATTGAGAACAGACACTTTCTGAAGAGCTAGACAGGAAATGTTACCAATGTGTTTCCTAATTATCCCCTATATTCTCTGTTTCACTTGGAAAATTGGTTTCCAAATCAACTTTGGTGGCAATATGCTAGGTGTTTGGTTTCATAATAAATGTAAGATCTCAAATGACTCTCAAATGTTTTTTTTGCAGTTTCCTCCTATAAAGTAGTATTAGATTTAGCTGTTAGCAGTAGACACAGAGCAAACACTTGTGCTTCTTAATTGAACCTAATTCCCTTGCCTGTTGTCTATGATGAATAAAAACCAGGATCAGTTTAAGGATCATAGAATTGTTCCAGATGTTATAAGTCTGAAGAATTGGGAAAATACTGTTTCCATGGTGATATTCATTATAGGTATACCTTTTTTCCCCCAGCAATATACCCCACAGTGGTCTCTTACTCCTGCTTACCTTTTATTGTTATCATCCAACTTGCAAATGCATTGCCTAGAATCTGACTACAGGTTTGGGGAGAAATAATTAACACAGCTGTTTGGACAAGCTTGAAGAACTTGGTGGGATGCTCTTTGCAAGCCTGATATGTTTGTTTTGTTTGTGAGTTTTCTGTAACCTATTACCTAGGTAAAGCATTTCTGGAGTTAGGATGCTCCGTTAGTTTGGACGTGTGTTCATCTCTAAGAATTTTGGACTGGGAGTTTTAGGAAGGCTTCTTGGGAGGTAGCTGCTGTGCTGGTACAACCTTCTTAACTATAGAGTAAGAGGCTAAACTGTGGTGACACTTAGTACACCTGCAGAAAGGATTTTGTTATCTGATAGGGAAGTTCTTGGTGACTGAATGAAGGGAGTGCAGTAAGTCCTTGGAGGTTTAGGGCATCAGATACAATATCTCTTAAAGCTCCTTTGGTATCCCATTTAGTTTTCACTCTATTTATTTTAATTTCATGCTTCAGGGGTCTGTAGCTTTCTGGCATGGTGTGGAGGAAACATTTGCCCTCGTGGATATACAGCTGACCTCTGGTAGGTGCAGGTTTTGCCTCTTCATGAAACTAGATGAAAGATAGGATAGAATGTGTGGGTGTAGTTGACATGTAAAAATATTTCACACTATTTTTTGAGGTCTTATTCAAAAGCTCAGAGTGCCAATATATTTATTAAGGGCTGATGCAAATAACACTAATATAGGCACCCTGCTGTCAATTCAAGGTAAAATAATTGGAAAAAGGTATGGGGATTCACTTCATGTGAAGACAGTGTTAAAGCTTGTTAGAACAATCTAAAGCAAAATGGGCTCTGTCAAATAGTCTTCCTGTTAACAAATTTTCTTCAAAAAGTAGCTTCTGGCAGTATTTTACAAGAAAAAAACACATTAGTACTAGCAATGGAATACCTAGTAAATTGCTTGAAACCCACAAAATGGTTGTGTTGTGGAAACTGTCATTGGGGAATTGCAATAGAATTGGGTTATCTGTGTTGCATCTCCATGGGGATAATTACTAGGTTTGACATGAACGCATAATTTTTCACTTCCACTCATATGGAATGGCTTGGGTTGCACAAATGCAGAGTTTAGGAGTGAGGAATGTAAGCTGTGCTGCTGGAGAGAGGGATTGCACCAGAGCAGAATTTAGTGTCACTGCAGAGGATCCCTTCAGCATGTGCTCGTAATGTGACGACTTAGGCAAGTAGGGGCATGAAAGCTATTTTTTAATCTTGTAAATGGCATGGCTGATTCAAGTATGAGAAATGTGTTTTTTAAAAAAAAAAAACACAAAACCTGAAATCCAAGCTGAACATCTATGAAGCTCAGCTAGTAATTTTTTAATCCTTTTATGAGAAGTTACAGAAGTGAGTTGCACTTTGTATGAGTATATTCACGGGCAGAAAATCCTGGATGCTGAAGGCTTAGCAGGGGGAAGGCACAAGTAGAAAGGAAAAGTGAAAGCTAACAAATTCAAATTAAAACATGTCACTTCTTCAGTTCATACACAGCCTTTGGAAAAAGGCCTTACAGCTTCATTTGTTCTTAATTTCTAGCAGAAAATTATGCAGATCTGGAGCAAACTGCTATTATGACATGATGACTGCTTAGGAGAATGATTTGGCATGGGTCAGAGATCGAGAGTAAGGGCTTGATCCTCTTCACATTTTCTTCTAAGTTGAATGACTTGAGCCTTTGACTAGGAGGCAACTCTTATGGTCTTTACATACAGAATGCCAGTTGTTAGTAGCTGGAACTAAGAAGCGTTAAGCGAATATATTCTGGACACTTATTTCCTTTTGAACTTAAAAGCCATAAAAAGGTATAGCTACAGCATACATTGCTGATGCAGACAGTTAAATAGATATATAGTGGTTCTTCTCCCTTCTTTCTCCTGTCTGCCCCCAGCCTCCCCCAGCTTCATTGATGTGGAAACTGTAGGTGACTAGAACTGTTAGTGCTTAACTCAAATTGGATAACTTGAGTGCATGCTTCTCCTCTTCTCCCCCAAGCATCTGGAGACCTGACAGAGCTCCCTGGGCTCATCAGGGCAGAGGGAACACCACAGGGTGTGCTCTGCCTGGCTGGCTGAAACATGTGTCACACTCTCTGTCCACACAATGATGCCTGGTGAATTTTAGCAGTATGTCTGGTGGGAAAACAAATTAACTGACAAATTGTTCTGCATAACAAAGTGTGTATGCTGTATCTGAGCTTACTGATCAGGGGAACCTTGTCTGCCAGCCCAGTTCCACTGTGCTGAGCGCTGGGATGCAAGTGTGCTAGGTGGCTGGAGCAGAGTGCTTACTGTGTCCAAGCCTGTGCTGCTCATTGTCAGTGTTGAAATGGCATTCATGGAGTGCTTCTGGGCAAGAAGATAAAAGTGGTATATCTGCTGAATCTCTCTGAGCATTAGTGGCGTGCTGGTGTGACATTGCTATGCCAGCTGCAAAGAGTTGGATCCCTTTCAAAAATAAAAAAAGAAATAACTTCATGGCTGCTTAAGGTGGATATTTGGCTCTAATTAATCACAACTAATGCTTTGCAGTGAAGGGAGACTTGGACATGATATCTCTATTCCTAAAAGTGCAGTGTGTTAGAAGAGCTGTGGGTCTTTTCCAAAATGACATTGGGGCTGAGCCAAGCTACTCTATGAGGCGAAAGTAGAAGGTGTGGTTTTAAAGCTCACAGATGTGTTAAAATAAATATCTTCTACTTTTTTTATATATCAGTATTTTTATATACAAAATTTGATTTTGGTTCTATTTACTTTCATATAACCTAAAGAAGAAAAAAAAAACCTGTGCTGATAAATCTTAAAATAGAATTAAAATGTGGATATAAACTGTTCAGGATTATTCCTGGCCTTGCCTGTTCAGCTGTGGTTTTTGTGGGACACTTGTAACATGCAAAGCAATTGTAGGACAAAAGCTGCTAGTAATGTGGTTAGCAATATTCTCCTGTTCTTCATCCCATTTTAGGACATAGATTTGCTGAATCTAATAAGGAGAATGAACTGCTGATTTTTAGGCTGAATGTTGGGATTTGGTGAAACTAGAAGTTTCTGGTAAAGTTTACAGTCACAGCCTGTAAATGTGCCCTTGTAGAAGGTATCTTTAAGTATGTGGTTTAGATGTGTAAAATAATATAATGACTGAAAAAAATAATTTTATGGAATTCAGGACTTCATCCTGTGCTTTAAACTATTGTACTCAAATCTTTTTTTTTTCCAAATAAAATTAGATTATTTATGCTTCTCTTGCTGAAATGTAGTTTCTCATCTTGGTATAGTGGATGCGTTACTTTGTGGGCTGAAAATTTGACTTCCAGATAGTTTAGTGAATTTTTTCATTATTTAACAAGCATGGGGTCTGCTATGTTCAGAAGTGCTGAGCACTTGCAGCTTCTGTTAGTACTCAGTCATTTTAATCTAAACAGAATTGGAGGGGAGGGAAATGACTCCTAAAAGCATTACCAAAATGTCTCGCACCTAACTCCTGTTAAGCAGTAGTCTCTTTGCTCACAAGTGAACATTTTTATTTCAATAGTAAAATGTCATTTAAACACAAATTTAGTTATTAAATTTAATGTCCTGCTCTTTAAATATCAGTGTTTTTAAACTGCCTGCCTTCTGTATACTGTTGCTGAGGCAACAGTATTTTTGTATGCTAAGAAATTGATATTTATAATGTAAGTCTAAAGAAACAAGATTTCTAAACCAGCTTTAGAACTTCAACATCTGTAAAAAATTCGCATTTTAACTAGTTAAGTGCAGGTATGAGGCTTTTTTCTTGTGTATTACAGCTGATTCTATCCTGTGGTTAAGTACCTACATCTTGTGACTAATGGGAAGACTTGTTGGACATTAAAGGTAGTGGATTTTTTTTTTTTTTTAATTAAAAGATCTCCTAAGATTTAGGTATCAAATTAAGATATCTCAATTCAGCACTACTTCTGTCTTCCTTTTGAGGTATGAATCATAACTAAATTGAAAGAAGTGGTGACTTGTTTGTGATTATCAGTGGTGGAAAAAAAATCACTCTGGTATGAAGTAACTTCGAAGTATGAATGTCTTCCCTGTGAAAGCTAAACTGCCTCCTGACATGTATTGATTACTGGCTCTGTGGGTCTTTATCCCTTATTAAATCTGTGTAATTACTTAAAAGCCCCATCTTTTATTTCTGGAGCCTTATGGGCAATGTGCTGTTTTGTGTAATCTGGCAAAAGTATTGTACTGAATTTTAAGGTGAGTTTTATGCTGTCCTAATCATATATGGTTGATAGCAAGAACACAATGTGGTTGAGTCATGCTGCAGCCGGCAATCAGATACCATGAATAGTAGTATCTGCGTAAAGCCCTGGAAGGGGTTGCTGGGCTGCTTCTAAAGTACACTTTGGCTCAGATATTAAAGCCATAGTTTGGATCATTATTTTTAGGTGTCAATCTGTTATTAGACAGATAATACACTGATTATCTTATTTACTTTTTTGGAAGATCAATTGAAATATACACTAACTAAAGTAAGCTTATATTATGTTTTCAGCTCACAAAAGCTCTTTGTACCTTTTGTGCAGTCACCATATGTGGTCCTTATCAAACAGGAGGTGCACTCTTACCAAATGAAGACATTTGTCCTGTCTTGAAATTTTCATTTCCATTATGTTGTACAAGGAGAAAAAAACCAAAACAAAACACAGGGTAAATCAGACTTTCCCCAAACCTATTGTTCTAAGTTCAAGATAATGATGGTGGGGAGGAGGAGCTGTAAGGAATGTGAATTACTGGAAACTTCTGGATGAGCTGTGGTCCCAAATAAGCTTGCTGTAAAGAATGTCTGGCATGCCTTTAATTCAAAAGGCAAGATGTTTTAGGAAAAATATAAGACTTCTATCTCAAGGCAGTATATTAGCAAGCAACTATTGAAGCAAACTTATGTAATTATGATTTAATGACTTGGACTTCAACTTTTTGCTAGATGATGTAGTCTGCTCTCTTGATTTTTCTCTAATACCAAGGCACACTTTTTGTTTTGATGTTTGGAATTTTTCAAGCTGCTTACAAATGGATCAATATTTTCATCTTTGTTGTAAGATAAGTAGAAGTAGGGTAGGATAGTAACAGTTTTCTAATAATCATATGAATTTTTATTCTCGATGGCCCACATCTGCTGCAAACCCTCTTTATGAACTGCCTTCAGCCTTGTAGGCTGCCTTTTCAAAGTGTGAAGCATAAATTTGTTACATGTATGACCTAAACTTATTTAGTAACAAGTATGTCTTACAATTCTAAGGGCATCCTCCTCTTAGACTATCTAGCAGTAAGCACATATGTTCCTGAAAAAATCTAGCAACTGGAAAACAATCTTATATGCAGCACTCTTGCTTTTTTTTATATTGTTTTTTCCACCCACAATAATTAGACTAATTCAATTAGGCATTGTGTGATCTTTCCTCTTTTATTTCAAGTGTAATGTGCTTAACACTAGGGGGAAATAACAGGATTGGTAATGTGTACTTGCAAAATAGTTGCAATAGAACTTGCAGTTCTTTGGCTGAATGCTAGCTGCCCCCTCAGAAGGGTTTGTGGTTGTTGTGAAAACCAAGTTGGATGGATTTTAACAGTGATAACTCCGTAACCTGGCAATTCCAGGAAAGTCTTGCTGTTTACTGCTGATCTCCAGCTTGACTGAAGTGTCTGTACTGTGAAAAACTCATGAATCTGCAGAGGACTTGCTGCTTGGTTGGGATTCTCTCCCTGCAAGTTTCTATATCGAACAGATAGATGAAGAACACTTCTACTGTGTGAAGAAACCTTCTAGTCTGCTTCCCAATCCATCTTGGGCTTGCTATATTTATTTTAATACAGTCATGTTTTTTCCCTTCTCTTTGTGATGCTGACAGCCAGCAACAGCAGTAATGCTCGTAGCCTTGGAAGAGGTCCTGTCCTCTGGAAAGACTGTTGTGTTCTTTGTTGGTTTTTCATAGCAGGAAAGATTACCAGTAGTGCAGAAAAGAGCTACAGGTTGTCTTGGTAATACTGCACTGAAATGTTTTACTTGTTCAGTATCTGTATGCTGGCTTGATCAGAGCCATGCAGTGTGGATGTGACCTGAGGCTGTTTCTGTTGAGGTAGGCTCCTGTGCTTCCAGACTGAAAGTAATTGGTAGAGATTTGGTTCATTAGAGATAATTGAAAGGAATACTAATTACTAATTGGGTATAATGTCCTAAAGTAGAAGTTGCTATGTGTCCCCTACCCCTTTGGGGATAAAAAATTGAGAACTATTTGTTTGAGTATAACCAGATGGGTAAATGTGATGGCCCTTAGGCAATCTTCTCCCTATCTGCTATGCTGTGCCATAGGATTTTGTCTAGAATTGTGGTCTTACGGATTTCTACCAAGTGTCCTGCTAAACAGAGAAAAGAATCCACAAAAGGAGTGTGAGGTTACAATTTGCATGGCAGTATAGAAAGTTAGTTCATCATGTTGATTGTCATTTGGCTGATGGCTAAACAGGGGCATAGATAATACTAATGCATTCTTCTTGCAAGACTGAGAAGTCTATTAAACCCTATGCAGCAGAGACGGATCCCTTTTCATCAAGATTTCTTTCAAGGCTTCCTCCAGATAATAGATTAGCAACTGGGAATGGAATACCAAAGCCACTTCCATTCTTTAAACTCTTAATACAAACTCCCTCAGGATATTTTACAGAAGAAATAAGCTACAGTAGATTTTTTTTTTATCTCCCTAGAGATTGGCTCCAAAAAAACCCCCAAAACAAACAAACAAAAAAACCTCGATTGACTCCTTTAGAATTATGTAGAATACTCTGCTAGAAAGTTCTAAGTGATGTGATATGTCAGGATTTCAATCATCTGTTGTGCGAAAGAAGAGAAGGTACAGTGCATAGGCACATGACTACTGCAGTCAAACAACTAATTCATATTCAAAACATAAGGACTCATCAGGAAGACTGTAAAGCTCCACAACATCAGTTTTATGAAAGCACTGTTTTTTTGTGACTAAGCTTTTTTAAACATTTTTTCTGTTTAATATTTACAACTTTTTAATCTCTTTTAGCTCATGTAATTTGAAAAGTACTTCTGAGTTTTAAACCATTAACTTCCTGAAATTTTTTTGTAAATTACTTATTGTATAATTTTTAATAATGAAAGGGGATGTTTAGGTATGTGTCTGTACAAACACTGTAAAATCCCACCTTCATTATTAAAGACTAGCCAAATGCTCCTTGTTTCAAAATGTTATACCTTTTAGCATCCTAAACAAGGCTATATTTCAATCAAACTGCAGAGATAATATTTAAAACTCATGCTTTGTCTTTCATGAGCACCTCTTCTATAGCTGGCAGCAGGATTCTTTATTGTATCTGAAATTGAAGTAATTTTTGCAGTAAGATATGTTCTTCAAGTAGGAAACGTAGAGCTTACAAACAGCTGCAGCTGTGAAACCTGGAGGCCAGCTTCAGCTAAGTTTGGGATTACTTGCCAGTACATCCTGTAACAGACACTGATGGGTACCTTCTACTCAATATAGGTCTACAAAAAAATCCTGAAAGCCTTTGGCTTTTAAGTGTTAAAAAAACAAACCAAAACCCCAAAATGAGACAGCCTCTCTCTTTCCTGGACTGCAAGAGAAAGACCATAGCAGTATGATATGTTTCAGTTCTGACTTTGTGTTGTTGATTAATTACTGTTAATTTACTTGTAAGGGAGCAGGATGAATCTGCATTGTTTCAAATGTGGATAGCCATTCTCTGATCAAAGTCCACCTTTACCTCCTATTCACTTTGAGTCTAATCTCCTGAGCAGGCTTTCCTCTGACTTCAGAGGAAGCTTCAGCAGATGCAGCTGCCTCCAGGGTGCATGTGCCCCTGCTATGTACCCCTTACCTTGACTGACCAGGAAAAGTGTAAAGCTCCACAACTTAAGTTTTATGAAAGCTCCATCATATGGAGTTAAGGGTCCTGTCAGAACTTGATGCAACTTGCTGAAATCAGCAAGCTAGCAATGTTTATGAGCCAAGTTACAACTTTAGCACAGACTGTTCTCGGATTGTGTGACTACTAGCAGCCTGAGATGTAGGCTGGGCACTTGATGTGTTAGCCCTAGTTGGTAGACATTGTCCCAAAAAATAGCATGATTGTAGCTTTTGGCACTTCTGGAAACAGAATACCATATGAACAATGTTGCATCATAAAAGAAAAGGTACAGAATGTAGCAGTACCCAAGTGATTGAAAGTAGTGGGTGGTTCAGTATTCTAGTTAGCAGGATTCTAGTAGTGAAGAGAAAGGCGTGCTCATTTGTTACAAATGCTCTGGCTGTGGTTCCTTGCCAGAGCTCTGCTAATAAGAGATTAAGACTTAAAATAGACAAATGTATTCCCTGTATATAACACTATGAATGTGTGGCAGAGTGCTGTTGTTGGAGTGCTGTATTTAAAAAAAAAAGTTCTGAAGCTATAACTGCTAAATAGTACTAGAATATGGGTATCCTATGTGCTTCTAGCTCTACAGGTAGAAAATTTGTGAAGAGAAAGGTAAAACATATAAAAATGTAAGTTAATTGATAGTGACTAGATGGGAAGGATCTGTAGTTCTCTTGCGTCTCAAGTATATATGATAAATACATACGCTGACTGGGGAAGAAAAGTTCAATTTCATTTCAGCTCTTCAGATGCTGTAATAAATATTTTCATGTAATTCAATTAGAATGTGGCTGACAGCAGTTTACAGAACACTTGTCCAAGTAAAGAGCAACTTAGCATATTTTTGTTTTCAGAACTTAGTGCCAAGTCATTTAAATCCAATCAGATCCTAAAACTGGAACTGGAATGAAACCTTTTTTTTTGTGTTGTGTTTTTTTTTTTTTCTCTTAAGAGTTTACCTATGTAGGAATTGACTTCACAGGTGTTTCATACAGACATGAGTGACTGGAATGAGAATATCCCTTTACAGGGTTGCCATGAACCAGAAATTGGATTGTATATCAATGTATGTGCAGCTAAATTAGCAAAAGTGATGAAAAAATACCTAAGCCAGAAAACACTGAAATAAAACAAAAGCTGTGAGTTTTCTAGGTATATTTGTGCATGGGATTTGATCGGTTACTTCCCTCTTGTCCTGATGGGAAGTTTATCTACTTGTTTCTGTTCATAAGAACTTAAGAAAGCTAAATTCAGCAATTTCTTCAGTGCATATAGTTCAAAGATAGTCTAGTCAAGCATGATCCAGGAGACTTCAGAGTCAATTGTCAAAATCAGTAGAAAATGCAGATATGAGTAATGTAATTTTTTTTAAACATTGAAAACATGCTTGATGTTTAGTAATGAACCAGCTCAAGTTTATCTAATGGATAGTTTTGTAATTGACATTTGTATTTGTGGTATTTAAATGCTGAGTGTTCTTAAGTCATGGAAGTTTACTGTCAGTGCCATGGAATCACTCACTTGTAAAATATAGTACTGATAATCAAGTAATGCTTGAGTATCAAGTAATGCTCATTTTGAGTTGTTTCCTAGCACAAAGTGCACATGCCCTTGCCTGTGATGGTTGGAGTAGTGTTTTGAACTCCAGTGTCCTGTGACATGAATATATTTTTACTGACTCAACTGATCAGCATATTTTTAATACTTTTTCCCCTGGAAGGAATAAAATCCACTGATTTGAGATTTAGTGTAACCCTCTAATATTCAGGTATGTATCCAAGCAGTAATTACAGTAGACTCTTGGTTAAGAGAGCTTAATTTTCTTTTTAGGTGAAATTAGTGTCTTATAATATTTAATATCCATAGCTTTCATAGGAATGCTTCCTAATTATAATTGATATTTTGGTGTTTTGAAGAGTAAAGATATCATGTACTAGTTTATACATAATAACTAATTGACATGTCTAAGATCCTTAAAAATAATCACCCAAAACCAACAACATAAACCAGTACAGAACAGAGAGTTTATCCTTCTTTAGTCAGTCATGCTTACCTGTGTTCCTAGGTCTATTAATTAATTTTGAATTCCAGAGCATCAATTCCCAGTTAAAGCAACTGGGCCATACTACTTTACTTAAGAGGTAATTCTGAGACACAGCTTTATAATGTCCTTGAATTATCTCAGCACAAGCTTTTACCAAAATTATACAGCTGTAATGAAATCATAGTTCAAAGGAAAATGTCCAATAGTAACACAGATAGCCGAGTACCAGTTCAGCTTGTCTTTTTTGTCCTTTGTCCAACCTTAACAAACGCAAAGTGCCAGTGGTATAGAAGGAGGGAGTGCTTAAACAAGATGCAAGTTGACCTTTGTCACTACCACCTATATTGATCAGAATGTGTAGAATATATGTTTTTCTTCCTGATGAAGTTTGTTTTGCTGTGGAATAATAATTGTTAACCACAGAACAACTGATTTGTGTTAAAAGTTCTTTATTCTCTTAGAGTAGGAGATGGCACTATAAATGCTTCTTGAATTTGATCATACTTTATTTATGAAAATCTTATGTGCCTATGCCTAAAAATATGCCAGGTTGAAAGCCACAGCCCAGGAGTGTGCCTTGGAGATGTGTGCTTCTGTGTTCTTCCAACACTTTGGGTTCTCTTGCCAGTCGGTACAGCAACTGAGACTAGGGAAAAAATATCTTACATGCAGTCATATAACCCTTATGTGTACTGTACCAAAATGGAGATGGAGGCATGTGAGAAGATCCAAAGCTCTTTTGAAGCATTTTCCTTCTGGATGTTGACTCTTCTTAGCAGCATTTCCCTCTTGCATACCTCTAGATGTATGCATCTCTGCTGAGAAGAATATGCCACAGACAGAAAGTGTTGATGGTAAGAGTGGTCAGATAAATGTGGGGATCTATGGCTTGTTTTCCGGGCTGGCTCTTGTCTGCTAGTGGGAATTGGGCAGGTCTTGTGGTCTGTTCTCTCACTCTATGAAATAAAAAAATAGCACTTGGGACAGTGTTTTGGGAAGGTGTGTGTATGTGTGTGTTGGTGGCTTTTTCCCCCCAACCGTACATGTCAGCATCAGAGATGTATTTCCAGTTCCGTTGCATTTTGTAGTACAATAAAATGGCTAATCAGTTGGCTAGAAAACTGCAGGAAAGACAAGATGTCATGAAACATGGAAAAGGTAGCATAGAAAATGGACTCCTTTCTTTCAGCCAGGCAAACAATTATCCTGGTAAGACTTTTATTTTTGAAGCCCTGTCATTGAAATAATTTGACAATATGGATTTCCTGATTTTTTTCTGAAGAATAAGAAGGAAGAATCTCATCTCATTGTTCACTAGCAGAGCTGAAAAATAAGGTTTAACCAGTGTCTGTTACATTGCTTTCTGTCCAAAGGTAGACCTCTGCACTTAGGGGCTTGTCTTTATGTTTAGGATTGACGATGGAGGTACCACACTGTTAAGTAAATCCTTACACAATTTTTATAGTGTGCTTACTGGTAAAGTGACATGTTGTCTTATGAAAGTGAATGTGGTCTTCAAAAATAGTCTAGCATGTGTTAGTAGAAGTAATCTCTGTGGGGTAGGATGACTGGGCTGAAAGGAGCAATCTCAGTGGAAGAACACAAGTGGTCCTGCAGAAGCTTGTGCCCTGTCTAGTTATGTGCAGAGATGTCCAGAACTCTTCATCAGGCAACATCTTCATGATTTTTAAAAATTTTTAAAAAGTTATGTGAAGGAGTAGAGTAAGGGTTCTGGATGCTGTAGTTCACAGGAACAAAAAAAAGTGAACACTTGTAAAGAGAAGGGAAGTGGATTTTATGCAGTGACCAAAGAAGCTGGAAAAAATTGTTGAAAAATTCCAAAGAGCATGTGTAAATGTGGCATTGTAGCATCATCAGTTGCTTTGTAATGCATGAAAAATATGCGGACTTCTAGGGTCCTCCATCTGACCCTTAGAAAAAGAAGGGGAGAAGCCATGCAGATGGTAGTGCAGCAATGGCTGTTAGCCCAAACTGTCTCAATCTTCAACAGAGGACTATGGAGCTGTAATTTAATTGTATACAAATCTGAAGAACGTAAACCAATGCAGTTTAAAGAAGTGTCTGTGAATTAATATTTGCAGAACAACATATCCTGCTGTCAAGTTTCATAGCAAATTATGATACTAATCCTACTTAAATGGTTATGTACCAATTAGTGGTAGGTGTTATGAACTCACTGCAGACTTGAAATAGTTTAGTATTCAAGGAACACATTGTTTGTGAATATGGTTGCATGGTGAAGAATGTGTATTAGTATTTTTCTTTTCGTGTATCTTCAGTCTTAAGAAGTATGAAGTCTTCTCTGTATTGCTAAACTCATTGTCTAACTATAGATACATATAACATGGAAAACTTGAAGAAAAGAATTCCAAGTCCCAGTCTTAAAGTTCCTATATCACAAGGTAGTTAGCTACTTAAAAAGACACCTGATTATCTTAGAACTAGCTGTACCAGTTAGATAATCAGACTCCTGCCTAGTAGTGAGAAGTTTTAAAGAGGTGAAAAATCATGTGAATAACATAACATGGAAAATTGTATCCCCACAGCTTCACTAAATGGTTCTTACCAGAGGAAACCAAACACTGCTGGTAGCAATTTTCCAGTGGTACAAAAATGGAAATGTAATTTTTACAAAGTGAAAATATTCTGTGGAAAATGGCAAGCTATTACGTTTCTTCATTTTAGAAATAAACAATGTAGGTTGCTTGTGGTAACTGGCCTTTTTGAGATCATAAAGGGCTGATACTTCACGACTGCTGCATCACTAAGTGACATTTATCTTACTTGAAGCTTGCAAGTAATTTGATTACAGCATAAGGCCTGTTTAGATTTGTAGAGTAAATATTAAAATGTTGGCAATACTTCGAATGAAAATTTTTGAACCTATTCCTTTAAGGCAAAAGATCTGACTTTCTTGGACTGTGTCTGATGGTTTATGTGTGTTTAAAGCCTTAGAGCATGTTTTGGTGAATATACTTCAGGTTTTGTCCCTTTCTATATTGCAGTTTTGGAATATATGCAAACTGAACGTGAGACTTTAACAACTACTAGACACTTCTAGTGGTCAGTGCTACAATGAGGTAGCCAATCCCATCAAGCTACCTCTTTAAAAACAAACAAAAAGCCACCAAACTCCCTTTAATTCAGAGTTGTTAGAAGTGCTGATCTTAAGCTTCTTGTGTACTTCCCCATTCTCTTATGGAAGCTGTTAAAGGCAGATCCAAAACTTTAAATTCTGCTCCTGCACCTCCTACTCCTAGAATGGAGTAGGGCTCCATGTTGGTAAGAAAAAAGGGCTCTCATTTATATAGTAGAGGAGAATTTTTGTTGTATCTTTTAAAATCAGAACTCCATTCAGGTTATTGTAATTTTGTACCATGGTTACCAATGGTTAGTTGTACACTAAACTTATGTAGCCTGAAATCTGGGGGTGATAAGATGGCACCCTCGCCTACCCACAGGCCTATATGAGTGCAGTTCAGCTTTTGGTGGCCAGATATAGCCTGTGTAATCTGCAGGTGGTGTAGGCATAAAGATTGTTAGTATAGATAAGGAGAATTTCTCAGTCTTGGGTCTGCTTTACAATTTTCTGGGGTTTTTTTGGCTACATTACCCACCAATCTGCATTCTCTTGCAAGACGTGTACTCTAGCATACCAGTATAAGCAGCTGAATTTCAATAACTCTTGCTGGGAGAGGTTAAGAAGAAAAATATGGAATAATCTATTCATCTTTAGAAAGATTTCTTTTAAGTGCTTTTCTGTAACATGTTGTTTAAATATTTAATGCAATGTAAACATAACCAGATATTATTTTATGAGGAATACCTTCATTAAATATCTATTCCAAGCAGATGCTTGTATTTCATAACATGACAGTAGGACTGGAATGTGCTTATCTAAGGAAGAGAAAATGTATTCTATAAAATGATCAAATAGATATATATGTTTCTAGCTTGCAAGCTTTTTCTGAAGCACTAATAGAATTGTAGACCTCATAAGCTTTACAGCAGACTGTTTTACATCTTCAAACTCAATGGGGCACATATCATAAGTTAGTGTACATACACAGGAGTATATTTGCATTGTGACTCAATGTTGCATACATACGTGCACAATTGAATCTCTCATGAGGAGTGTAATTTACTACCTAATGAAATTCTTAAACCTACACATTTTGGTAAGCAGCTGCTTTTTCAAGGTTCATGTCTTATATGTCTCTCAATAAACCTGCTTTCTCAAATGCTCTTTACCCTGAACCTCTGACTCACAGGAGACTAATGGGGGATCCCTTTTGATTTACCATCTGTGCTGCAAATTCACTTTGCAAATCTCTGTTCATTAAATGCTTGCTTTCCTTGTTCTTTTGACATAATGCACTTTTGTATGTGGTAGCTTGTTGCTATATTGCTGCTCGCCCTGAGTCATAGCTCTGGTTTCTCAGGTTGGCTGGTCATGATGGCCTTTTCACTTCTATTTGGATGCTAGATTGTGTATTTCTGAGTTGAAGCACATCCATGAGACTCTCCTAACCAGTTATGTCTCTCTGCTTCTGATTTGAGTGTAGCCAGTACTGGATCTTACAAGTGGGACCAACAGGAGGATAGTTTAAAATAGTGTTAAAGGGAACTGCTAAACTGTGAAAGCCCTAAAGCTACTGCTTCTGTCCTTAATCCTCTGTACATGTTCAGTTTGAATTGGCTTGGCAGTGGCCCTTTCTTGTCTACAATATCAATGAAACTGGTGTTTCCTTCTAAGCTACAATCCCAGCTGGAGCATATCTGTCCAATTGGAGTCTCGTGTTGGGCTCAAAGGGCCATGATATGTTGCAGTTAGACTTTCTTTCAGAAAGTACTCTATATCACTCTAGCCTGTTACTCCCTATGACTCAGTTACAACCAGGAATGAAATTTATGTGAAGCAGTGTGTTACTGTGTACCAGCAGCTGAAACTTCTCATGGCTCATCTCTGGGAATTTTTCTTGTCAAAGCTGGTTTTTACTCTTTCCCTCCAATTATCTGTTACTGCACTTCTGGAATCTAATCTCAGCCACAAAGAGAATCACTTGAAAGAAGGGTAAAATAAAGTTTTCTACTGGAATTAATGTTTTTATATCCACTAACTGTATAACTAGCCTACTTGATGTTAGGTTAAATATAATGAGGAAACAAATAGCAAGCCTTGGCAGTCATGCAGCACAAGCAGCTCTGTGACAGCTGGGAGTGCAATGGTCACTGTAAGCTCCTTGCTTACTGTCCTCCTAACCCCACACCTTGCCAATATTACACTGCCTCTAAGAAAACCTACTCTTCTTACTCTTGTGACTTTTTTTCCATCAAGCTTGATTTCACAACTATTTGACCCCTTTCCCTGCTGTCTTACCTGCCCTGTAATGAGTGGGAGTGTAGTGTTGTATTCTGCAAAATACCAGTGAAACTGATGTCAAATAAAATAATGATACTCTGAAAGAGCTTATAAAATAGTTTAACTTCTGTGCTTCAGATATTTGCTTTTGTACTTGAAACACCCCTGAATTTTTTTCTGGTTTTTAATCCAGAAAAACTTAATTTTGAATGTTTATAGCACATCTTAATGTTTGGGTTTTTATTTGATCAAGTAACATATTATAATACCAAATGTTTAATTCATTTTAATTAATTTAAGCTGAGAATCCGTGATATAGTGAATACTCTGTTGGATGTTTCCATGTAAGTGTTCAATTGTGACTCAAAATCAGTGCAGGGCTGCAGGTGTGGTCCACCTTGTTCTTGCTATATTAATTATTTTGCTTTACATGTCATTCTCGTATAGGAGTTATATAATTTTAATACAATTGTAAACAAATCCAGAGCTTGAAAATTATGTATGGAATAAAAGTACAGTAGTGGAGACCTGGTGTGTGTGTGTGGGATTCATTACATCATTGTTCTGTTGAGGTAGTTTTGCTTAATTTTGGCTGTGTGAGAAATGTTTTACTGTTCATAACTAATTAACTATCAATGGGAGTACTATGTAAAATACTGTGTCCTCAAGACTATGCCACTGACAATGAGGATCTTTATCAAGATGACACATTAGTGATGAATATGATGTTGTTGGCAGAATACATTGTCCTTGCAGAATGACAGAAAATTCAGTTTATTCTGTGTGCTTTGCATGAGGTCAGAAGTACCACTGCTTCTTTTAAAAGAACTAAATGCTTTTTTCCTCTTGTAAATTTTTTTCCTCCAGCTTAGTTTGTGTTGTGGTGAGTTTTTACTCATGAGCACTGAACACAATCACTAGACTGTAGTGGGAAGGGTGAGGTGCAAAAGGAACCATAAAAGCAAAAAAAAAAAATCTGCATATTTATAAATGTCTAAATAGCTATTTTCAGCAAAATGTCTAGAATGCAATATACAGCCTATCTATTATATTGTTTTGAGATGGATCAAGAGATCATTTTTGTTTGCAGTGTGAACACAAGCCTTGACTTCAAACTGTCAGAAGGAAAGCATTAAAACCTCTTGTCAATAATTATCCATTAACCACCACACCTCAAGTGGGGGTTTTGTATCACAACGTAATCTCTTTAAAAGACACTAGTTTTATATCTTTTTAATATATCTTTTTTTAAAACACTCAATCTTTGTTTATTCATATCATCCTGCTGAGGTTTAGGGACCAACTTTTGGTATTTACTCAGTGGTCAGTTAATGAAATCTACCTGAGAGACGCCAGCCAGGACAATGAACACCCAGCCTTGTGCTACAGTCCTTAATCTGTTTCATTTTCTTTCCAGTGTAGCAAATGGATAATTCTGTCTAATTAATAGCAACACCCCAGCTCTGCTGTCTCTTGTAGAAGGTGGTCGTGCCCTCCTGGCTCTCTTCAGAGAGCTTCTGTGTTCATCTTGGCTGCTGTACCCCCATCTCTTGAGCATCTGTGTCTAAGGGGCAATAAAGGCATTGCCCTCATCCTCTGGGAGTCTGGACCTGTGCAGACCCACTGGCAGGGAAGTGGGCCCATTGGCCCTGGTGGCTCTGCAAGGCTTTCAGCAGGAGCAGGGCTAGCTGACATTCCAGATCCTGAGTAAGATCCACTTGCATCATTGAGTTCCGATATTTTAGGCATTTTTGTTGGATGATGTTAATATTTATGAAGCACTTTCTATTCAGAAGTCAGGGCAACCTTTGGGAGCTACTGTGCTGTTACTTCCTTACCTTATATATTAGAAAGTAAATTGACTTGCCAAAGGCCACACAAAGTCTCTTAAGGGAACCAGAAATATAACATGGATCCATCAAATGGTCCTTTTACCTACCCAGTAATATCTTTGCTTTAGACATAATAGAAAGAATATTGGAAACATAATACTGGTAAGAACTGGAACCATTAAAAAGTGATGCAATTGCAAACCATTTTTCTAGTGCAATTATCACATAGAAGCAACTGTGAGAAAGCACCGTGCAGTGAGTTCCTTTCTATTAGTAAATTAATGCCTCAACTATGCCATCTGACTGCCTGCCAAGTGAATTTTGCTTAATGTTGAATGAGCCTGAGGCACAGATAGTAGGTCCTGGCCAGTGCTGAAACCAGCCTGGTTCTCCAATACTTCTTCATTTTTTTTCAGTGGTTTTGTCCAAAACAGTCTGCCTGTGGCACTGGACCTAGAAATGAGGTGCTGGTGAGTGTGATTCCACCTATGCTCTGTGGGAACTGACTTGCACTCGTTGTGTTGGTAGGCTGTGACAGTTTCATGTAGAAGAAAACAAGTTTGTCTGATCAGCAGAGAGAGAAATAATCCCTTGTATGTATTTCTGTTAGGGATGAGGACCTAAGCCACAGCAAAGAAATGAAAGGATAGGTGGTTTGAAAGTAAAAGTTTTGATCTTTAAAATTACATTTTTGGCCTGTGGATCAGTGTTCTGTCATTTGCAGCTCCGAGGTAGATGTTATAAGCAGAAAGATATTTTACAGAGGTACAAAACTGCAGGTGATGTGGACCATCAGAAGGCAGTATACTAGTACATAAGTAAAGGTGGTAGTTTGTCAATTTGCTAAATGTCAGGCAGTTTGAAACCCTTTTATTTAAGTAGAGGAAATCCAAGTCACAAGACCTGTGACATATTAATATAGTAAAATGAAGACTGATAGATTGATGTTGGCATGCTTCTCAGCTGCCAGCTGCCTTGTAATGACTTGCACATCTGTGATACAAATAGGAATAATTTCTAGGTTTTAACTTCAGTTTTAGAGTGCTTATTTATGTTTTGATAGTATTTTACTTAAATTTTAGCATTCCTGAAGACTTTCAAGTAGCTTTTTGGGCCAAAGAGAAGCTGGGTGATGTATCTGAGAGAGGTATCTTAAGAATTGACCACTGGTCAATGACAGCAGGTACCAGGTCAAGGGTGAAAGAAAGTAAGACTCCACAGACTGTTCCCTTTTTCTTTTAACCCCATGAAAGTACTTTAGTGGGTCAATGTTAGAGACAGTCATGACTGGTGATGATCTGATGCCAGAGAAGTAGATGGCATGCAGACTTCTACTATTTCCACTACCATCTCTCTACATGGGGCTTATTAGGATACAGTGCTGTCACCAGCCTCTTGGTGCTATCCTGTGGTTATTGTAGCCAAAAACACTAGCAAGCCCTACTGGTACCCGCTCCATCAGTGTAGGAGCTGTGCTGAGGGTCACTGATGGCTGAGCCAGCTGTTGTAGCATTTAACCAGCTTTTTTCTCCAAGAACACAGCTAAGCTGTTATTAGATGATGAATCAGTGCAGCATGAACATAATATATCAATAGGACTCATAGTTTCCAATTCCATGATACTTGTGTCCCCTAATCCTGCTCACTGCCCTTTCAAGACGTTTCAAAACTTAGAGGTGTTTTGGCAAGTGACTGTTGTTGGTATTATAAGTGACTAAAAAATGGAGATGGATGGAGCTGGGAGAAGAGCTGGCATTGCATCTTGTTATCAAGGAAGGGAGAGTGCTTCTCTCTTGGCTTCTTTTCATAGTCCTCAGGAACAAGCCTGATTGTTGTGTATTCTGGTGTCCTGGGAAGTACAGAAGAGCTGAGGGTGTTTCTGTTGAGAGGGGCAAATACTTAGTTGCCAACAGTTGTAGCTTACCATGCCTGGCAGTGTGGGTTTTTAATACTGCTTAATTTTAGGATTTACTCAGTTAAGAAATAAGCCAGAGCTCTTGGTGTGGAGGGAAATTCTGGTAATCCACAGGGATAAATAATTAACTTTGTGGTTAAGTAGTTCATAATTTCTGTTTTCTCTGGATTGATTCTGGGAAAAATAAGGACATGCTCTTGATTTTTCACCTCCCTTTTGGAAACCTTCCCTCTGCCCCCTGCCCCATGTTTAATCTACATTGACTGAATATTAAATCAGGGCTTATTCCCAGGTAAGTGTTAAGAATTCATGTATGCTTTTTTAGTTTTTGCATAGTATGGTTTGTTGTTTTATCAAAGCTAGTAGTTATGTGAACTTGACTATGAAAAATAAAAACCTTTCAAATTCAGTATGTCTCAGATTATACTTGGCTCTTCTCCTGACCTAGGGCAGTTCTTATTCTTTATTCCCATCAGAAGCACAACTCAGTGAAGTCAGCTTCCAATTTTTGCACTCTCAGACAATAGACCTATTTCTGGCAACATTAAATAACTCTGATTGTTGAGTCTTTGTGTTGGCTTGATTGTCTTCTATAGCAGTTTCAATGCTTTCTGTAATATGTGTTTTTTTTTTTAATAGCAGAATGACCAGAGCAGTTCAGAGTGACCTCTCAGAAGGCTAGAATGAATCTGTAAGGTGTGCAAATTGAAACACTGTAGGACCTACTTTTTTCCCAACTTTTTATCTTAGTGCTGTGTCAAGGGGCAGTGAGTAGCTGGGTCTGAAGAGATTAAGACAAGTAATTTGCTTTGAGGATGAGTAATATGGGAAAAAATAAAAAAAAATAATCCACCACATCCTGTTTTGTTTTCTATTTGTCAACAGCTGATAAAAAAAAATAAAAATCTCTTAACTCCATGATCTTTCTCATCTAAATTGAAAATACATATCTTAAAGTCAAATTCAGGTTGTTGTACTGTATTTTAAACTGGAGCAGATGGGATTTAGAGGGAACTGTTTTCCAGTTAGGCAGTTGAAGCTGGAAATACCTGTGCAGGTACCTGCCTGTGAATGAAAAATTGTCTGAAGACTGGTCAGCCTGTTTATTTGTTGAATGCTTGTTTTTTGCCTTTTTTCTTTTTTTCTTTTTTTCTCTGAACTGCTCTTTTAAGTATCTTTGCTCCAGTAAAAAATAGGAACAACATCTAGCTTTCTAGTGGTTTTATCAACTTATCATAGGTAGGTACCTTTCCTTAGTGAACTCAATAAAAGGTCATACTGGTAAATAATTCAGTGTAGTTTATATTTTGAGCTCCCTAGGCACTGTGACAACAAAGCTAAACACATCATAGCATCCAAGAAATAAAACATTGGAGATAAAAACTGAACAGATAAACAGCATTAGATTATGTGTGCTTAGTTTTTTTCTCAGATAAAAATGTTCAGTTTTCTTAAAACACATGAAGACTTGAGCAATCCTCTGGTTCATCAATGAGGTGACAAGTTTCAAGAAGCTGAGTCCAAGGTACAGTCAGGACCCTGCTCTGATGCCCTAGAAAACAAATTCATTAGAGGGTGCTGCACGCTCAATCTAGAGCATCATGGGTTGCGTCACTTGTACGTCTGCAATTAAAGAGCATCATAAATGCCTGGCCTCCAGTTGACTCAACAGTGTGAGTAAAGAAATTTACTGGAAAGAAAAAAAAAAGTATTGGTGATTCTATTTTTTTTTTTTAATGAAAGCAGCATGTTTTTCCTCTAGCATGTAGAAATTTGGATGGTAGATGGGGTCTCCTTGTTGTGCACTTGATTTGAGGAGGGTACTGCTGCTGCACAGGAAGATAACTAAGCTACTTCAGCAGCTGCACTGCCTGTTTTTTATGCCAGACTGAAAAAAGACATGTAAGACTAGAATCATGCTGCTTATTACCTATAGACAACTGTCAAAAAATATTAGCAACTTCTATGTTACAAGTATCTGCCACAGAGACATACAGCAGTAGGCTTTTAAGAAGCACAGGAGTGGTGACAGTTCAAAGGAAATGTGTCAGCTGTTTGGGATGGGACTGGATGTGCACTTGTCTAATTATTCTGGACAACAGTGAAAGCTATGCACCTGAGCCTGACTGTTAACAGACAGGCAGGATAGAGCATTAGGCAGGTAGGCAGCGCATTTCACCAAATCTTGCAAAAATGGGAAATCTCTCACACATGAATTTTAAATGTGTGTTGCTTGCATCTGCAACCCTCCTTCAGTGGATGCTGTGACAAGTAAGCTTCAAAGCTGCCTGAGGAGAAAAGATGAATGTTTTGGAAGTACTTGAAAACTAATTTTGAATGTTAGTTCACAAATAATTAAGTATTCTTTTGAGCTAAAGAAAACCTGTTAAGCATCAGGAATGTTTGTGTGATGTGCTCAGGACTTCCTTTGCAGATCCAAATCCTTGCAAGAACGCTGTTGTATTCAACTCTTTAGCTTGGGGAGAAATAAATTCCAGGTTCTAAGGTAGTTCAATTGGACTTTTCAGAAAGTTTACAAAGGTAGACAGGACACAGAAATTTTCAAATAAACTACTTAATATCTACAGGAATTTGTGATTTACCCAGTTTGCGCTTGTGTAATTGGTCTGGGATACTTAGTTTTATTACATTGAAAGAATTAGTTGTTTATAAAGTTGTCAAGATTGCATCCCAAATAAGAGATTAATACAATAAAAAGCAAAGCCAGTAACTGCATGTGCTGTTGCTTTAGGCCAATATGTTGCATCATACAGGCTGGTTCCAGCTAAGGTGGAAGCAGGGGAGGGTAAACTGATAGCAAACAGCAAAGTAGTGATGTTGTTGGAGAGCTGACAGTTATGACTGAAGGTCATTACCATGACATTATCATTATCTGGGCAGGATTAAATTAAGTCCACAACTAATTATATTGTCCTTTCCAGAAATAGTCCAGAAATACTTCTGGCAAATGTCAAAAATACAGTTCAAAGTTTTGGTGTTTGGAGCTTGTCACTCAATAAGGATAGCATGTGTTTGTGCAATCACAATATAGTAAATTAAAAGGAAGCTACTAAAAGCATTATTGGAATATTTCATAGCCCCCAATCTACATATGTCAAACTCAAATGGATAGATAGGAGTAAGTCTTCAGTGTCTGCTTGGACCTTCATCCTTTCTAGATCTTTTAAACTCTTCTGCCAAAACTATCTTTGTCATCTTTCAAACCTTTCATTCATATATCCTTTGTTTCCAGCTTGCTGTACTTAAAGTACTTTGAAAATGCATCTAGTTCCAAAACATGTTTGGCAAGTATACTTTTTATCCACCTTTTCAATTGTCATTTTTCAATTTCTACTGCATGGTTTGTTTGTTTTTTATACCAGTATTTTTATGCTAAGCCTATACCTGTCTCTTAACCTTGACTGTTCACTGTACTTTCCTATTTATCTACACTGACCTTTTCTCAGTGTTACTACCTTTATTTCTAGAATACTTGCCAGAAATGTAGTTGAATTTCTTTGAACAATTTCAGTTTCCTTTGTGTTGCTTTTCCTGTGTTGCTTTATCCATGTACATGTTTCTTTTGGCTTTACTCTCTGCCCAATATCTGTTGTGCTTAAATTCAGTGTTTTTATCCCTGGTTTACCCTCAGTTTATTTATGGATATAAACACAACTGTTTCCAGGTATTGCTTAAAAGTGACCTCATCTGTTCATCTCAGCAATGGGATTTGGGGGATTTGGACCCAATTTACTTTCTGAGAAAGTGCCTTGCACTATACCCAGAAAGGTCTGTTATTTCTGTAGTCAGCAAACTGGGTAGCAGTTGTAGCGGGTTTGTGCTTTTTCCTATTTTTAGTCAAGCTTCTGCCTCCCTTTTCTCAGCTGGCTCACCTCTGAAAATCCATACTGTTAACTTTAGTTCCCTTTTTGTTTCCATTTCTAGCTGAAACTCCCTTGAGTATTTTTGTATTTGGAGACCTTATTTTTATTGCAGCAGGAGTTCTTGAACACAGTGTGAATAACAAGCATTTGTGGGCAGGATTGTATAGAGAAAAGGTAAAGAAATGGCTCTATGGCTTTTGGGCCTGGGCTTAGAGACCTGTGAAGCACTGCTGGGAGAGACTGTTGGGGAATAGGGAGGGAAGTGTGAAAGCAGCAAGGGGAATGGGAAGTAGCTTGTCAATGTCTGTTTTATCATCTTGGAAGAGTATTCCTTGGTCTCACTGTGGGCCATTGGCCAGCCATCTCAGATGCTCCCACTGAGCTAACCAGGGTGGTTGATGACTGTCACTGCTAAGCATGTCTACTAGTCCACATTTTTCCACCTTCTGTTTCCCTGTGTTGTTCCTACAGAATCCCCGCACTGCTCTGTCTGCCTAGCTCTCCCCATACTGTGCTGCTCTTGGGATTCTCTGTGGTTCCCTAAGGTTGTTTTGAAAATCAAGACAATGATTCTTTGGGGAGGAGATCTTGACTCCTTTCAGGCATTGCCAGATGAGCTTAAAGAAAGTCACTGGCTTTTAAGGATCTCAACTTCCTGATTTATATGGTATGTTGTATTAAAAATAGTAGAAGAGAATTACAAGGCTTTGGTTTTTTGGCTGTAATTCCCTTTAAAAAATGAAAAGAGGAAAAGCAAATGCTCTTTGCTTTAAGATGGTGATATCAACAAAAACACATGTCACCGTTTGACTCAGGTCCGACAACAATGCTCTCAATCCCCTCCCCCTCCCACCCAGGTAGGGAAGGAGAGAGAGAAAAAGAGAGAGACTTGGCTGGATTGAAAACTAAACAACACAGCTTTAAACACTAATGAATTATCTAAGAAAAATATATACACAATTATATATAAATATGTTCAGGTATGAGCAAGAGCCTCTTGCCTTCCCCCACCCCCAGCAACTCCCACAGCACTCCCCTCAGCTGGAACAGTCCCGAGAAATCCTGGAGCTGCTGCTGGAGAAAGTGGAGAGTGATGAAGGTCAGGAGAGCTTGAGCCTAAGGGTCGATGGTGATGGGATGGATGGAGTCCTCTCCAGATGCTGGCCATGGATGGGAGAGAAGGGGAGAAGAAGGAAGGAAGTTGACTTCAGTGCTCTCTGACCTTCCTCTGAGCTTACGTAGATATATGGAATAGAATATCTCTGCCCAATTTTGCTGTCTAACTCAGCCTCCTACGGGGGGGGGGGGGTGTCATAGATCTCCCCGTCATGTCTGAGCTGGCAAAGTAAAGATGTGACCTTGAAGACCCAGCAGTTAGAAAAACATTCCACTGTCTTATCAGCTTTATCAGCTTTAGAATAACACACTGTTGCTAGTTAAAAGAAAGCTCACTGAAGGAAGAAATGGGTAAAAAGGAAAATTGGCTTTATCCTGGCTCAAACCAGGACACTACAGTATTCTCCATCTCAGGCTTGGTGCTTTGCTTAATGTCTACATGAAAACAAACTATGTAGTAGGTTGACTGTCAACATCATTAATTTTACTCTTGGGGCTCTGATGTCCACAGCACAAATTTCATTTGCTTCCTTAATGGATTTCTTCAGAAACAAGAAAATACAGTTAATCACTGAATATTGTGAAATCAGACTTTCTATAATTTAATACCAGACATGTCCTCTCTGACCTTAAAGAGATACAGTGATGGGGGAGAGTTGTGGCAAAAGGAAAGAGAAAACTAAATGCAAAACCTTTCCATCATAGTTCCCTTGTGTCTCCCTCCCATAATAAGAGCCAGTAGCAGCTGCAGCTAATATCCAACTGTTCAGGGGCTGACAAATGAGAAACCAAAGCTTGCATACCCTGCAGCATGTCTGGAAATGTATTTGGTGTCTTAGGGATTCCTTGCAGCTCTTCTGGACCTAAGTGGTACGTTGGAGGCTGTCTCTCTCTGGGCTGTGGGACCTATGTGTTTATAGGAGCTAAGTGTTTAGACCTCCCTGAGACTGTAAGAGAAGTGCAAGCCTACAAAGCACTGCTGGGAATAAGGGGACATGCAGTGTTATTCTGTAGCCTTTTGATGATGATTGTTTTCTTTTAAGCGCATGTGTGTTCATTTTTCACTGAAGTGTTGTCTTTACTATTTGGATAGTTTTCTGACTTGCTTCACTACTTGCATATCTGTTGTTTTTTTTTTTTTTTCTCAGCCCTTGCTGCTGTCCCTTTTTGGCCATCGTGTTAATACTCCTTGTGTCTTTAATCCAGATTGAACCTATGGGTTGTATATCTGTGTCCATGTGCTTTTGTCGTCAAAGAACCATTCTCTCCAAAAGGTCAAAGAAACCTCCTTGGTTGTTAAGCAGATATCAGACCTCTTTTGGTTTGTCCCATTCAACTGTAAATCATGTTCCTTGCTAAGTATTTGTGAATTTCTTAGTGAGGTGGGATTGCAGACTTTGTCTGATCTACTTGTCTGACTAAAAGTAATTTGGCTAAACAAGTTTTTATTTCTAATATCTTCTAACTCCAGGAATATGCTACATTAAGCTCCTTAATTTTTTAAATTCATTATATATAAGAAGAAAATCCTACTTTGTAGTCAATTTATGTGTTTGTTCCAGAACAGCAAGACATATTTGTGTTAGACTGTTTGTGTAGACTTTGAATAAAACTGTTTGTATGCCTAATGCAGGTTTTCTCTACCCTGGTGCACTGGTGCATAACAACTTACTTGTGTTTAATTTGTAGTCTTGTTAAACTTAAAAACCAGACAAATGAAAAACAATAGCAAGCAACAACCTTGGTCAGTCTCATTAAGTCTATGAAAGAGAACATGAAAAAGGCACTGATCCTTTGCCAGAAAATCTTGAAATTTAAGCCCTGTCCCAGCAGAGTCTAGTTTATTTTGGCTTTATCAGTCTTAGTCACAGTCTGTCCCACCTGAGCTGTGTTCACTTTAGCTCCAATGCTGTCCTAAGTCCACAGGAATAATTCTCTCAGTTCCACAAAATGAGGATAATAGAAGGAACTAGTCAGATATGAGTATCTTCAGTGAGCTTAAAATACTTAAATATTTATTTCATAACCCAAATAATATAATAGTCTGTCCTTTCAGGTTTTTTCAAATTTAACTTTTTCAAATGTAACTTAATGTTTTTGCATGGTGGAGGATATTATAGAAAACTTGCAGTAATGCTACCAAGTGTAGTGTGTTTTTTTTTTTTCCATTATTACATGGGTTTTAGTCCATTTACTTTCCTAATGGTATTTTGCTATATTCATTGATTTCCTAGAGCAGTAAAATAAAGCATAGTTAAAGGATGTGGGGGAAAGACTTTAAATTTCCTCTTCAGAATAAGTTCTAAACTGTGTTTTCTTTTTTTTCTTACTATCCTTATCTTCTTTCAAAGTCTTGTACAGTATCTATGAACCTTGGGAAGAGCTGTAGTCATACTAGACAATTTGTGTTAGGATATGGTTTATCTGAAAGCAAATAGCAATTGTAATCTTACTAGTTTTAGAATGTTCCTGAGGTCAGTTTGTTTGCTTCAATATTGAACACTGAAACATGTCTGTGATTCATATGGACTTTGTCATGATAGTTTTTAAAACTTGTAATTACGGTATTACTAAAAATATAATTTTTTTTGACTGGGAAAAGTTCCTAGTAGATCAGGTCCATTTTATCATGTAATGGTAGATAAACAAAACCAAACAAAAACCCACAAAAAACCCCACAAAAACAAAACCTCCAAAACTGGAAATGAAGTTTTTTACAAGAACTATTTGGGGAAACTGAATTAATAATCATCAGCCTCACCTGTGTGCCTGGGAATATCATGGAACAGGTCCTCCTAGAGGGTATGCTATGGCACATGGAAAACAGGGAGGTGGTTCAGGAAACAGCCAGCATGGCTTCAACCAAGGGCAAGTACTGTCTTACTAGCCTAGTGGCCTTCTGTGACAAAGTGACTACATCACTGGACAGAGGAAGAAGCCCAGAGGGCCAACTGTATCCTGGGTTGCATCAAAAGAAGTGGCCAGGAGGTTGAAGGAGATGATTCTTTCCCTCTGCTGTGAGACCCCATCTTGGAGTACTGTGTCCAGTTCTGGAGTCCTTATAAGACAAACATGGGCCTGTTGGAGCAGGTCCAGAGGAGGGCCACAAAGATCAGAGGGCAGGATCACTTCTCCTCTTAAGATGGGCTGAGAGTTGAGATTGTTCAGTCTGGAGAACAGAAGGTTCTGGGGAATACCTGGAAGGGGCCTAAAAGAAACATGGGAACAATTTTTTTTACAGGGCATGTAGTGATAGGGCAAGGGGTAATGGTTTTACCAAACGGAAAGAGGGAAGGTTCAGGCTAGATATTAATAAGACATTTTTTACAGTGATGGTGGTTAAACACTGGAACAGGTTGCCCAGAGAGGTGGTTGATGCCCCACGCCTGGAAGCATTAAAGGTCAGGTTGGACAGGGTTCCGAGTGACCTGATCTAGTTGAAGATGTCCCCCCTCACTGCAGGGGGTTTGGACTAGATGACTTTTAAAGGTTAAGGATGAGCCTTTCAACCTGAACCGTTTGGTCTATAGGAATAAGAATTTCCATTCATCCCTGACCTAGCATATCATGACATTGTCCTTGGTTTCAACTAATGTTAACGGAAGCTGAAGATGCCTGGTACCTTGAAGAGATGCTCAGTGTCTCACAGAAGGACATGACCTAAAAATAGCAGCACTGCTGCTTTGTTACATAATTTCTGACAGGCTTTTTTTGTTTCTTCTTTCCATGCTTCTTTTGCAATTCACCATGAGGAACAATTCCCTGTAAATTCCCTCTCTTGAGCTTAGACTGTCTGTTTTGTCCATGCTTAATCTTGGGTAGTAATTTAGGATTTAAAGTGTTCTCTGTACATCGCTGTCTGTTACATGTACATGTGCAATAACTGTGACAAAATTATGAAGGTCAGTTCATTGAAGTTTCAGTTGAGGGCTAAATTCAGCTACCTTTTCTTTAAAGTGATATTTTGAGGAAGACTAGCTGGCTTTAAGAAAATGAAAGATTTTAAAGTCACGTCTTGAGAAAGCACAGAAATAGTAGCTAAAAATTTCAAATTGATTTTTATCAACTACTAGACAATTTATTCTAGGCAATAATCAAAAGGGAGAATCATCAGTATCAATGAAAAAGTATGTGTGTGAATCAGTTGGTATGCACTTTCCATTTCCAAGTGGAGATTCACATGCTGCCCACTATTCATGTGACAGTTATTAGTGAGTGCAGTCCTCAAATATTTCTCCTTGAAAGCCTAATGACTTCTGGGAAACAAGTTGTTCTCTGTAATCCTGATTTTTTAGGTGAAATGAAAAAAAAATAGTCAAGAAGTGGGAATAGCCCTATCTTTTCTCAGAGGTTAGAATACACCTGGTATGGTGTTTTATTACCTGCCAGGACTTAAACTTTCATGTGATGGAAACTTTTACAAGGGAGGGTGATGGTGGCACTGTAAATCTGAGCTGGATATGAAGGTATCAATTCAGATATCATGACTTCTCAAGAGCAGTTCCTCTTGGTGTCTTCAAAGGCTTCTTTCCCATCTGTTTCTGACTGTGACAAGGTAAAGAGCTGTATGTTAGATTTATTCAGGCTTCAGTGGTCAAAGTGTGAAGAGGTGGCCATAATGACAAGTGAATGCATGAGAGTACCACAGGTTTAAACTGGAAGTACAGTTGTTGAGTAGGCTGGAGAGTGTCTTTCAAAGGAGAGCAAAGAGAAGAGTTACCCCCAGGTGGTGAATACAGCTGACCTACAGAGGTTTTTCATCTTTAACCTAATCTGTGCTCAAGGATGGATCCAGGCTTTATGGAGCTGTTATACATAATACTGCTCTAGAGACTGTTGTTGAAAATGGAGTCTATTATATTTCTGAGCTGGAGTTGTTACTTTCAACATAGTAACTCTTCCTGGGAGAATATTTTTGAGATGAATCAGAGGTTGACAAAAATAGAACTGCTCAAATTGTCAGTCAAGGGTTGGAGAAACTTCCTGTCAGATTTCATGGCAGAAAAATTAATACCGTTTCAGACTTGGATTTGTGGTCTCATGCAGTTACCAACTATCTATTTTACTTTTGTAAGAGGCATTCTATTTTTTTGTTTGGTTGTTTTTGTTTTTGTTTTTTTTTCAAATGAATTCACTTTAGTTCTCTCAACTGAGGAATAAGTTTATATCTGTCAGGATACAAACATTCATTCTTTAAAACAATTAACAGTCCCCCTGGTTGTGGTTCTTTGAAGTATCAAATTCCAAGTTCTACTGTTCTTCATATTCAAAACTATTTGTAAAATGATAGTATGTTCCTGCCTCTTTCTTCTTGAACTTAATGCATCTGTTACCATGTTGAAGGACACCAGTAGTCTCTCCATTGTTGTTTCTTTTCTATTATTACAGTTCTCTGCATTAATTCTGATGACAAAAATGTATTTATAAACCACTTTGTTTTATCTGCCTTCAAAACTAGCTTGTTCTGCACTTAAGTAATTAATTGCTGCTACAAGCAGCAAATGTTGCTTGCAGGCTGGTGTGCCCCTAGCTTAGCTTTCAACTCCCAATTTGCCAGTTTTCCTCTGCCATGATAATATTGCTTGTTATGAGGTTTTGTACTAACTCAATGAGCAAGATGTGACTTTTAAGAGTTTACTTAGGGAGGGAGATAGTGGACCTGGGTATCCATGGATACTCTGTCGTTCAGGGAATCTGCTCAGAATAATTTTTGAATTCAAAGTCAACACATCTCATCTGCACTATCATTACTGAAGTGTTTGCAGAGACATGCTCAGTGTTAATTTAATAGATTTAATTTAAAATGGAGGAATTAAGGTTCAAAAGCTGTATTTAGTGAATAAACTGCTTTAGAAGAGGTGAAGGCACTTTCAGTCTTAGTGAGGCAATTTTATCACAATTTAAAAAGAGGCCAGCTGAATATCCACATGCGTTACAGGGCACAGACAGTGTATTTGAAAAAGACAAGTGGTAGAAATCTATTGGGAAGAGGACCATAATACTGTCTGTAATTTGAGGTCCTAAATTTAGGGCACTCTAATTAAAGCTGACTTTGCATCCAAAAATAGCAATCTTCTTACAAATCTGTTTGATTATATACTATAAGTATGCCACTTATTTTCTGGTAGGCCAGATTTTTATTTTATTAGGCTGTTGGTTTTTTTTTTTTTAAATCAAGCTGTTATCTCTAGCTGTTGGGAAAGGAGGACAGACATTCTAATGCCTTAAACCCTTTTTATTGTATCTAAAATCCCCTTTTTTGACAAAACATTGCACTTCTTGCTATAAAATTTTTGGAGATTGAAATAAGACTTATTGTATGAATTTAAAATTTTGTAGCAGCTCAGACTGGGGAATATATGAATGAAGAATGATGGAAAGCAAAAGCTGTTGTGAGTGCTACAATGTATATAGATTTGAAAATGAGTTGTAGCTTCTGAAAGTTTAGAAAACTATCCCTGAATTCTTCAAGTGCAAGCCTCCAATGCCATGTTGTATACTCCGTTTTCTACCTTGGCAAATTGATTTTTCCATAAGTAGCTTGTTTTATTTGTCCAGAAACCAATTTTTCTTTCCATAGTCCAACCTAGAAAAAAGAATCTCTTTCCATAGGTACCAGTAATAAAAGGTTTTAGAAAAGTAACTGGTTTGATAAAGCAACATGAAGTGAAATCTGCTTGTACACTGTTTGTGGCACTTGTAAAGAGGTGGGAGTTTCAGGCTTAATGTTAATAAGACCTGTGCTTTTTCAGCATTGACTTAATGAACTGAGAGAGCTCGTCTGTTCTGGGTTTGTTCCTCATCAGTGACTTTGGGTGATGGGATCATCGGGTTGTCCTGGTAATGTGCTTTTCAGTGTGTGTTAGTTTAGATTAAGAATACCATTTTTCATTTTTGTGCCCATGGTTTGTTACCCTTCCTGGAGAAAATGTATATTTTGGTCGTTTGGTTTGTGGTGTTATTTTCACTTTTAAAATGGATACCTTGGGGTTTTTTACTGAGGTGAAACTAGAAGCATAAGATGAAACTGAGTAGCAGAAAACACTTTGTTTTGAGACCTAAGGGAACCTGGCAACCCCCTGACTATTATTACAGTCTTTTAAGGCAAATGGTGTGAAATACCATCACTTGAGTAATACAAGATATTGGAAAAGAACTGAGGAATAGCCTATTGATTAGATTCCTTAACTGTGTCTAATGATATTGCCTGCTTTTCCATTACTTAATTGTCTTTTGAACTAATTGCTCATGCATTATTTCTTTCTAAATATAAACACTACATGTGAAAACTTTCACATGGAAAAGCCTGAGAGTAGGTGGAAGCCGGACAGGGGAAGAGGGTGGGGGCTTATATGTTGTGTAGCAGAAGGAACTTGCACTTGTGTGATGCTGAATTTGGTTACCTACAGCATATAGGGAATGTGTCTTGTGTATCTGAACAATGATGGGAATTTAATCCCATGGTCCATGCACTTAATGTCAAAAGTGTTTAGACTCTTGGGGGAAAAAAATCCTTACCCAGAGCAACTGTGATCTTAGTATTAATACTAAATACAGTTTTTGCCTGTTGATTTGTTCTTTCTGTTTTACTTGCTTTAGAGTCTGGATGAAATAGGTTTCTGTCCTTTGTGGATGGCTGCCACAGAGGAGGGAGGCGAGTACCCACTATGACCTGCATGGAATGAGGTGTAGGTTAGAGTGCCTCATGGGAAGCACAGCGCTGAGGCTTTCTATTCCCTAATTAGGATTATGTAACACAGGCTGCAGTATGATGCATACTTTAATGAGAAGACAACTATAAGGTGTGGGTTTTTTCTGTGTGGATCCTAATTCTCTCAGCATGTTAAACATGCTCAGAGCCTAATTCAATTAGCAAGCTGAGCCTGGAGAGTTGCTAGTGTGATGTGAAACAGCACTTGTCCAGCCTCTTCAGCTTGTGTGAACGGAATCTTGATTTGTTCTGCAATATTCTCAAAGCATATGATTTTTTCTGAACATGTCTATGATGTAGTGGATTTTACAGAAACTGTTTTAATGTAGCTAAGTTCTTGGTAACATACTTTACTCAGTGTATTTTAAATGGAATGTGTAAAACCTGGAAACCTGATATAATTTTTTTTAAAGCCCTGTGGTACCTTACCCTCTCTTTTGCTGTTTACAATACGCTTACTGTAGCACAACAGCAAAAAGATAGAACTGTAGAAATTTGGCATAGCTTTGTAACAAAACAGATGCTTTCATCTCAAACTCTTCAGCCTTTAGCTCCCATCTAATATGCCAGAGGGCTTTTGCTGGTTTTGCTGAAACTATGGAAGCTACTTTAGAGTTGTCAGACATAGATCACAAAATAATACTTTAATAATTCAATTTATTGCCAGCAGTTCCACAGAGATCAATGTAGTGTTGAAATAGTTCAATTAATAACTTTGCCAGAAATTCTTATATAAAACGGTTTCACAGAGGTCTAATTATTTTGTCTGTAAAATAAACCAATAGCCTTGTATGTTGTCGTTACTAGAAAGCAATCTTGCATTTTGATTGCATGTAATAGACCAACAAAACTGATACTTCTGAAAGGGGCTGCTCCATTGTTCAGTATGCTAAAATGTTATGATATTTAAAAATGTGGTGGCTTCTCTGAAATGCAATATAATAGTGATATTAGTAATAAACCTGGGCACTGCTACTTATAAAGCTATTAGATTTATTTTTTTAAACTGAAATAAGTCTTAATATTGTTTAACCTCTTGTTAAACATAGGGTAGCATAGTAGCTTGTAACAGTATGCTTTGAGTTGTGTATTTGGAAAACATTCAAATACAATTCTGCAAGGGCCGTGTGCTTTTGCTAGTCTCAAATTACTCTAGTGTGGCCAGGTTTTGTGTAGTTGTGAAAATAAAATAGAATCTCCTCCTTGATCTAATTTAGTACACAGAGCTAGCAAATGCTGTGTTCTGAAATGTGATAAAACACTAGGAAATGTCTTGGAGATAAATGATGTGATTGTTCTGATCAGTAAATATATTCTGCACACTAAAGGACAGTAAAATAATCTACTTTTGCTTCATCCAATTTGAAGCAATTCATTAAAAAAACCCCATCAAAATACTGTTTTGTGGAAAGCAAATGAAGGTTTAAAGTAACTAGATTTTGTTGTTACTCTGTGAGGTGAGGCAGTAACTTACTAAAGGATGGCACCAGGTCTTTTCTGGTGGCATTTTAGGGCTAGATCCTACTTCTGAGACCCATTTTAAACACTTGTAGCACATGGCATTCTGCCTAATTAAAAATGAAGGAAACAAAAAAAAAAAAATGGACTTTTTTTAAACACCGGCAAAATCGGTAGTCTTACATGAAACAAAATTGCCATCAAAACAGAAATGTAACTCTTTGAATTCCCTGTGAATTAGCATTTGATTCTTTTTATTTAGCATGACACTGCAAACAGGAAAACATCTTTTGCAGCATTGCTTTTATGAAGAACCTTTTTGGTCTAATGAATAAGTAATATGCCATTTTGTAAAGCTATAGCCCGTTCATAATGTATCCATATTATGGTAACAGACTGTAAATTGAGAAATATGTTTTCTTGTTCTTTTGCGTCTGGCTAGGGTTGTCCCATAAGAATAACTGATGATCCTGCCTATCAGGCTTCAGTCATTTGGTAAAAGTGACTGTTTGGCAGAAGTGCATGTTTTTAGGATGCTGGGCCTTATCCTTAACTCTATCCTTGTGGTACAAGAGGAACATTTCTTTTTATTATTAAGCAATACCAAGTGTACCTTAGGGAAGAAAAATCATTTAATGTGAGTAAATTCTTCTGCAGAAGAAGAAATTAGAGAGCTTTTTTCTAATTCTGATACCTTCGGTCAGATTACTTTAGAGTTTGAATTGCTAGTTTTTACTTGAAAATGGGAATAAATAAAAATGTGCAAATAGATGACAATAAATAGTATTTGTGGAGAGTAGAAAGTGGCCATCTAAGAAATACTGCATCTTACTAAAGTCTGCCAGTCCTGACAAAGTATCTAATGCATCTCCTTGAAGCTACAATGGTCAAATACACTGAATAGAATGCAAATGACGTATTTTTGCATCACTCTAAAAAAACAACTCAGATTTGAGTGGGCCACAAAACTTAGCATATTTCTGTTGCCCCTTTTTCAAAATATAAATGATCTCTTTACCTCATTATTAATGTAGTATGTAGTTTATTTAAGGCTTTAAGGTGCTTTTTAATAATATGTTATTATGTTGACCAATACTGAATGGTTTGTTCTAGACACATGGTGATGCTTTTCTACCCTCAGGCTTTATCTTCCTTAAAGATTCCTTAAAAATATGTGTGTCATTCATAGAATCATAGCATAGTTTGTGTTGGCAGGGACCTTAAAGATCATCTAGTTCTAACCCCCCTGACCTGGGCATGGACACTTTCCAGTAGACCAGGCCCAACCAGTGCCAATTACAGAGGGATTATCACTTCCCTGGTCCTGCTTGCCACGCTATTTCTAATACAGGCCAGGATGCCATTGGCCTTCTCAGTCACCTGGGCACACTGCTGGCTCATGTTCAGCTGCCTATCAGTCAGAACACCCAGGTCCACTCTTCCCCAAGCCTGTAGCATTGCATGGGGTTGTTGTGGCCCAAGTGCAGGACCCAGCACTTAGCCTTGTTGAATCTCATAAAGTTGACCACAGCCCATTGATCTAGTCTGTCCAAGTCTCTCTGTAGAGCCTCCCTACCCTCAGGCAGATCAACACTCCCTCCCGACTTGGTATTGTCTGCAAACTTACTGAGGGTTCATTCTATCTCCTCAGCAAGTTTGTTGATAAAGATGTTAAAAAGAAGTGGCCCCAGTACTGAGCCCGGGGGACCCCACTTGTGACCAGCCACCAGCTGGATTTAACTCCATTCATCACCACTCCTTGGGCCTGGACATCCAGCCAGTGTTTTATCCAATAGTGAGTACACCCATCCAAGCCATGAGCAGCCATTTTTTTCATCACAATGCTGTGTGAGACAGTGTCAAAGGCCTTATGGAAGTCTAAGTACAACAACTAGAGCCTTTCCCTTATTGACCAGGTGGGTCATCTTGTCATAAAGGAGATCAGGTTCATCAAGCAGGACCTCTCTTTCATGAACCCATGCTGACTGGGCCTGATCACCTAGTTGTTCTGTATATGGTGGGTAATGTCACTCAACATGATCTGCTCTGTGACCTTCCCTGGCATTGAGGTCGGACTGACAGGTCTGTAGTTTGCTGGATCCTCCTTTCAGCCTTTCTTATGGATGGGTACCACATTTGTTACCCTCCAGTCCACTGGGACCTCTCCAGTTAGCCAGGACTGCTGGTAAATGATGAAAAGAGCATGATGAAAATGCACTTAGCAAGCGCCTTTGCCAACTCCTTCAGTACTCTTGGGTGCAACCCATAAGGCCCCATAGACTTATGGATGCTTAGGTGGTGTAGCAGGTCACTGACCATTTCCTCTTGCATTACAAAAGTCTCATTCTGCTTCACCTTCCCATTTTCCAGCTCTGGACTGGGTGTCTAGGGAACAACCAATTTGGCTGCTAAAGACTGAGGCAAAGAAGGCATTTAGCACCTCAGCCTTTTGCTCCTTCTTTCTCACTGTATTTCCCCCTGCATCCAATAAAGGATGGAGATTCTCCCTAGTCCTCCTTTTGCTATTAATGTATTTATAGAAAGATTTTTTTATTGTCTTTGACAGCAGTAGCCAAGTTGAGTTCAAGTTGGGCTTTGGCCTTTGTACTTTTCTCCCTGCATTGCCTTACTACATCTCTGCATTCCTCATTAGAGTCCTGTCTTCTCTTCCAGAGGCCATAAGCTCTCCTTTTCTTCCTAAGCTTCAGCCAAATCTTCCTTGATGGCTTATCTTTTGGCACATGGGGACAGCCTGCTCGTGGGCCTTTAAGACTTCCTTCTTGAAATATGTCCAGCCTTCCTGGACTCCTTTACCCTTCATGACAGTCTCCCAAGGGACTTTGTCAGTTGATCTCCTGGACAGATCAAAGTCTGCCCTCTGGAAGTCCAAGGTGGCAGTTTCACTGGCCCCTCTCCTTACTCCTCCAAGAATTAAACTCTTTAAGTTCATGGTCACTATGCCCTAGACTTCTTCCAACTGTTACTTCCCCCACAAGTCCTTCTCTGTTCACTAGCAGCAAGTCCAGAAGGGCACTCTCTGTGGTTGGCTTCCTCACCAACTGCATCAGGAAGTCATCTTCCATGCACTCCAGGAACCTCGAGGACTGTTCTGTCTCTGCTGTATTGTATTTCCAGCAGACATCTAGGAAGTTGAAGTCCGTCCCCCATTAGAACAAGGGGTAGTGATTATGAAATCTCTCTCAACTGCTTACAGAGTATTTCATCCACCTCCTCATCCTGGTTGGGTGGTCTATAACAGACTTCAATCACTAGATCACCTTTGGCCTTCCTCTTGATTCTTATCCAAAGGGACTCAACCATATCATTGCTTTCAATAATTTTTAGGCATTCATGTCTGTCTAATGTAGAGGGCCACCCCACTGCCACTTCTTGCCTATCCCTTTTGAAGAGTTGGTAGCCAGCACCCTTTCTTCCCTAGTCATGTCAGTCAACCGGGTATTGCTTTCCTTCCTTCCCCAGCAGCAAAGGGAAGCCTAATACATGGAAAGGAAATGGTTCTTCTTTTTCAGATTGTAGATGATTGATACATACTAATTTTGGGCGCAGTTGCAGTGTTGCTGTTCAGTCAAACAGCAAACCCAGTTCATTAAAACCCAGCAATAAAGGGTTTTATTTTGCACATTCTTCATATTTGAGCTATGCAGCCAACTCACTTGCTTAAGCTGAGGTGGATAGAGATGATGACGATGCTGTCTCTGGTGAAATGAGTCAGCTCTTTCTGTGGCTCAGGGAAACAGTTGCTGAGAGTGAAATCTCTAACAGTGAAATATTTCAAAAGGGCTCGTTTATAATGAAAATGCATTTTGCAGTAATTTCCTTTTAAATTTGTATTTAAGTCCTTTCTGTAAGAGCTGTTAGCCTGAGAATTTATTCACTTCCCTTCCGTTTGAGTTAGGAATTTAGGGTGTTTCTTGACTACAAACAGAGGGACAGATGAAGGGACAGCATGTTAAGAAGACCACAGATCCAGGCAGGAATGTCCCAGAATATCACATCACTTAAAACCATGTTTGCATTTAAGTACATTTTCCTCTAGTACTTTTTATTTCAGTTTTTTTAACCATTTAACTGTGTGTCACTTGTATAGAGAGAAGAAATGTAAAACAGGAAAAGAGCTTTCCAGGTATGCATTCTGCTTTGTTTTGTAATGTGTTATCTGTTGGGTTTCTTTGGATTTTAATAGTAATGATATGACTGAGCTTAAATATCAACCCAGCACCCCTTTGATCTTTCCAGATGCCTCATGTACTTGGCTATGTAGGCATCACTTCCACAGGAGAACTTGGACAAGCAGTTGCTAGTCCTTCTGTTAGTAAGTCCCCTTGCAGAAGGGGATAGGGAGCTGAATGGCAGAATGGTCAGACGTGTAGGCAAATACTTGTGTTACCCAGTGCTCTATGCCAAGTCCTGCTTCCATGGCAGGTAAGGGAATAGCTGAAGCACTAGCTTAAATATAAAGGTCAAAATAATAGTTTTCAGAATCAGACACTTGGGGTTTTATTGGTGGATTATTATTCCTGCAGCAGAAGGGAAATCTGAAATCTTTGCAGCTTTGATGTGAGCGATTTCCTGGTCAGTTGAGGGAAGAGGATGTTTAGTGAGGAAAATGTCTACAATGGATACATCTTGGTTGTGAGTCATACGCTGGTCATATACTCTCACCTTTTCACACTAGAGAACATATTTTGTTCAGCCTGTTGAAGTAATAGTTTCAGCTGGATGTTTAAACTTATCTGTCTGCTTTTATTCACCTATGCATCCTAATCAATTAAACATGGCTTTAAGACATCTGTTGTCATGCTGGTCTTAAGCCAAACCAGTCTTAGACCTTCCAAAATCTGAAGGTGCTGAAAAAGCCTTGCACACACATTTCTTCCTTTATCTCTAACAAAGGCAGTTACAGAAACCTAGTTTTCCCTTTAAGTGAGAAAACTGTCTCCCCTGGGAGATTACTAGAATATCTTTGACAGGCCAGATGAATTATAAATTCAAAGTCTTGGGAATTACCAAAATCACTCTACTTAGTCCAAAATATATGGAGATAATGAATTATATATATATTTCTTAATGTCTAGTGATGACAGGAATACAGAGGAAATAGTCTTACTGAGTTGTGTTTTCTTTTTTCATAATAATAGAGAGCTGTGATAAAATATTTTAAGGTAAAGAAATGTATTGGAGTGAGCTGTCAAAACAAAAAAGAATAAAACCTACTTGCTTCAGTGAAACTGAAATTGCTTTTAAAAATACTTCATTAGACCATGGTCCAGAATGTAGCTATTGTAGTTTTTGCAAAAAAAAAAAAAACCACAGTAACTTTTACATAGATGTTTCTTTAATCCTTCAAGATTTTGTTAGTAGGACTGCACTCTGTTAAATATTTCCATCACCTTTTTTCTTAAGAGACTTGAGCAAGACCTGAATTTCAAGCACAAATATTATTGAATATTGGAAGCAATTACTTCCAGTGCCTAGAGCTAAGGCTGTTTTTGTTTTGGTTATGTTTTGGGTTTTGTTCTTTGTTGGTTTTGGGGTTTTTTGTTTGGTTTTTGCTTTTTTGTTTTTTTACAAGATCAGCAGAGCATGACTTATTTAAGAGCACTCTGATTTGTTTTTCAAAGGATGTGTGAAATTGGTAGGTTTCTTCTGCTGCTGGATTGTCTGTGTGGTCAGCTATGCCTAATCATCACAGACATATCAGAGGATAGGACAGAGCTATGCTAAGCCTGGGGAAAGTGATTGTGTGTTTTACCTTTGCTGTCTGACATGTGGGAGAAGCATATCCTCCAGCCTCCCTCCTAGGCTGAGGCAGCTGAAAATACGGAATAGCAAGTGGAAGCACAATCGTTTTTTCTGTGAAGACGTTAGTTCTTCAGCAGAGTTCAGGAGATTAAAATCTCTTTGCTCTTGCCCTCGAGAGCTTCAGTCAAGGTATCAGGACTTGAAATCAAAGCACAGTCTGATTTGTCTGTGATAGCTGGGTAATTGGTTACTGTACATCTCCAGGTGGATTAAAAACACCACGTGTTCTGAATTGTCTAGGGTTTACTTTGTGCAGTTACTTTAATTGCTTTTTAACTCTTCCATTTTTGAGAATTTACTAGAATAAACCCCTAAACTTGTACCTGAGTGTCACAATTTAACCTCCACTGGCAACTAAGCCCCACACAGCCTCTTGCTCTCTCTCCCCACAGTGGGATGGGGCAAGACAAGGAATCATTCACCCCTTCCCATGGGCAGGCTGGTGTTCAGCCATCCCCAGAACAGTTGGGCTCCATCACATGTAACAGTGACTTGGGAAGACAAACACCATCACTCTGAATATCCCCCTCCCTACTCCCCCCCGCTTCCTTTTTCTCCCAGCATTGTATGCTGAGCGTGACACCACATGGTATGGAATATCCCTTTGGTCAGTTGGGGTCAGCTGTCCAAGCTGTGTCCACCTCCAGCCTCCTCTCTGATGGGGTGGTGTGAGAAGCAGAACAGGCCTTGCCTGTGTGTGAGCACAGTTCAGCAATAACTAAAACATCCCTGTGATATCAACCTGTGTTACCATCCCTGTATTTGCTGTAAAGGCATGCTCCTGTTTCATGTACAACATGGTGTCCATCAGGAACATCTATGCTTTTTCTACTACTTAGCCTGAACTGATGCTTGCTATCCTCTCCAGGTGTAGGACATTGGTTGAACTTCAGATTGCACCTATCAGCCCACTTCTTCAGCCTGTCCAGGTCCCTCTGAGTGGCGGCACAGAGATCGAGTGTATCAAATACTCCTCCTAGTGATGTTACCTGCAGACTTGCTGTGGGTGCTCTCTGCCTCTCATCCAGGTCACTAATGAAAGTGTTAAACAGTACTGGCCTCGGTACCCTGGGGTACACCATTGATGACTGGCCTTCAGCTGGGCATTGTGCTGCTGATCACAAACCTCTTAGCCTGGCCTTTCAGTCAGTTTTCAATCCACTTAATTTCATTTATCTGGTCTGTACCTCAGTAGCTCTTTCTTAAGAGTGTTAAGGGTGTTGAAAGCCTTGCTAAAATCAAGATAAACGTCTGATGTTCTCTCATCCACTTAGCCAGCCATTTCATCATAGAAGGCTATTCAGTTGCTAAAGCATTATATCCCCTTCATGAATACCTGCTGCCTATGTTCAGTCATCATCTTGTCTGTGTCTTTCCAATATAAGTGAAAATTGATTCCAGGATTATTGCTTCATCATCATCCCAGGGATCAAGGTGAGGTTGACTAGCCTATAGTTGCTTAATCATCCTCCTCACCCTTGTAGAATATAGAGGTATTTTATTTCTTCTTTTGAAACCTCCTCTGATCACTGTGGCCATTAAAAGACTATTGAGAGTGGCCTTACAATGACATGGGCTTATTCTCTCAGCAGCTGTGGGTAAAACAGAGTTCCATGGAATTACATCTGTTTAGTTGGTTTAAATGGTTCCCTATCTTGATTCTTGTCCACCGAGGGTAAATCTTCTTTATTTTGGACATCCCAACTAATCTCAGAGACTTGTGATTACTGAGTGCCACTTCTATTGGTAAAGACAGATATGAGGAAGGCCTTGAGCCCTTCTGCCTTTACTGTGTGTTTTGCTGCTGAGTGTCCTGCTCCATTCATCAGCACACCTACATTTTCCCTAGCCTGTTTTGCTGCTGCTGTACCTGTAGAGGCCTTTCTTGTTGCCCTTCATGTGTCTCACCAGTTTCAGCTCTGGGCTGGCTTTCCTAACACTGTTCCTCCATACTCAGGCAATGTTTGTAATGTCTTGGGTCATCTGCCCCTGCTTCTGTCTCTTGTCACCTTTTGCTTGTATTCCTGCATTTTGGCATGGAGTCCTTGAGCTTGGAGGAGGTAGTCCTTAAAAATCAACTAGCTCGACAGTATCCTTCTTCTTCTCAGGAATCTTCTTCAGTGGAATTCTTCCAAGGAGATCCCTGCTTGGAAGTCTGCTTTCCTGAATTCCAGGGTTGTGGTCCTGGATTTTGCCTTGCATATTTCTGACAGGCTTTTGAGCTCCACCATGTGATGGTTGTTGCAGGCACAGCTGCTCCCAGCTTTCACACCCTCAGTGTAGTCTTCCTTACTTTTAACTAGTATGTCCATTAGAGTGTCTCCTCTTGTTGGATTCTCAATCAGCTGTGTCAGGAAATTATCTCTGGTGCACTTCAGAAAATCTAGAAACTCAAAGTTAAAAACAAAACAAAAAAACCCACAAACAACAACAAAAAAGTGCGGCATGTGGAAGACAATAATTCAGTTTTGTGCATAATTTATTTCTGGAGTTCAGGATTCTTTCTGAAAGGATGTGAGCTATCATTGCCATTACAGATGTTGTAGCAAAGTTGCCACAGTAATGCTCCCTAGATCTCACTAATAAATCAACATGAGATCAATAACCTTATAGATGCTTTCTGGAGAACTGTGAACTCCAAAGTGTTAGATCAACTTAGAACAATTACCTGTATAGTCAAGGAGCAGTTTGTCACTGGTAAGCTCTAAGAGAGCTCCAAGAAGGGTGTAAAAATTTGCTTTAAGAAGATGCAATAAGTTGCTCTTACTGATAATTAGTTTCTGTAGACCCCCTCTGTAGCTCCCACTAATTAATGATAAATTAATTTTATTTATCATCCTGTTAAGAACAAAATAGATGTTCTCATTATCCACATTATTTGTTCTAATAAGCTGTGAGGCTTTTTACTTTGTGGAAGTGATTTTCACAGATTAATTATAGCTTGTGTAAAAAGATTTCCTTCATCAATTTAAAATGTCTGATTTTCAGTTTCGTTGATTGGCCTTTGCTCCTACATTAGGAAGCACAGCAATTAGAAGTGCCTAATTTGTGTTTTCTCCACCGTATGTTGTTTTGTGCACCTCTATTCTGCATCTTATTAATCATCTCGCCTCTTAGCTGAACCTTCCCCATCTTTTCAGTCTCCCATTGTTGTCAGATGCAATAAAATCGGTGCAAGCACAGAGTGTTCTCATATGCTCTCATTGAAAGTTTGTTATGTAAGGGTCTACCTTGTATCAAGAAAAACAATTTATGAAGCATTTGGCTGATTGGGTACTCAGAGTGACTGGAGGAGGTACTTTACATGAGCAATTCCTGAAATTACTGTTGTAAAGAGAGCAACGGTGTTTCCAATTTATCTGCAATGAACAAATCTTAAAACGTCTACTAATGCTCTTTTGATTAGGTTATTTGGCATCTCATATTATCCAGTAAGCTTTAAATGTCTATTTTCTAACTAATCTAAAAATTACTTCAATTGACTGTTTCAATAATAGGATGCAATCGTGTATGTTATTGATAATTTGATTTATTCACTTACCTTGATTTCTCTGTATCTAAGCAACTGTGCCTGCAACAACCTGATTTACAGAGGAGTGATAAAGTGGCTTGTTGTGCATTGAGTTTATTAAAGCATGAACTTCCTCAAAAATAGCATAGATGCATGTATATGTATTCCCTAGAATCTTCTAAATAACTGTGTCCAAATTGTACATTTACACATAAATCTACTACTGGAAGGTGGGTTAGCAGTCTTTAAATGCTGAAATGACATCTTTTCATAAGCATCTCAAAACGGTAGGGCAATAGAGGGGGGAGGAGGGACCAAAGATAACAAAACCCTTTCTCTCTCTCTCTAAGCTTACCAAAGTGTACTTTTTGTTTTTTACTGGAAAAAGCAAGTTGAAATGTGAATACTTTTCCTTACAGAAAGAAAACAAACATGAGCAATTTTTAAAAAACATATGCCAGAATGATACTGTTTTCCCTCCAAAACTGTCCTGTATATTTTAAACCTCACATTATTAATAGAAAATTAGTTTGTTTGAATAAGTTTATTGTGTGAGAGAAATTAAGATGAAATACAAAACAGCTTTTGAAAACTACTGTGAACCCAAACTCAAATAATTGTTTGTTTAAACTAAACACTGCATTTTCCTGGTTCCATTGAAAAGGAGTCTAAAAATGCTAAGAGACACCTCAGATTATGGTTTAATGTATGTTTTCAATGTATGGCCTTATATATATGCTCAATTTATACACCTCTGTATTTAAAAGGAGAAAGACATCTTCAGTTATCACTTGAGATGTGTTTTGGATGTCATGAGCTCTCTGTTATGGTTTCTATCACCAGGAAAGTAAAGACAGACCACATTGCTAGAAAGATTATATAGCAGGACTATGCTTTTCTCAGAAGTGTGGTTTTGGGAGTGTGGGGCTTTTCTACCCCTGATTTCCAACTGGAAGTGGAAATTTTTCTAAAAGTGGATGTTGCTCCTCTTCTAGCCAGTTTAAATTATGCATGAAAGACTTCATTGTCAATTATGGAAAAATGTTCTATTTTAAGTGGCATGTATTTGGGTATACTATCTGAAGTCTAAGTAGTATGTAGGGAAGTGTTTCTATTAAAAAAAAACACATTTCTAAGCAGTCTACACTAGTGGAAGACCTTGTTTTTCCCTGAGAATGCAGTCACAAGGAAGCTTCTCATTATCACCTTTACCTGGTTTTAGGCAAAGCTTTAAATGCAATAAAATGTTTCTTTGCTTTTTTCACATTCAGCCATCTTATAAAGCTTCAGGAAAAACTGAGCTAAAAAAATTATCCTCTTAATAGATTAATCTGAGATAGCAAGTGTAGTGTCTTGGTGAGGTTTTTTGGTGTTTGGTCTCTTTTGTGTTTGTTTCGCCCCCCCACCCCCACCCCCCCTGTTCCCCTGCTTGTGGAGGAGCAGCTGTGTCTTCTGAAAATGGGCTGGTGAATCACAATGTTTGCATTTTTACTTGGAGTCTCTTTGTATGTTTTCAGTCCTTGTTGATATCTAAATTGTACTAGTTCCTCTAAAGTATTTTTTTCTAGAAATTTTAGGGATCTGATTCAGCTGAAAATGCAGAGTCAGGATTTGGAAAAGCATATTGCTAGAAGAGAAAAAAAACAAGAAGATGAACTAATTTTAGAGAGGAACAAGTAGAGTGTGTGTCATGATAAAACCAGAGATTATGTAGTGTCTCTTGAAGAAGGATTTGGGGTATAAAGATGCCTATGAAATGTAACTAACTTGAAAAATGATGAAGGAACTGATGTGTCCTGGCAGAACACGATCACCTTCAAGAGGCACCTGAGCGGTGGTACTCTAGTCATGCCTTTTCTTTTTTTTTTCTTTTTTCTTTTTTCTTTTTTTTTTTTTAAATCTTGGAACAGAAAATGCTTTGGTATGGTACCAACAAGCCAGACTAGTCATCGAAATGTTGAACTTAAAAATGATGAAAGACTAAAATAGCTCAAAGTACTAAAATCAAGCTGTAACTTAATATTGATTTCATAACTTAATTAAAAAGTAAGGTTCATAACCCATTGCATTTCAAAGTACAAGGAGAAAAAAAGAGTAGCATAATCGTGAGTCCCTATGATTTCCTTTCTCTTCCTAGGGCGACTGTATACTAGCAATGAAGGCTTAATATGTAAACAGTGACATAATTACCTCCCTTAGATTTATCATAGTTTTATTTGATACTACAGAGAGCATGAGGGCAGGAATAAAAATGCACTTTATAACCATCCTTTTTTTTTTCTTCACTGGATCCAAGTAGAAATGGTAAAAAAGAATTGCATAGCTTAACTAGCAGTATTGGTTTCCATCTATAAAATTAACAAACTACAAGGAGAAAATAAAATTAAATACACAATTAAGGGATTCAACCAGTAATAACTTAATATAGAAAGCTCTATTGAGAGGTCATAAGTGATAAAGGTTCAGGCAAAAAAAGACAGCATTTCTAAGTTATTTGTCATGTCAGTAGTATAATATGTTATCACTTACACTTTTCTCCTCCATGACCAATTCAAACCTAAATGAGCTAGGAAGTGACTGCAATAAATTTTCTGAAAGGCTAATTAGCAGCTTAAGTTACTGAATTTGGGTAGCTTTGTGGGAGATGGGTGTATCTTAGGTGCAGTTTAAGGGACGTGCTCTCCACATGAAAACCTGTCACTCACCAGTGCTCTCACTTAAATGCGAGGTGAAATGAGCATAGGGATTGGTCTGACCTCTTTAGCAATCACTGTGCTGAGACAGTTTCTGGCACACTGAGCACTCATGTTTCTCAATGCAGGCTTCTTTATATTCATCTTTCATCTGTCTTGTAGACTATAAATTCTGTGATCCAGAACCATCTTTCATCAGTGTTTTGTGAAAGCCTAGCACAGTGAGTCCTGAGCCAGAACTTGAGTATGAATAATAAATGTAGTTCTGGTAAAGTATGCTTCTGGAAAGGGGGAAAAAAAAAGAGAGAGAGAGAAACAAGAAACCCAACTGATTCAATGCAACATAATATCAGTAACTTCTGTGATGTTATACAGACAAGCTGAAAATTGTGGATTTGTTCTGCATCAGTCCTGCTGGGAAACACAAGTAAACACTAATTTTTTCAGTGTCTATCATGTGCTATTGACTGGGTGACATGGAGCTGTTTGAGCAATGAAGTCAGTGCTATCCATGCAGATTACCACCACCCATTGCAAATAAATGGAAGACATAAAATGACTAAACATTAGCAATTAGTTCAGTAATAGGGCCGTGCTTCTGGTCTAATAACAGAGATTCAGTCTGGTGATGTTGTCTGAAGGAACACTGGCATCTATGGTGAAATAATGGCACCTTTGTCATCCATAATTTCAGTAAACCTTATTATTCAGTATTGATAAATTTCAAAATAACTTTTTGGATTCAGAAAAAAAAATTGTGAAAACATGAGAAAAGCAACGGCTGTCAAGCTTTTCTTTGAGATATTATTGGTTCTTGTAAAAGTTTGAGTTTTAAATGAAATGCTCCTCCTACTAGGAGCCAGGCCGTAGGGCTCAAACTTGTCCTGAGCTTTGCATTGTTTCCTAGTCCTTTTTAAGTAATCTTCAGGGAGGACATCCTACATGGAGTATTGTGTCCAGTTCTGGGGTCCCCAGTTCAAGATGGACAGGGATCTACTTGAGAGAGTCCAAGGAAGGCTATGAGGATGATTAAGGTACTGGAATACCTGCCTTACTAGGAAAGGCTGAAAGACCTGGGACTTTCCTCTTTCTAGAGAGGAGAAGATTGAGGGGCATCTAATTAATGTCTATAAATACATGAGGGCTGGGCATCAAGAAGGCAGGGACAACCCCTTTTCACTTGTGCCCTGTGATAGGATAATGGGCAATGGATTCAGACTCAAGCATAGGAAGTTCCACCTCAACATGAAGAAGAACTTCTTTACTGTGAGGGTTACGGAGCACTGGAACAGGCTCCCCAGACAGGTTGTGGAGTCTCCTTCTTTGGAGACTTTCAAGACCTGTCTGGATGCCTTTCTGAGTGATCTGCCCTAGTTTTGGTCCTGCTCTGGCAGGGGAGTTAGATTCTATGATCTTCAGAGGTCCCTTCCAACCCCTAACATTCTGTGATTCTGTGACGTGCACAGCCAGCTCCCCAGACTTTTCTGAACTGCAGAGTTAGTATTAATTTCAAGCAAATATTCCTTAAGAAATAAGACATAAGTTTTCCAGCATCTATTCTAAATGAAAATCAGCAGCATGCAGTCAGTTTGCATGTAAAAACAATGAAACATAGAAATTAACTTGTTTTCGTTTTCCTGTAAAACCAGTAATTCCCCTGAAAAATGAAGTGGGGGAGCCTCACCCCTGGAATGACTAATGAATGTAATCACTCTGATTCCAAGTACCTTAAATGTTGGCATGTCAAATCAAATTTCTGTATTCTCATAGCAACAACAAAAATTTTTGTTCAGTTTTCAGGCACTGCCGGATTTAGTGTTGTGTGTGATGTTTGTTTTAAGTTCACATTCTGGTAGATGGAGGAGGAGAGAAAAAGGGTAACACGATATGGAGAAGTACATGTAGATTCCAGCTCTCTAGGAAGAGAGTTGCCTGAAGATGGTTTCTTTTACATAGATGAGCAATACAGTTAGAACACATACTGAGAAATTCCTGGGTCTCTTAGGAGAACTTATTTTTATTTTGGAAATGAAACAGTAACATGAAATGCTGGGACAGGCTTTTTAATTTTTATTCTGCTCTGTACAATTAGTATCTATCTTTGTCGTGCATGTTTGTAACCTGCTTAGTACATAAATTCCTCCTTAGTCATTCAAGTTCCTTCTTCATTGCTCTTCTGCCATCTGCAATGTGTCAAGGGTAGGTGTGTAACACTGTAGATTTTCTGTCTGCAGTACTGAGGAAAAAGTTGCAGGGTATTTTTGGTGGATTAGTGACTATATTTGATAACTTATTGATATTTGTATTTTTTTTCCACTGTTTTTGGCTGTATTAAGTTAGCACGCACTGAAAGCTTGTATGCTAGTCACTTAAACACAATTTTCTGCAATGCCTTAGATTTAAACTGTTGCTCTTTGTCCAAACACCAAACAAAATTGGTGCCGGTGTATAGCTTTATCAGTTTGAAGTCACTTTTTGGATATGCTAATCTCTTGTAAGTATTAGATAATTAGGATAGCCTTTGAGAAGATTGTATGACTTAAAGTATGAAATAGATTTAATTGCAGCAGTCTATTTCTACATGTGTTTGGGTTTGGATAAGATGTGACTCCAAATACAAATTTATGCTCACTGGTTCAGCAGGTGGTATACAAACAGGTAAGCTTTGCCAGTGCTTCAAATAACTGAAACCAAGCTCAAAAAATGTTCAGAAGTTCCAAAGTTGATGCACTACTGTGGTAATGATCTCTAGGCAAGTTCTGTTACAATGAGAGCTTTTTTAATCAAGCCTACTCTTTAACTGTCCTCCTGAACATGATGGCTACCTGTGCCAGGAAGGATTTTTAGATTTTTTGCATATACGTCGTTCGTGCAGCAGAAATTGGATAGGATTACACCCAGGGAGTTATCAATGCATGGGGAGGTGTGGAAGTGTGAGTCACTGGGGCAACAAGAGGGAGTATGCATGGGTGCAAGGAGCAAAGGAGAGCCAGCATGAGATCTTGTAGGAGGCGTTGGGGGGAGAACTGAGAGAGTGGAGGAGAGATGAAGGTACTGGGGAGAAGGATGTGTGCATACAGGCTCTCCTGGCTAGCAGCTCTAGGCACCTGTAGGAAGAGGCTCTGGAGGCAGCTGGCTGTGGGTGCTGTTTTGAAAGGATGAGAGGCAGTGGGGTTATACGGCAAAACACTGACAGAGGAATTTCCTCAGGCTTACTGTAGATCAGGTGAGTGCCTAAATATAGGAGCTCACTTATCACGACCGCTGCTTCTGCTTATCTCGACTTGTGAGCAAGAGATGCATTTGTGAAATGAGTTTTTCAGCATTCTCTCAAATGCAACTGATTCATCTTGGAGAAAAAGGAAATGGTGAGGGATCTTCAGATCAGTGCCCACCTTCTGTTCTCTTGTTTTGAGGGCTGTGTGTGTTTGCCAAAATGTGGGGAAATGTTGAAAGGGTAATTAACTAAAGAAGCAAGATCCTTAATTGCTGGAGGTATGTTATACTTTCGTTAGCATGCTTTTAAAAATCACTCATGTCATCATGCTTCTCTTGTGTGATCAGGGAAAATGTTCTCTGCTTTTCAGGCAAAATAAGGGCAGATAGCTCAATAATATAACAGAGCAGTGTTGATAGTCCTATGAGACTGAAACAGACTATCAGCTCTACCAGCTATGGGACCCTGTCTGATGTCACGCTGCTCTGCTGCCGAGTCTCTTGTCCCCATGTGTGAAGGTCACACACATATTTGCTTAGCATTCACTTGCACTTAAGTATCCATCAGCTATAAATCTACTGGCAATCAAAAAAATCAGAGGCTTGAGCTTCTAGGTTATAGTGCACTTCCTCTCTGCAACTGTGGAGGTGAGCACAAAATGCTGTTGGATGGTCAGGGCAGCACTGCTGACTTGGGTTGTGTGCCTCTGCTATGGTGTACTTACATGTTTATAAAATCTTGTTCATAAATTCATCTAAAAGCTCCTTTACAAGCTTAATCTCTTGGAAAACTAAATTCCTTGATGTAAAGCATGTAACAATAACAAGATATGGATCAGTGACAGATGGATACTTTCATACTTGGCATATGGTGTGTTATAAGCCTGCTCCCGTGCTATTGAGGCTGATGAGTCTTTCCATTGAAATCACTGAGCTTTAGATCAGGCCCTGTAAGAAAATGAGTAGAATTCTAAAGACAGCTTGATAATAAAAGGAAAAAAAATTAAATCACTTAAATGCTTTTTTTTTTTTTGGCTCTGTAGAAGTCTGATTTTTTTATTGTGTATTTTAACTGACTTGGAAAGACATGCACACTGGATCATACCAATAAGGGGGAGTCCAGAATGGGGAGTCATGTCTGCTTTATGTGTAAAGCTTCAGCTTTACTTATTAAAGAGACTTTAATAAGCAAGTGATAATTGAGCATTGGAAGCTGACTGACTTTGCCGGTGATGAGGCATAACAAAGCTGTAAACATTGACGTGACAAGAAAATATATGAATTATGGCAAACACCTCTTTTCCTCTAAAAATACTTAAAATACCTGTTTGTCTCCATCTTAAATTTCTTCAGAGAGTACAATTTAACAGACTTGTCTTTGAGGAATTTAGAAGTGCTTTTACCCAATTAAAGCCTTATTTTATTATTCTGTTAAGTATTGTTATGATTAACAGTAGACATTTCATTTGCATAAATAATGTGTTTAGAATCTTGACTGTGTCACAAGACTGCCTAAAAAAAATGAAGTAGTTTGGAGGCTTTCTTATACAAAACTTGATGTGAATTTCAGCCTGATTCTCACTTCAGCCTGTGTCAAATACATTAGATTCAGCATAAGCAGCTGACAAGAAAAATGTGTTATTGACAAAGATGACGGTGTGGAATTTAATGGATCATCTAATTCATAATTTGCCTGAAGTAGATGATGTCTGCCTAACAAAAACAACAACAACAACACAACCAGAAGATCTGTAGGGAATGCAGTTTTGCTTTTGAGTAATTCCCAGTCTTTTTAAAATTATGTTACTGTGGAAGCTGGTGCCAAACCTACTGAGTCATCTCTTCTGTTCTACCTTCTGTCAAGCACACATCCAGAACCTCCGGCTGTCTGTGGAGGAAGCTGGGGAGGGACTTTTTACAAGGGCATGTAGCGATAAAACAAGGCATAATGGCTTGAAATAAAAAAGGTAGACTAAGACATTAGGAAGAAATGGTTTACTGTTTGAAGTTGGGGCTGTCCCCTCCCTGGAAATGTTGAAGGCCAGACTGGATGGGGCTTGGAGCAACCTGATCTAGTGGGAGGTGTCCCTGCCCATGGCAGGGGTGTTGGAACTAGATCATCTTTAAGGTCCCTGCCAACCCAAACCATTCTATGATTTTCCTAGAAACTCACTTCAGGAAGTTTTTTTTCTCTCACTTGACCTAGGTCAGAGCCAAGTCTCTCTGACTAGAGAGTTACATTTTCCATTAAGGGTAGCTTCTGTTTCATAAGCTTTTAAATTTGTCCTTATAATTTCTTTTATCCCTTTTATTCCATCATCTGTTTCACTGTCACCCTTTTTTTCTCTTCTCACAATTGTGGAGAACTGCCCTCCACAAAAGGTAAGTGTCTCATTCAAATTGACTGCCATAGAGAGATGTAAACAGACAAAAAAAAAAACCAAAAGGCGAGAACGCTGCGAGGGGGTTGTTGAGGGGGGGAGCTGTCAGCCCCACCTTGCTATGTTTACAGACAGGACCCAGCTTTTGTTGCAACTTTCCTGCACCGAGGGGCTGGGAGCTGGGCGGACTGAAAGACCTATTGACCACCCTAGAAAGACAGTTGTTGTGGGTTGTTATTGGTTGTTAACAGTTCACTGTTGGCTGCAAGGGAGCCTTCTATGGCTGGGGTATGCAGCTTGTTCCTGCTTTTTCTCGTGGAGCCTGTTCGCGAGGCACTGGGCGAAAGGAGCCGAAGAAACGGAGAAGAGGGCTAGAGCGCACTACAAGATAAAACTAAAAAAGCTGGAATCACTGCTGTCTCCTTGAACCCTCCGTCATCAAGCGCTCCCAAAGCCGTATGCCGTACCCGCCGTGCCGCAGCCGCGCTCCCACGGCTCCAGCCGGAGCTCCAGCCTCGCAGCCTCCCACCCGAGGCAACCTGCCGTAGCCCGGGCTGCCGAGCCGCCGTCGCCGCCGCAGTTCCCGCCGGTTCCAGCTTCGAGCCGCCCCTGCCGTAGCCGCCGCCCAGCCTGTCAGCGCTTCCGAGCCGCCAGCTGTAAGAGAGGCTCACTGGCTGAGAAATCTTTCTCTGTCCTTCTCTGCCTCCTTTAGCCTGGGTAAAAAATAATCGGCCACATTCGCACACGCACGTCATCTACGGGAAAACGCTGGGGTGTCTGCCCTCAACTATAATAGTGTGGGTTTTTTTCTCTTTACCAATCGCGTATTGTGCTCTGATACTCAGTTCACAAGTACAAACGTTATACAGCCCAGGTTTTACCTCTGCTTAACCACATTCATGCAGCACAACTCAACCCCTTCGTGCCACCAGTGTTCCCTGTTTTTCACTGTTTTATCCAGTTGCTCCAGTAATCGTTTGGTGTTTCTTTAACCAAAAGGGTCTCTGCGTACGTATGTATGCATGTGCATATCCGTGAGGGGCCTTTGGTCTTGAACATCCGGTGGAAGTAAGCCAGGGACGAATCCACGTAAAAATAACAAAGCCATCCTGACCGGCTGCACTCTGACCCAGGTTTCGGCTCAGACCAGACTGGACCATGACACCACCAAAATAATGATTTCTGTCCTAGCAGAAACTTTCACTCACACAGTTCCCCCTGCTAGCCTGGCTCACTTAGCTGCTTCCCTTTGTCTTCACTTTGGGGGCAGCAGCTCAACAAAACACTTGATACCCATTGACAGGGATTCAGTGAAGTAGTTGTGGTTGGGTTGCAGGAGAGCCCTAGTGGATTAAGCATCCTGGCTGTGCCTCCTGCAGCTTTGGATTTAAAGAGCAAGGAGAGGAGGGTCCTGGTCTGGGAGTGGGGATTGCACCCAATGCTGATGGGTGGCTCTCTGTAACTTGCTGTTCACCATGCTCACAGGGTGACTGCCCACTGGTTGCCCATCACATCCAGCTCTTGAGATCATACAGGAAGGGCTGTCTGGGATTTGAGCAAACTGGGAAGGGCTTGACCGAGGTTTCTACAAATGTATTGCAACTTTTAGCTTCATTTCTGGGAGATGGCTGTTGTAATCTGTTCTCTCCTCTGCTGCACCACAGGGGGCAAGACCAGCCAGAGCGTGGATATGAGCCGTGCAATGAGTATAGCAAACTTCATGCTAGCATGTTGTCAAATTTGTGATGGTGGTGGCAGGCTAAGGATGTGGGCTAGGTGTTCAAATGCAAAGTAAGCCCAGAGTGGAAGGAGCAAACCTCTTGCCGGGTACTGTGTATTGTACTTGAGCATCCCACCCAGCACCTGGCTCCTCCCAAGAGGCTTTGGTGCCTGCTTTTTGATAAAGCCATATGCAGAAATTGCATCTAGGCTTATGCTCCAAACATATGACTTTTTATAGAATTGCTGAGGTCAGAAAAGACCTGCAAGATCAGCAAGTCCAACCATCAGCCCTATAGCCCCTAACCCCTAAGCCATCTCCTGAAGTACCACGTCTACCCACTTTTTTAACACCTCCAGAGACAGTGACTCTACCACCTCCCTGTTCACTCTTTCTGTGAAGAATTTTTTCCTAATATCCAGTCTGAACTTCCCCTGGTGCAACTTGACACCATTTTCTCTTGTCCTATCGCTAGTCGGTAGGGAGAAGAGGCCAATGCCTGCCTCATTGCAACCTCCTCTCAGGAGGAGGTAGTTGGAGAGAAATGAGGTCTCTCCTCAGCCTCTTCATTTTGAGGCTGAACAGGCCCAGCTCCCTCAGCCTCTCCTCATAAGACCTGTTCTCTAGACTCCTAATCAGCCTAGTTGCCCTTCTCTGCACCCTTTCCAGCACCTCAATGTCCTTCCTATACTGCAGTGCCCAAACTGCAGACAGTGCTCGAGTTGCAGCCTCACCAAGGCCGAGTAGAGGGGCAGGATCACCTCCCTGGTCCTGCTGGTCACACTGTTCCTGATGCAGGCCAGGATGGTGTTGGCCTTCTTGGCCACCTGGGCACACTGCTGGCTCCTGTTCAGCTGGCTGTCAATCAACACCCCCAGGTCCCTCTCTGCTGGGCAGCCCTCCAGCCACTCCTCCCCAGGCCTGTAACAGGTGTGGGTGATTGTGGTCCAAGTGCAGGACCCAACATTTGCCCTAATCGAAACTCATGCTATTGGCCTTGGCCCATCCATCAAGCCTATCTAGATCCCTCTGCAGAGCCTCCCTACTTTCAATCAGATCAGTCCTCCCACCCAGCTTAGTGTCATCTGTAAACTTACTATCCCCTCATCAATAAAGGTGTTAAAGAGGAGTGGCCCCAGCACTGAGCCCTTGGGAGCAACACCACTTGTGATTGGCCACCAACTGGATTTAACTCCATTCAGCACAACTCTTTGGACCTGGACATCCAACCAGTTTTTATCCATCAAAGTGTATGCACGTCCAAGATATGAGCAGCCAGCTTCTCTAGGAGAATACTGTGGGGAACTTTGACAAAGGCCTTGCTACACTCAAGATATATCACATCCACAGGTCTTCCTTCATCCAATAAGCAGGTCAGCAAAGCAAGATCATTATTGCTGTTCAGTGCTGCTCCCTCTTTTATTTACAAATTATAACATAAGAGTGTAGCTCAATGCACTGTACTCTTTGGAAGTAAGAATAGCTCAGTGATGTGGTTGATAAGGAAAGATGTGAATTTTTCTTACATTTTGAGAGAGATTTATAATTTTTTTTCTCCTGGAGTATATTCCTCAAGTTCTAGTTATAGTATTTTGGTAAATTTACAGATTATGATTTCTTTTTGTAGTGTGCAGTATTTTTTCATTTAATGGGTTGATATATTGTACGGTTATTTTTTTGATATAGGCAAAATAGTCCAGCTTGCCACTACCTTATTTCTATGCCAGAAAACTGTGTTGAATGCTAGAAAACTTATGTGTTCAATGAGAATTGCATACCTTTTATCAAAAGATGCACTGGTAGCTTAATTTAAATGCTGATGGTGAATTTTGAAGTCTCAACTCAATGGACCTAGCAGGGTGCTAGCAGAGCAGTTGGAAGTAATTTTGATTTTGGTGGAACATACACAAGTCAGACCTCAAAATCTGTTGTATACTGTACTATAATAGAGATTTCTTGAAAGCAGTTGTTTCTAAACTAACAGATGCTTTGATTCCTTGTTTGGATGAAAACTTACACAGAAGTGTATTACTAATACCTTGACTGCAGTTTTTTTTTTGTCTTTACAGCTGTTGGTCAAAATAAGTCAAAGTTATTTTAATACAAACAATAGAAATAGATGATCCTGGTGTGCTCATGAAACCCACTGTCCAGAGGAATTGTTAATCTGCTGTCCTTCACCTCTCCCCATAAAGTAACGATATAGGGTTTGTATTGCTCTCACCCTAACTGGAATTGTGTTGCTTCTTTGACAAACTGCATCTACTGAACAGCTGTAATAAATTTTCCTTTTCCTACTCTTTTAAATTTAGCTGTAGATAAACATATTCAAAGCTTCTGGACACCCCCAGCTACTGAAATCAATGAGGTTCTGTAAACCTGAAGGACAATAATTGACTTCAATCTTTATAGTATTGTTTTCAAAAGTTACATGCAGAATGAGTAGGAAAAACTACATACAGAGTTTCTTATGTACCTGAGGGGAAAATGCAGTGAGGATAACACTGTAATCTGCAAGTCTGTGTATAATGCTGGGTAACAGATCACTCTGGTTTCTAGTTTGGTCTTTTGCTTTCATGTGTGCCTTTGGGGAAGTCACAGAACACATGCACTTTCTTCATGTGCCATGGCAATAGCACTGAGTTATTTGTCTCTGGAGAGTGTTGGTGTAACAGGTAGCATGGTCACAGAACTTGTCCTGGAACAGTCACCTCCTAATATTTTTTTCCACTAATTCATAGAAAGTCTCACTTGCAGTGGCATCAATTTGTGTAATAAGCCAAACCACAATAAAATTTTAATGGGGAACTAAATTTGGCTTATAGGTATAGATTATCTTTGTATTAACAATGGAGTATAGTAATACTCCATTAGCCCCAACTAATAAAAAAAACCCCAAAAAAGCCCCAACAACAACACACACACACAAAACCAAAACACAAAAAAACCCAACCAACCAAAAAAAAGGTGGTATTCCTTTGCCAGAAAAAAAAATGGTGTGTTTTTAAAACCAGGTTCCATATATTTCATGCTTTTTTATTTCATTGGCCTTTAAGAAAATGATGTATTTTAATGTAGTGCAGGTATAAATACAATAATAAAAAAGACTTTTTGAAATTGCAAAATAAAATTAGTACATGGCTTATTTTTTGTCTTAAAGTGTTTTGTCATATATCAAGCCAGTTATTTTTAAATATTCCTACCTGCTTATTGCCTGTCTGGTAGTTTCATGGCCTTTTTCCTAATCTGTTGTTATTTTGTGTATTTGTTTTTCTGTGATTGATCATACATTCCTATGTCTTTGAGGCTCTCTAAGGATGTACAGTTATGCTGTGTATCTGTTTAGCTGTCATCTGCTGTCTGTGATTAGACAAACTGGCCAGGTCAGTTTCAGTACACAAGCAGTAAAAAATAATTAAAATAAATCTATTTATGTAAGAAGCTTTTGATTACTCAAAGCTTATGATGAAATTTGCAATTCTGTGCTATTACAAATGCCACCTTTTGGTGATGTTGAAGATTGCAAGCTATTTCTGGTCTAATGGGTGCAGGTATTATAAATAATAGAAAATATTTTAATGCCATGTAGCATATAATAGAGCATAAATAACTGATTTTCTCCTGGTCAGTGCTTTATGCTGAGTAACTTGATTTGTTTCAGTCTTTGACATAAAGCTGTCGTCTGGTCTTCTCCAAAGTCACAGTATTGTTTTAGAAGTAATTGATTTAGTCCTGCAATTCTTATTCAGACTCAATTTCCTGTGGCTTTTGGAAATCTGGTTGCAAGGTCTGTTCAAACAGGTGCTGGGCAACGTCTTTGTGTTTCATTAGGCTTCAGCTTTCTGTCTGCTTTGTAAAACAACGCTCAAGGAGGAGCTGTGTGTCTGGAAGTGAGCTCTGCTCAGGCTCCCATGTGAGGTTAGGCACAACCAGGGGGTACTTCTGCTCCTACACAAGCCCCTCTGGAAGCTCATCCAAAAAATGCCATCCACATTCCCAGGATTTCATTTGTTTTGATGCTGATAGTATTTGTACTTTTAAAAATTATCAGGTATGTATAAAGATGGGTTTTTTAGAGAGAAAATGTTCACTAATTTTTTCAAGCCTGAAAAATAGTATCCTTCTGGAGAAGGACTAAACCACTATATAATTTTTCTCTTATTTTTTCCAATGGCAAGAATTAGTGGCAAGTTCTTAACATCATTTATTATGCTTTGTTAGGCTGATCTCATAACATTTTTAAATGCAGCTGGGAAGAAAAAACTTCCAGAGAAATAAACTAAGGTACAAGCACTGTTTTTTTGTTTATGTTAGTTTGTTTGCTTTGGATTTTTTTTTTCTTTTAATTATTGTTATTATTTATTTTTCTTTTGGGATAACAAAATAATATAATTGTTAGATAATTTTTTTTGCTTTATCTGATGTCACATGAAACCCTTCAGGGACAATAATCCACTTATTACATATAATTGATTGTATTATGACTAAAGGAAGGGAGAAGCTACATGCCATCCTTTCTGTTGTCTGGGTTAATGCCTTAAAAATGAGGACCTTTTGCTTGTTCTTTGATAGATAAGAATAGAGTTTCAGTTTCTTATTAGAAAACAGTATTGGACAATATTACTGAGCTCTCACTTCATTGAGATGCAATATCAAAAACTTGTGTTAAAATATTTTAAAACATTAAGTTCTGGGAAGACTTGCTGCTAATTTTAGTAGCCCTAACTTATTTTCTACATGACTGAATGCACAGACTAAGTGTCAGTCTATTACTTTAAAATAAGATTGGGTCTGAAGAACATGCAGAGCTTTAGGGACAAGATTCCACCTTTATCAAGCTAAGCACCTCTCTAGTACACATTGTGGCTTGCAGTAGAATAATTTTGAATATACAGAGTTTCCCTATGGGTTTTTTGTACTTTGCTTTTTTATTATATCCTCAAAGAGAGGGAAGAGAGAATAACACATCCTGTCTTTTATCCGTTTTGATTCTCTGTTAAAAGACATTTTTAAGCTGCAGGACATATGTACTTTTTGCAGCTTCCTTTGTAATTTTCATTGTATTTTGAGTTATTTTGCTCCTAATGCAAACACAGTCTGTTTGACCCAAGAGTTCTCATAGACTGTCATGATTTCTGCAGGCTTATTCTCTTCAGAAAGCTAACTAGACTGGCTTGTGTTGGGGAAAAACAAAGAATAAAAATCCTCTCTGCCATTGTGAGGCATTTGTGTGCATTGCTGGTTACTCAGCCTGTGTGGAGATCTTAGCATAGAAGCAAAAGCTCTTTTCCCCCTCCCCCCCAAAAAAACCCCAAAAAACCAACATGCAAAGCACTTTCTGTTGATTATATTGCAGATTATGTCAATTGTTTCACTAGGAAAAATAAAGTTTAGCTGGATTATGGACCATTTTTCCTGTATTCATACATATATTCCCAACCTAGCACCATGGGGATATCTTGACTTCCACTTCCTTAGGATTTCTCCGGTGGTGACATGTATTTTCCATCCTTCATTTTCTGATTGTTCATACTGAACTACTATTAGTCCTGTACTGACCTGGCTGATTTATTATCCTGCCTTTTCCTAGTCCTAGACTGCTGTATCCATACTGTAAAATGTGATTTAATTTTGAAAACTGTGATGAAAAGTAAAATGGGCAGAGTTCTTTTTGCAAGCCTTAATATTTCAGTGTTGTAAATACAAGAAAAACAACTTTTGTGTTGGGGATGCTTTATTTTGGAAGGAGCCTGAATTCCCCTCAGCCCTCATGGGTAATGTGAGACATATCTGTTTTAATAATGAAGCATATACCTCACTGTCTGACTAGCTTTTTTTTAATCGAACTTTGTTTATAGAAATAAAGATGAATGAGTCCTCTACTCTTTTTTTTCAGTCCACAAGTGATTGGCATAGAAAAAACTTTAGCTGAGACAGGAAATATGGAAATAATTCTCTCAAGCGAGATCTTTTTGCTTTTTATGATAGTGTCCTAAAACTAAAGGTTATTTCATTCCACTTAAGTTTTTATTTTATTTGGTTTGGGTGAATAATGTGAATCTTGCTTCTGAATATTTCTATCTGACTTCTTGTGGACAATGTAGCTGTGAAATGCTAATGGAAAGAATAATTAAAAGTAAGAAAAAAACAGTGAATGAATTAATGTGCAAAATGTGTTTTCCAAAGGCAGCTCATACCAAAGCTAGTGCAGTGTCTTGAGCTGAGGATTTCCAGTAGATTTTGCTGCAGTGGGAACCTGTGAGACTAGAGAGAGTGTTTGAGGGGCTGTGAGGACTAGTTGAGGCCAGATCTTGCTGCCTTTTTAATTTTTTTGCATTTTTTTTTTTTCCTGTTTGTGATATTTTGTTTTATAAACTATTATTGGGAGGTAAAATCTTACCACACTTTGTTAGTGTGTAAAACTAGGGAGGCACTGTTTGTAGGAGGAAGACTTAGTGATCATTCATGAGCTGGGTTACCTGGAGGATCTAGAAAGTTGAACCAGGATGACAGTGGCACTAGAGGAATGTGCATCAGTAGGGTAGTGTAGTATGGAAAACAATGAACAAGATCCAAAGCTATTAATTGTTGTCAGCTCATTCCTTGTCTAATGTACATCCTGCATGCTCACAATAAGCAGGCTGTGTGAGATTTCATAAATGCAGTTTTTCAAGACAAGAACTGCAGACCTTCCTGGTGCTAAGGTTCAGAAAGTGGAAGGAACTTTCTGGGGCAAATATTCCTTGCAGCTAAAACTGCTGGCTTCTCTCCCACTCCCTCCAAAATATACCCCCAAAATCTGTTACTGATTATTTTTACTACCAAGCAGTTTTCTTAGCACCTCAGGACACAACCCTTCCCACAGGATTTTATGTGCATATAAAAGGAAAAGCAAAAGCCCAAAACCTGGAAGCAGAATGAAAGAGTGAACCCCTGCAGGGCATAGTTGTAGTCTACCTAAGCAAGCAGGAAAAAGTGTTTTGGATTCTTATTTGCCATCTTTTTGTGTAATAGGTCAGTTTAGCAGTACAATTCAAACAGCATAATCAGCAGTTTCAAAGAAAAGTATTTTCCTTTTACTTTAATTTAAATTCAAAAATTTTGTGATAACTTTTGAATACAAGAGTGTTAAAAAAAATTACCATGCAAATGGGAAATTAAAATAAGAATTAGCTATTGCTATATTCTACTTTAAGTAGCACCTTTCAGCTTCTGTGAGTTATATAAACATTAACTTGTCTTCATTGTGCCCCAGAGAGATAAGTGTTATGAGCTTGATAAATAGCAATATTAAGTAAATTATTTCTCATTTTTCCTCTTTGCTATTTTCATCATTATTTTGCATGTCTCAAAATTATTCTTATCGTACAGCTTTTATTTCCACATAAAAAAATATTATAAAACCCCACAACAAATCTATTATTAATTATACATGCTTTATTTTATTCAGTCCTGTTTTTGTCTGACTAGAATGCTTTTATTCCTTCTGGTACATTAGGTAAATCATATTGATTTCTGAAAGTCTCAGTCTTGCGGGAATAACAACTGAAAGCTAGTAAATTGCAGTTTGCAAAAAAACCCCAATCAAACAAAAAAACACAGAACAAAACAAACCCAAACAACAACATTTTGGGAACTCTCTTTTCTAAGAAAAAATGAAGGATTATATTTTGTCCCGTTTATGAAGCTTCAGCATCTCTAATTTCTCAAATTATATTTTTCTTGTGTTTTTAAATTTAGACTTTCATGAGGACTTGGAATGTCTCCCATCCATCCACTTCCCTTTTATTCACCCTGTAGTGTGCCTTGTCAGTCTCTGAGTGATTCTGGGTTATTGGGGAAAGAGATAGCCTGTAGGAAACACCAGATTCTGGTTCATGATTAGTGTATCATCTTCAGCTATTAACATTGCAAAACCCCTAATGGACAAGCTCTGGCAGAAAAAATATACTCTTCACATCTTTATCCAAAGTTAAAAGTTCTGAGTGGTGTTTACGTGGTAATGTGGGATGATGGAAGCCTAGATATGCAACATCAGGTAGGATTTATGGCAACATAACTCTTCTTAGTATATTTCCAGGTGTCTTTCAAACTTAAGATGAATGACTAGGTAGATCTGTAAGAGATTGTTCTATAGGTTTGCTTAAATGAAGTAATCTTAGTCCAGGAGTCTGCTATAAACACAGGATAAGTTTAAAGGCTTCTTTTTAAAATGGCTGTTTCTGAAATGCCTGGCTGCTGTTACAATTGCTTGACCTTCTCAAGAGAGCTGGATATAAAGATCATTCACCCAACAACTTCCTGGCCCTTCGCTTTTCTTCCCCTCTACTTTTTCACAAGTGATTTTATGGGGTGAATTCCTGGGTTGAATTAATATCTAAGTAGAATTTCCTGACCCCATCCCCAGCTTATATTTAGACCTTCATTCTGGGCTAAGCCATCTTGCCATTATGACTAAAAAGACCTTGTTTTCACGACTTTCCTGAGTCATGGAAGCCTGTCATTTGGGTGATGGTGATGATACCCTGTCAGGCAGTTTGCAGAAAGTCCACGATACTCAATGTTTCCTACACTGACTGCAGGCTTCCTAGCAGTTTCCTCCTCCTCCTGAAGACCCATGCTCTTCTGACAGTGCCCTTGCTAACAGTGACCTCGTCTTGGGCACTAACTTGTTGGAGTTTGTGAAGGGTATTAAATACAATTTTCCTTTGCATCATTCTGACCCAAACGATGCTGCCTATTTTATCTCTGCTGCACTGGGAGGCTGCTGAGTTTTATCTTCTCAGTGGGAATCCAAAAAACGATATTCTTGAGTTTATTGATGTGCTGCTGCTATGAAAAGTAGTTAAATTGGTTAAGCAGTTCTACTTGCTAGATAAGAAAGTCCTGTACCTTGAGGAGAAAATGTGTAGCAGACAATATTTGAGTCATTATTAAAAAACAGAGATAAAACAATTCAGGATTAGAGAGGCACTGTTTAAGATAGAAAAGAATAAAACTAAGAGTAAGTATAAAGACTTTTTATTTTAGCAGGAAGGATAGGCATCTGCAGTCATCTCTATTAGGGACTGCTGAAGCCAGTTCTTTAACTTTCTTTGAGGATATAGACAGGACAATGCCTTTCCTTGTGAAAGGCTTGTTACAGATTGCTTATGAACCTTAGGGGTTTTTTTAACTGTGGTTTTTCCATTAAAATACCTGAAGTCTCTTTCTCCTTTGCCACAACGGTAGCAATGCTCACCTTAGCACAAAGGGTAGCTCAGCAGGAACAGAAACTTAGGGCAAGATGCTACGTGTGAAAACTGCATGTCTGTGCTGTAGCACATGTCAAGGGGGATTCTTTTGGACTACCTTTAAGCTGGACTAACACATCCGTTTGGAAATGCAGAGCACTTGTTGAGCTCGTGGAAGATACCCTCATCTATTTTTGTACAGTTAAGTCGAGTTCACTTTCTCTGAGTGCTCTGTGATACGTGAAACAAACTGTGGGAAGGGCAAACATGGGAGCAACCTGCCTTAATTTTGTTCTACTGAGAATAGTGTTGACAAATCCTCAGTAAGTTTTCATTCTTGCTTCACACAACCATTTACTAGAATGTTTTTATCCCTGCAGTGTCATATGAGTGTAACCTTCTGTCTTTCAAATGTCACCACTGTGAAACTGACTTACATGGAAAATTTCAAGTATGTGGGTTTTCCTGCAGAATGCATGTTCTTAAGATCTTTAACACAGGTATATTTATTCAGTTGTTTTACTTATGTAGCTTATGTATTTCTTGAATAAGCTCCAATGATTATGAAATGCAGAGTAAAAGAATGATTGTATGTTTCATGTACTTTGATTCATATACTTAATAAAGCACAGAACTGCTACTACAGTCTGTATGTATCATCTTTGAAGTTCTTGATTTTTTGTATCCATGGGCAACAAAAGAAAACAATACCACTCAAACTTCAGAGCTATGCTTAAGCACTTAAAGAAATCAATCAGAAGTAGATTCCACTGAGCAGTGAAGTGGCTTTTTTACATGCCAGAAATACTTTGCTCAAATAAAAGTTCCTGGCCATAGGCATGCTTGGCCAAAATTTTACAAGGTATTTGTGGTGATGCCCGGTGGGATTTGCAAATCTTGCTAAGAGCTTAGCTGCAAAACTTTCACTTTGAAATAGAAGCTAATGCTTAGGCCTCTGCAGTATTAAGTGTCCTGAGTAGCTTTGTGGTGTTTTATAAAATGTATCTTCGTACCTTTTTTGGCAAAAGCATGTTTTAAGCACTCCCTCCCATGTGTTTGCAGAACTCAAAGTATAATCAGATTTATTATCATACCGTTGCTTTTGCTGATGTACTTTTGAATGTGTCTATTGAATGCAATCCTATGTAATATTAAATGTATATACATAACTACTCTTATCTGAAAACCTGTAAATGTAATTGCTCATCTGTACAAATAGATGATCATGCCCAGTCAGCACAGGTTCATGAAAGGCAGGTCCTGTTTGACTAACCTTGCCTCCTTCTATGAGGGGGTGACCTGCTTATCTGGTGAGGGAAAGTCTGTGGATGTTGTCTAGTTTGACTTTAGCAAGGCCTTTGACAAGGTTTCCCACAGTATTCTCTTAGAGAAGCTGGCTGCTGATGGCTTGGATGCAGTTTTGGGCACTGCAGTGCCCAAAGGAAGGACATTGAGGTGCTAGAGAGGGTGCAGAGAAGGGCAACTAGACTGATTAGGAGTCTGGAGAACAGGTCTTATGAGGAGAGACTGAGGGAGCTGAGGTTGTTCAGCCTGGAGAAGAGGAGGCTGAGGGGAGACCTTATTGCTCTCTGCAACTATCTGAGCAGAGGCTGTAGTGTGGTGGGTGTTGGCTTCTCCCTTGTGACTAGCGATACAAGAGGAAATGGGGTCAAGCTGTGCCAGGGGAGGTTCAGATTGGATATTAGGAAAAAATTCTTCACAGAAAGAGTGGTGAGGCATTGGAACAGGCTGCCCAGGGAGGTGGTGGAGGCACCGTCCCTGGAGGTGCTAAAAAAATGGGTGGATGTGGTGTTTTGGGAGATGGTTTAGTGGTTAGGGGCTGTAGGGCTGACAGTTGGACTTGATGATCCTGAAAGTCTTTGTAACCTGAATGGTTCAATGATTCTGTGGACAGAACAGTATATTTTTCCACTGTCTTTATTGCAACTAGTAGGGGGTGGAATTTATTGCTGGGGGAAGGGCACTCATGGAGACACAGAAACACGTGCAAAAATTTACTAAAATATCACCCAGGGTGCACTGTGGTCAGTTCATGTTTTAGCCATTTTTTCTTGTTTGCCATTCCATTTACCACCTGTTTCTGTCTGCTTCCTAGGGAAAGGAAGGCTCAAAATACTATAATTTCTTATTTTACCTATAATGTCTTGGTCAGCAGGGAGGAGGCAACTGAGCTGAGCCTCTAGAGGAACTGTGCACCTCTTGTTCAGGGCATCCTGATCCTCTGGAGACTCCTGGGGTGCTACTGCTGCCTGTAGGCCAATGGTCCCCTCCATGGGGACAGAGACCATGGCAGACCTGCAAGTGGGAGCTGGCGAGTGCTTGGGGAGATTGTACCTTCCCTAAGCACATAGATGGGACATGGTGGAACGGGAATACGCTCAGCTCAGCCCTGTCTAGCTGTACAGCCTCCTCATCTTTATGCAAAATCACTAAGAAATGGACTTTTAAATCTTCTGGTTTTGATGAAAAGGAAAAGATTTAGAGACTACTAAACACTGTTTCCAAGCAGGGATCGAACTTTTGAACCTTTCATTGTAATTGTCTTAATCAATTTATTTCTCTTGATACTTATCTGCCAGATCTGTCTAGAGGGACTAATTTATTTTTTTTTTTTAAGTCAAGCCATTATTTTATGGTTAATTTTCTCTTTTTGTGTAGTGTTTTGGAGCAGAAATAACTATCAAAAAGGGAAGAATTGATTTAAAGACTAAAACTACCTAGAATAACAGAGAATATATTGCTGCCTTCCTTCTGTTGGTTACTTGACCTCTAGAAAGGTCATTAACTTTAGCTGTAAATTGATGTTCTCCAGAATTGTGTTTCTGCTGGTATACTTTCTGTTGGCTGAATTGTAGTGCTCCAGCCTGGTTTTCCTTTTAACAGCAGCACATTTATAAGGTTATGCAGTGATTAGATAAAAAAATTAGCATTTCAACTGGAGCACTTTATTTCATTCACCAGAGTACTTTCATGATGACTTTTTCTCCAGAGAAAATAATTGGAATTTGTATATGTATACAAAACAAAAGGAGTTAACTCCAGAGGCTTCAGATATTCCCCATAACAATCCCCCCACAGCATTTCAGATTAAAAAATAAAAATGGCCTTTAATAAAAGACTTTTTTGTAAAATCTTGTTTTATTTGTGATCTGATATTCTACTCAAAAGTTTTCTTTAATCCCTTAGTTAGTGAATTGTAGAATAAAATGGGACAAAACCAGCCCCAGGAAAGGGAAACAGTATGTTGTCCGTTTTATAGATAACATCAATTTAATTAGTTGTAACACAAAATAAATACTGAAAATAATTATCTCGATGTTCACATTACACCACCACTTTACCTGTTGATGTCATGAAAGACACAACAGCTTTTGAATCACCTTTCTTCACACTCTGTAACAGGTGAAAATACTGAAAGGGAGCACGGTTGTGTTAAGGTCCCTAAAAAAGTTTTAGAGAGCATGCCCTAATTTTTTTACTAAAATTGAAAGCAGCAAGTTGCATCTTCTAGGAGCTGAACTCCTTATCTCTGGTCTTCTGTGTCCTTACTTTTCATCCCTCAGTACCAAGTCATGCCCTTCAGCTTTCTCCACCGATCTCATCGCTACCTCTTGCCCCAGTGCCCCCTCCTCTGTTCCCTCCCCAGGGTGGTGCAGAGATGTGGCCTTGCACAGCAGCCAAGTGCCTCTGGATCCAGGGACACTCAATAACTGCTCCTATAGGAAAGGAAACCTAGTCAAGAAGAATGAGAGGTCTTGCAGGTAGTGCACACTTCTCTGGTGTTTCTAACTGCATGCTTTGCTACATCTAGTATGCAGGGATGTGGAGAAGTGGCCTCAATTGTTTGGACTCTAGAAACTCTTGAAACATGAAGAACCTAACTGATATCTTGGCACAGTAGTGCATAAGTGCATAATGAAAATGGGAGTGTTGGTTTTGGCTTTAATGGTAAGAACAGGCACTAGACAAATACTTTTTTTTCAATGTAGTATTTTTTCTTAAAATGTTAAGAATTGTTTTTAATAAATAGGTATGAATGATGTAAGTTATACCTCTGGGAATAAAAGAGTTCTGAAACATTAAAAATTGGGTATCAGAAAGGTTTATCTAAGAATATTGTTGTGTTCTCTCAATCGTGGAGGAGTCGAGATACAGCAAGTTTAATTGTAAATTAATTTAGAGAGGGAAAGGTGCATTGGGTAATAAGAAAGAGTAATTTAATATATTATAGGGAAAAAAAAACACATTATTGCTACTAATATTTGTGTATTAATTTGCCAATAAATACAAAAGTGCGGAGAGTTTTGGAGGCTTGATTCCCAAAAGTACTATGAATATTTAAAGAAAAAATATATACTGGGTTTAATTTAACTCCCAAAAATTCATTTCATTTGTTGTGTGTAATGGTCTAGCTGTTCTAATTTAAGGGACTAGTCATAAATTATAGTGTATTTTATTTTTTTTAACCTCTGAGTTTTGCTTCTAAGTCAATCCAGATTGTTGGTAGTCTGAAATAACTGCATTCACATATCTGCTCATGCTCCTGCCTTATGCAGCAGCACGTGATTGCATTTTGTGTACCCTGTATAAGTGACTAATTTCTTTTGGAGCTCCTGCCCTGGGGCAGAAGCCCCAGGCAGCGTGTGCATTTCTGGCATGGCTAAACCACACTGTGCTGAAGTGATCCTTCCTCATCTAGCGATGCACGCTGCCTTGGCTACAGCTCCCCAGAATGGAACCTCTGCCCACATGGGCTTCCATTAGTAGGAGAAGGCTTTCCATCTCCTTCCTTCCGCTCATTTCTGGTCCATTTGAAGTGTATTGCCTCATCTGGGTTTAACTTTCCTAAATTGCGAGTTTACAGAAGTAAATACTCTGCCTGCTCCACCATAATAATAAGGCAAAACCAACTGTGATTAGACACTGTTAAAGCGTTGAGCAGAATATAACTGAAGAGATGATTAAGATGAATGGATTAATTACTGAAGATGAAATTTTAAAGCTGACCTTTAGGTCATCTACTTATTTCCCCTTGTTATTCTCTGTTACTTTATTTTACGTTGTCCAACCTGAAATCTTGTGAATAGCCATGCTTCTAATTACCCCATATGCAAGAGACATTTATTTTCCTTTCATCAAAGTGTCTTAATATTTATTTAGAACATGATATGTGCTGTGCAGGAAGCCTTAAAACCATGGAAACCCCAAAGGCAGGGAGAGGGTATTCGAGTGGGTGGTGCTGCTGGTCTCTTCCTTCCCCAGCCACTTCACATAACTTAGGGAATGCAGTAACCTGCAACTTAATACATGTAATGTAGCTGTGTGGATCCCCTCATAACCTACCCCCCAATGGTTTGAGATTTTCTGTTTCTAGAGAGATTTTGAAAAATGCATATTTCAAAGCCCATCAGTCACATAAACTGGGCATAAACTGAAGATTTGTGAGTTTGATCTGCAATAAAACCTCCTCAAGCTTGTGGTGTCACATCAACAGATGGGATAGGGCAGTTATTTGTCATCTTTTCTGTCTTGGTACTTAAGGCTTAAGATGCAGCTGCAGACTCAGTCTAGATTTAGTCCTTTTTGAAAATTCACTGAAGCCAGTAGAAATGAATTATGGCAGGAGCTGCTTCTCTGGTTGCCCATTAAATACGGGTGGCACCCACATAACACTAGTCTAATGACCAGGTACCCACTCCTCTGGTGCTACCACTTCATCCAGTCCTTGAGCTTGCTGTCAGGGACAGGCTACAGCACAGCTAGTCTCCTCATGCTAGAGATCTATAAGCAAAAAAATAAAAATATTCTCAGTTGTCATTCTAGGACCTGGTTTATGGAGTTGTTAATGTAAGGATGGGCTGAACAATAGGATATCAATCAGAAATATCAAAGTTATTATTCACAGAGCAGAGGGACTAATGTCTGGGAATGCAGAAAGTGCTGATGTCACTTAATCTATTTTACCTCTCTGGTAAATATATGAGTGCAGTTAAATACCTGTGCTGCTGGTTTTTGTTTGTTTTTTTTTTTAATTTTAATTTTTATTAGACTTCCATTGCCACCTGAGCTGCACTTCACCACTCTGCCAGTGTGGCAAGAATCAATTATTGTTTTGTGGTTAAAGCACTTAAAATGTAACCACCTTCCTACAACGCTTCTCAGAATATGCCTAGTGAACATAAGAAATAATGATAATAAAAATTCTGGGGGTTTTGGATTTCTTGGTTTTGTTTGGTTTTAATATTGAGTCTGCTACTGGCTATAATACAAATGGAAACTCCCATACAGTTATTTGCATATATTAATGTGAGTGAGCGATCTGAAATAGCAGAATAACTTAATGAGTAGAGTCAGTTTATAACTGCAGAAATTTCACAATGTCTACTCCTTGTTAGTTTAAGTGATACTTTTTTGTTTGTCTGTCATACAGTTTAAAGGTTAGTGGAGTGTGATTTTATGTTTTTGGAAGGGGTATCTTTGTGCACAGAGTTGCAAATTGTATTAATGCTAAGTGGGATAGTTTTTCCCCTGGTAGGTTTTCTGAATTCACTTGGAATGGCTGTTAATGTTTTGAACTTCTGTGATAGTTCTTATTATAAGGTCTGAAATCCCCCCATGAAGACTAATAAAGTTGTTTTCCCACAATCTGCTTGAGAGGTAGGCAGCTGTTTGCACAGTCTCTGTTACCAGCAGTCTAGCTGAAGTGCAGAAAGCGAGATGTATTTTTTCTTAGGGAGTGTGCCATGGAATCGGGATGAAATTGTGAACAGAATCTGGGGGTCTTGTCTGTAAGTGCAGTTCAGACTAACATCTTTTTTTCTGTATGTGGTCCTTCGTGGAAGAAAGTACTGAAAACCCTGATATGTATGGTTGCATGTATCATTGTGTTCCATGGAGTGTTTATTTCTCCATATCCCTGAAATATTGCATGTTCGTGATGCATCTCTGAATATTTCAGGTGTATTCTTTGGGTGGCATTTTCTTTTCTCCTCTTGCCCATAACTTAGTTTTGCTTGGAAAATGAGTATCTTTAAGCTTCCACCTGTATTTTATATATTGACCAAATTTATCAAACCTTTTTTCTAAGAGGGTTGCTGACTAAAATCTCATAAGAAAAGAATAAAAGACTGGGGTTTTTGTGCTAAAGCAAACAGTAGTGTTCTGTTTTCCTTACAGTCAAAGCCTCTGGGTTGCATCTTAAACATTAATTCTTTCATGTTTTCCTTACTGATGTTTTCAGTGATGGATGTTTTGTGATTGCAGTTGTCCATAATGTGGTAGATTCTGGTCAGTGGAGATACTGCTTTAAAAATAAATAAGTAAATCAATCAATATGGAAATGTCTTCGTGTGAAATCTGACAAATATGTGGATGGGGCTCCTGGATAGAAAACCATGCTGATGGGAGAGCATTTTTGTATCAGCCAGAGAGATGTGAGGGGTTTGGGACTTACTTACAAGCTAATTATTGTTCGTTATCATGTTGAATTACCAAAATGTCAGATGTATTAGAAAAGTGCTGTGACATTGCCTTGGGCATTTTTGCTTAGTTGTTCCTTAATAACAGTGGAGGAAGTGTTCATTTTGGTTTTTTTGGGATGGACAGGGTTTTCAAAGCTTTAGTACTTGCAGTTGAAATTGTGGTGTAAATCACCATAGGATACACAGAATGAGACAGTGTGGAGAATACATTAAATCACCCTGAATTTTATGAAACAAGATTATGAAGTCTATTAGAATAAGACTTACTGCAGCTAGTAAGGATCTGAAGTTGGTGTTTTCCTTTCCCTATTTTGTCAGATCTCTGGTTCTTTTTCTTACTTTTTAGTCTTCAATTGTTGAAGTGTCCAGCAGCTTGTTTTATGTGCTTCACAGGCATTTAGGCCTGTATTCACTTTCTGCATGACAATTAAAGTCACTTTAGTTCATTGCAGGTGGCTGGGGATTCACCTGGCTCAGGACAGCAGTGCTTGGTAGCTTTCAGGTCATCATACTTGTAGTCTAAAAAGTGGGTAAAGGGGAGCCAAAAATCTTCATACAGCTATTTGAAACACAGAGAAGGTTTCTGTATCTGAAAAACTGTAAGCAGATTATATATTCCTTATAATGTGAAATGCCTTTGAACAATAAACTGTCCAGGGAAATATTTAGCAGTAATACATTTTTGGCTCACCTCTTGAATAACTGTTCAAAATACATATGTAAAATAATAGGTGTTTAATAGTTGATTGATAAATTGATTTTCCACCTGCTGAGTGCATAAAGAAAAATGTTGACTTTGAAATTACAGTATATAACAGTATATAAAAAGCATGTACTGAGTAGAAGGCTCTGGATATTTGCAAGCACCTGCTCCCAAAAACAAAATTTTAGGATCAGGGCTTTTGCAAAGTTGAAACCCACTGTTTCATTATAAAAACAGCTTTTCAACTCCCCTGTGTTCTGCATGCTTTTTAAATTTTCCTCAACCCCTCTTTACTAATTATTTGTCTTCCTGGATGCTCATTTATATTGATCTTTATATCAAAGGGCCTCTCAAAGTAAATATTTAGCAAGTGTTAATGAAAAAACCCTAAAAAACTAAAACCCCCTAAACAACATAAAACAAAACCCAGTTCTCTAATTTATATGTCATTATCACTGATAATATCTGTTTTTCTGACAACTGGATTACTTCTCTTCTTTATCAAACCTGGATAACGCATTCCTGTATTTCCTGGAAAGTCTGTTCTTCATATCTACCTCACACCTGATTTCTCACCCCTTTTGTTCTGTCAGATCTCACTGGGCACAGCCAAATGGCAGAACCCTCTTTTTTTTCCATCTCGTATAGAGGAGAGCCCTTAAATATTTCTGTAACTGCCAACTTCAGCATTTGCTTTGTGTCTGCCCCCCAAACAGGCTTTAGCATGATACTTAGAGAAAATATGTTGGAGGTGTGTTCAGTCTGACGGTCATCATTAAGTACTAATGCTTAGTATGCTTTCACTTTGCCCTAGTTTTTTTGCTTGCATCTCTCTTATGTGTTCATAAAAATAAAAATTATTTAGGACAGGCAGTGTCTTCCTTTTTTAAAGTAATGCACAGCACTGGAGTTTAGCTCTTACGCTGCTGCTTTCAGCTTTTTCATACCAAGGTGCAGGTGGAAGTTTCTGTACTTACTAATCAAAATTGGAGAATACTACCCCTTCCTTTCAAGCATGAAGAAATAGCATTATTTAGGGATGTCAGGAATAGAAGATTCCTCCTATACTTCTCTTGTCCAGCCTCTCTGTATATTTTATAAGGCACTATTAGTGCAGGCTAAGATGGCTCCCAGTGCCTTGTGTGAAATCTAGCCTGGAAGTTGAGAAGTGTCACCACACCTGGTCGGGGGATGGTGTCTGAACCCATCTATTAAAAGAAAAAACAAATGGTTTTGTTACCCAGTATCTGTGACTATTTCAGTCTCCATATCTAATCTGTTCTCATTAAATTGCTATTTCTGTTTTCCTTAATTTACTTTCAGTTGACTGCAGAAATATTTATTGTACTACAGTGGCATTACCACATTGTTTTTTTGAAACGCCAGGCCTTAACTGTTGCCAATTTTTGTTTTTGTTTTGTTTCTTCATCTGTCTTATTTAGTATTCATTGATGGAAAATAAAGATACTCCAGTGTTTTTCTTTATATTTGTTTCCATTTTTGATGTATTATGCAAGTCAATTAATTTGGCTAGCTCATGATGAGTTTTTGTTTCTAAGATTCTCAACAAAAGATTTTAGTGACATTGTTGGAATTCAAGATGGTAAAAAAAAGGCATAAAAATTAGAAGTAGGATAACTGTTACAAAGTCTTATCTTTCTGAGAACTTCATAATGCTGTATAGAAATGGACAAAGAGCTGAAAAGTTGGAGGATGAAGAAACTATTTCAAACTGCAGTCTTTCTTCTTCAGAAATGCTTTGTCCATAAAAAGTATGTATTGAGAACTGGATTTTAGTGTCTGCTGGCTTCTTGAATTAAACTCTTCAAGTTCTAGCTATTTTTAGCCCAAAGGATATGAATACTTGTTAGGGAAAAATAGCTTTTTAATAACATTTCTTTCTTCTAACCAGATATGAAGATATTGTTTTCTTTTCATCCAAGTACTCTGTTGTAGCTAAAATAATGCTGGATGTGTGATGTTACATGATTTGCTGGAACAAACTCTTCATCCTTCTTCTCATTTTCCTGCCAAATTGCCAAAATTTACAAGGATGCCAAAAATAGGTTTTAATCAAAATTTTTTCCAGCATCAGAAGGTTCAGGTTACATTTATTTTCTTTGGTTTATTTTTTTAGGATTTCCTTTTCTTTGCAGAATGATATGATATCATGCTGCATACTGAAATAAGTGAGAAAAGAGACTTGAATTGTTTTGACAAACACACTGAATATTTCACCTTTTTTAATCTAAAGTAGGAACAATTGCACTTATTGTGGGCATGTTATTTAACTTCAATGGCTTTAAACACCTGGTATGACACTGCTGGAGGTGTTTCAAAAATACATCTTGAGGATATTCCATTTACAGTACTAGTGAGTTTTTTATTTCCTTCCCCAGAAAATGATCATTACCTAATGATTTAGATCGGAAGACTAGAGCCCCTTTTCTCCCTCTGCAAACTCACCAGGCAGGAATATTTAGTTTCAGAGAATCCTTCCAAAATGATTAGGAAATAGTTTTCTGACAGGTTCCCTGCTCTATGAGCTGGCACATTTGCAGTAAAGTTTATTTTATACCATTTGATAGAACTGGACATCAGGTTGTGGCTTTAGAGCCAAAAAGCCTTACTATGCAAATGGCATATTTTCAAAGTGCTCTGTCTCAAAAAAAAAACCCAAACCAAACCCACCTACAACTTCCCACTGTGGAAAACTGTTAACAGCATTTGAAAATGAGAAACAAATGGCTAACACTCTATTCCTAAGGTATTAAAGCAAAAACACACTTTTAGAAACAGGAAAAAAAACCAAACCAACAGGACACAGGTCTTGGGGTGTTTTTTCAAGAAACATCCAGCCAAATAAGCAGTATCCCCCTTTTAATTCCTGTTTGTTTGGGTTTTTTTCTCCCCCTCTTTTTTTTTTTTTTTTTTTTTGGCTTAATGGTAGTGAATGTATTTAGATTCTCCTGCTGCTTGTCCATGTGGTGTGACAAAAACCCTCCAGGAAAAACACAATGAAGTGCTATTGAAAGTGAGCAGTGAGGCTCTTACAAGATGAGCAGCATGCAGTGCTGGAGGAGTTTGTGCAGCTGCGTAGCATGTCGGGGACTGGTGTGCAATCCGGTAGAGCTGTGCAGGCAAAGATGTGTAACTAATTTCCTATAGATATCTACTTTGTCTTTAAAGTCATGGGGAACCCTTAACTCCTGATATACTCAATTAAAATGAAGGGTATATTCTACACTGAAAATAAAAGGCCTGTACCTTACAATAACCAACATTTAACAGCAGTGGAAAGTTGGATATTGGGTAGTTAGAATTGCATATACAAGTTTTCGGTGTGTGTTTGAGCTTAAAACTAAAGGACGGGTTATTATACCCATCTTACTTTTAAGAGGCACATATGATAAATACGTTCAGGAATAATGTTTATGGAGACATCTATCTACTGCCCAAATCAGATAGTTTACTACAAAGTAGGAAACAAATTTCATGATCAGAACAGCAGAAAGCAGACAGAGAAAATGTTTCATTGCTATCATTAGTCATACTTAGTTTTTAATAGTGTGAAGGCAGTTTTATGCTTTATACAGGCCTCCTGCTGAAGATTACTTTATTTCATCAGCCAGCTTGTGCTTTTTGCCATTCCCTAGATGTCTTCCATTAAAGGAAATCATCACCAGACACATTCATGTGCTTTCCATCTTCAGGATAGCTGCTCTGTTCTTTTGTGTGTTGGCGCATAATAAGTATTCCCCAGTATTCCCTTTTTTTTTCTGCTGGTGTTTGTTGTTTTTTTTTTGTTTGGTTGGTTTTCATTTTTGTTTTTTCGTCAGAAGATAATTTTTGCTTTAATTCAAGAACTGGAGGTTCTGGAGAGCATTTGATTCCTGATGTTTGCTGCATATTCAACCAAAATATAATTTCTTTACCTCTTCCAGTAAATACAAACGTGTTTTTCTGTTGTCAGAAACAAATGCATTTTTTTCTATTGTCAAAGAAATAAACTAATTAAATTTAACTGAAAATAGATTATCATCTTAATCCTCATCCATTGTGTTGAATCATCAATCAACTCAGTATTTCATTGTCTTTTCTGGATTAATATTTGGTTGAAAACACTTCCTGTCTCCTCTGTTCTTTGTCCTTTGTGGACATTCTGAAAACACTTTTGATCTTATTTTGTATTTTTAGTTGTGTTAGTTTAGGTCATACAGTACAACACATGTATTTGTGTAGTTAAATATATAACACATTTGAGGAAAAAAATCTTTGAAAACAACCTCACTTTAATTTATATTGTTTGATGCTTCTTGAGAAAGTAGGTGTACTGTGCTGTTACTCTTCTTTTGCAAGAGTAATTAATTTCATTACTCTACCATTCTTCTTTGTTTCTCAAAGAATTCCATACTGCGTATATACAGAATCACAGAATCCTAGGGTTTGGAAGGGACCTCAAAAGATCATCCAGTCCAACCCCACTGCCAGAGCAGGATCACCTAGAGCATGTCACACAGGAACATGTCCAGGTGGGTTTTGAATGTCTCCAGAGAAGGAGACTCCACAACCTCTCTGGGCAGCCTGTTCCAGTGCTCTGTCACCCTCACAGTGAAAAAAGTTTTTCCCTGTGTTTATGTGGAACCTCCTATGCTGCAGCTTGCACCCATTGCCCCTTGTGCTGTCATTGAACATCACCGAGAAGAGCCTGGCCCTGTCTTTGTGACACTTTCCCTTTACATATTTATAAACATTAATGAGGTTGCCCGTCAGTCTTCTCCAAGCTCAAGAGACCCAGCTCCCTCAGTCTTGCCTCATAAGGGAGACGTTCCATGCCCTTAATCATCTTTGTGGCTCAGCCTGGACTCTTTCAAGCAGTTCCCTGTCCTTCTTGAACTGAGGGGCCCAGAACTGGGCACAATATTCCAGATGTGGCCTTACCAGGGCAGAGTAGAGGGGGAGGAGAACCTCTCTCAAACTACTAACCACTGCCTTTTAATACATTCCAGGATGCCATTGGCCTTCTTGGCCACAAGGGTACATTAGTGGCTCATGGTCATCCTTCTGTCCACCAGGTCCCCTGTGTCCCTTTCCCCTACAATGCTTTCCAACAGGTCAGTCCGCAACCTATACTGGCATACGGGGTTGTTCTTTCCCAGATGCAAGACTCTTCACTTGTTGTATTTCATTAAATTTCTCCCTGTCCAACTCACCAGCCTGTCTAGATCTCTCTGAATGGCAACACAGCCATCTGGTGTGTCAGTCACTCCTTCCAGTTTAGTGTCATCAGTGAACTTGCTGACAGTGTACTTGGTTGCCCCATCCAGGTTGTTGATGAAAATATTGAATAGTACTGGTCCCAGTAACTGCCCCTGAGGGGCTCCACTAGATACTGGCCTCCAACTGGGCTCCATCCCATTGACCACAACTCTGACTTACTCCTTTCAACTAGTTCACAATCTACCTCACTACACCATCATCCATACTCTGCTTCCTCAGTTTAGCTGCAAGGATGCTGTTTGAGATCATGTCAAATGCTTTACTGAAATAAAAATAAACCATGTCCACTGCATCATCTATCCACCTGGTTGTGTCCTCATAAAAGGCTATCAGGATGGTTAAACATTACTTCCCCTTGGCAAAACCATGTTGACTTCTCCTAATGACCCTCTTATCATTGATATGCCTAGATACAGAACCAAGGATTAGTTGTTCCATCACCTTTCCAGGGATGGAGATGAGGCTGACCAGTCTATGCTTGCCCAAGTCCTCCTTCTTACCCTTTTTGAAGACTGGAGTGACATTTGCTTTTCTCCAGTCATCAGGAACCTCTCCTGTTCCTCACAGCTTATCAAAGATGATGGAGAGTGGCCTAGCAATGAGTTCTGCCAGCTCCATCAGCATGTGCAGGAGCATTCCATCAGGACCCATTGATTTATGGATGTCCAGATTGCTTAAACTGATCTGAAACCCAGTCCTCATCAACCCAGGCAATCTCCTCCATTATCCTGACTTGGTCTGGGGCTCCTGAGGGCAGTATAGACAGAGACCAAGAAGGCATTCAGTAACTCAGCCTTTATATCTTCTGTCACCAGGCACCCACCTCATTCAGCAGTGGGCTTACATTACCACTAGTTTTAGTTATATCTGCAGTGTATTTGAAGAAGCCCTTTCTGTTGTCCTTTGCCTCTCCTGCAAGGTTTGATTCCAAGGAGGTCTTAGCTTTCCTAGTTGCCTCCCTAGGTCCTCAGACAACCATATTACATTCCTTCCAAGTGGCCAGCCCCTCCTTCTATGATCTGAAGACTCTCTTCTTCCACTTGAGTTTGCCCAGCAGTTCCCTTGTTAACCATGCAGGTCTCCTGGCTCCCTTTCTTGATTTCCTACCTGTTGGGATGCTCTGATCTTGAGCTTGGAAAAAGTGGTCCTTGAATTTTAACCAACTATCTTGGGTCCATTTACTTTCTAGTACTCTATCCCATGGGATTTCCCCTAGCAATTGTTTGAAAAGGCCAAAATTGGCCCTGCTGAAGTCCAGGGTCATGATCCTGCTTGGTATTCTGTTCCTACCAGACAAAATTCTGAACTCTGCCATTTCATGGGCACTGCAGCCAAGGCTGCCTTTGTTAACACTTCAACCACACCTTCCTCATTAGTGAGTATAAGATCCAGCAGTGCTCCTCTCCTAGATGGCTCATCCACCATTTGCATCAAGAAACTTATCATCAGTGAACTGAAGGAGTCTCCTAGATTTCAAATGGCTGGCTGTACAGTAGATACCTTGCTGCATGTATTTAAATGAAATTATATTTTGGTTCAGAGTAAAGATGGAAAGAAATGGGGAATCTGGGTGGCCTTTGCAATATACCAGTAGAAGTAGGTAGGTATTAACTCAGTCTGAGTGTTGTTTTTTTTTTTTTTTTTAAAGCTGTTGCATGCATGGATAGAAAGCTCCTGCTAACTGAGTGGTCTTGCATGTCTAAATTAAATTATTTTTGTTTCTGTGCTGTGAAGTTATGCTTTTCCCTGTGGGAAGAGCTGTGTGCTCTATGATCAGTCTATGATCAGATGATCCACAGTTTGATGAAACACCTGATGTTTCCACAACTTCAGATTATTTCCAAATTAACCTCCAGATGTCAACTGGAAGAGGTGATATGGTTTCCTTTTAGTCCTTCACATGAGGATATTTAGGAATGGATTCTTACATACATCTGTGGGTTTGACTGTTTTTCGGTCTTTCTGAAAACCTCATTAGTCATAAAGTGAAACAAGCTGTTTACCTGCCTGCTATGTAAGAAGAAGTTTTGCAGTTTTAAAAACAATTTTAATCTGCTTTTACGGAAGGATAGCAGATGCATTATGCATGATGCCTCTCATTTGGATGCAGCACATGACTCTCAGTCTTTCCTTCATGCATTGATGTCCCAAGCACCTATCTTCTCAGGCCTTGTTTTTATTGCATTTCACATATCTTCGTTTAGTGTTAAAACCGAGTTTTCACAAAAGTGACAAGGTAGATTTTTCTATGTGAATATTTCTCTTTTTTTTTTTTTTTTTTTGTGTACCTTGAACTGATTGAGTGTGGCAGGGGAAGAGTAAGGGTTTGATTTGGCTTCAGTTTGCTCAGAAGAATGGTGAAGTCTTCCCTGCTTCTTCCCTCTGTGGTCAGTCTCTCTAGGGTTGTCTCACTGCTCTAGACAGTTGATATAGACATTAATAAAACCCACCTTGTCCTTTATTAATTGTGATGTGGAGGAGATCAAAGTTATAGACAGCGTGAATGCTTTCACCATCAAGCTGCAGTGTTACTGAATACTGAGGGATAAAACAGGTGATTCTCAGCCTAAAAAGCACTGGTCAGATCTTGACTGCTATTTTCCACCTCTCTAAATTTTCTTTCAGTGAAATCTGGGCCGGTGAAGCAACAGAAGTTAACAACTCCAGCTGAGCAACTGAAACACACACTTATTTGCTGCTTTGTGTTTGCTACAAATGTGTAGGGGGTTATTTTTTCTTAAGATCATCCCCAGAATGAAAATGTTAGGGTAGAAACTATAAGGGCTTATTGCACTGGTTGTGGGTGGGACAGTGGTGTCCCAGCATGAAAGCTGCTATTACGTACTGCTAGTAGGTACTTGAGTTATTATTCTATTGCATTCTATGTATTTTACATAAATTATAAAAAGTGGTATCCTTTTAGGGTTTTTTGCTGGTTTATGGTTTTGCATTTTTACAAAGTCAATGTTTTTGTAAAAAAAAAATAAAATCTTTTAGTTTGTATTTTTTTCACTTGTACTTAAAAATGGGAAATTGTAATAAGGCACTGCAGGATGTGAGTTAGGGTGTAATAATTTACACATATGTTAAAAATAGTGATTAGTACAGTGTCTAGCAACACAGCAGGCATGACTTATTACACAATATTGTGCTTGCTTATTGCCTAACTGGAAGGCAAAGCAGTTATAACTGATTATATGTTACAGGGCTCAGTTGCAATAGTAAATTTCCCTGCTGTTCCTCTAGAGTTTTGTAGGAAAATACCATGATAGAGTTATGAATCAATTACTAAGTAGTCATTATTGAATGTATTAATCACTTCCACAAGACATTATACAACTGTACAATAAAAGTGCACATTATGCTCTTTGCAAATAGCTTATCATAAGTCTAAATTTTTTCCTGTATTACTCAATTAAATCCATAAATAGGAGAGGAAGGCATTGAGGAAGCACCTTATAGGAGCTCAGACATAACAAAACCATGGGTCTGAAAATTTTCACCAGTGAGAGATCCAGGAGAAGATGCAGACTGAAGCATGGAGATGTCACAGTGCTCAGGATGCTCAGATCTGTGCTTGGTTACCTGAGGGGATCCCGGGGTCACAGGAGCATACTAGACCCCAGGGGTTGGGTGGGGGCTCACACATGGGGAGTTACAGCTGGCAAGGCAGCCCCCTGGGACCAGGGGTCCTTCATCACAAGGATGGGCATTAACTGGCCTTCCTAGGGCATGCAGCTGCAGCCTAGTCAACATTTGTGCTGTGTCCATTTAAAAGGAGTGTATCTTCAAACTCTGCCTGTGCCATCCAGCTGTCTTACTGAGGGAGATCCTGCACATGAAATTAGAAATTTTTGTTCTTTTTTAAACCCGGTCACTCATTTTTACGTATTCTGAAACAGCATCACCATGACCAGTGAAAGCATTTTTCCTCAGAAAAAATGTCTTAACTTCAGTATATGTTAGTTTTTCATTTTTCTGTGTTGCCCAATATGTGTTCAAAACAGAACTTCTATTTGTATTTTCTTTTTCATATTAGTGGCTAAAATTTTTGAGAAACAAATTGGGAAAAACATAAAAACTTATCGTCTTTAAGAATACTATATATTTAAGAAGGCATGAATTTAATCAAGACATAATATATTTGAAAGTTATTGAATTGAGGAGATAAAGCTATTATTAAGTTTCTCATTTAAAAATATGTAAAAGAAACAAAAACCTGTAAATGATACTTTGTGAGAAGTTATCCAATTGGCCTAGAATGTGGGGAAGTAATTGCTTGGGAAATGTCATACAGTAAGGCACTAATACACCCTTATATTTTACTGTGTATAGTACCAAAATAATAATTTCACAGCCTGATGTCCGTGACATTTCAAAGTCCTTGAATAAATTCCTTTAATATTTAAAATCAGCAATACATGCTTATCACCTTTTTCATATTCTTGGTATTCTTCCCTCTCAGGATAAAGGTAAAATGAATTATTTTCTTAGCTGAACAGTTTTTTCTGTTGTCTCTGACAGTTAGCCTGATAATGTGTTGTACAAATTATGTAGAAGCATAAAATATCTATTACAAAATGCATGATTGAGTGTACATTTCATTTTTGGGTAGGTAGGCATGTATCAGGCTGTGGATACCTCACTATATCCAGTATGATAACCTGAACCTTCTATTCAGTACTGTAGATGAAGCTTTGAGAAACTAGAGTGTATGTGCAAAAACAAAAAGAGGCTGCCTGGAGAATGTAACTTTTACTATGAACCTCTGAACGTCTCCTTGAAACTACAGAATATTATATCCTAATGTTTCTTGGTCACACTGGGTTCTATCCATTATAGAGCTTCCTGGAGCAGACACAACTATTTAATCTGAATTAGGCCGGAGTGAACATGCCAGCAGAGCAGCCATGGTGGCACACAGCTGCTGGTGCTGTGACTTGTGAAGTGTCTTTGCGATGGAGCCCAGACCAAAGTCCAGGCTGCCTCAGCTGGTGTCTTCTTTGAGTCTTGGGTTGCCAACCTGCATGTGTGATGGGTGGGGGGGATGGGTGCTCCTTTGTCACTCCCAGAAATATGGGTACAAGACAACAGGATGAGACTCGTCTGGCTCCTTCCAAATCTTTGGAAATAAATCCTTTGTAAGAGCCCATTGTCTTTCAGTGGGCCCTCGGGAACTTTGCTGGTGGTGGCAGCATCAGCCACCCTTTGCACCCGCAGCAGGATGAGCAGGTTTCCAACACCCCCACAAGGGTACCTGAGGCCTGGCTGCTTCTTTGAAAAGGTCAGCTTGCATTGGTGGAAACTGGAGGGACCAAAGCACTTGACCATTAATAAAAAGCTCACTGCCTGGCAAACTATTTTCTGTACATGTACATGGGCTTTAGATTTGTAGCAGGTGTGGCAGAGGCTGCTCAAATCAGTGGGACAAAGGATTCAAGCCATTGCTGTTCCTAATCAAACCTAATATTTATGTGCTTGTGAATAGAATAGTTCACCATCACCAGGGCCCTTCTGTTAAATGTGCATTTTTTAAAAGTGTATTTTAAAAATCAAAATGTTAAAATAAGGCAATGAATGGTTGATGGTTCCTTTTCTCATAGTATTACTTAGGGTAGAGAATGAAACTTCTAGGTGCCTGAAAAACATTACCCTAATTCATATGTAAGAGTTGACGTGACTTGACTTTAAAACTGCAGGACTTTGGAAGCTCCATTGAAATCCAATGGCTTATATAGGGTGCCATAACCATGAAACTGCTGTACTTGACACCTCTAAACCTTCAGCAATAAGCAATGAGAATTGTGAGAACAAAGGAGCTCTGCTGCCTAGAGCCTATTTATGTGCAGAACATTTAATTTTAGAGACTGTTACTGTTGTCCACCATTGTACCCTGTCCAGTATTTTCGCATGTGCATCATTTCTGTGTGCCTTTTCATGGTAGTTAATGCTTTTCTAGTGGCCTGTCCTTGAAAAGAGATGGCTGATAAATACTTCTAGGCAGTGAGTGTATGAGGTTAGAGGGGATCCTTCTTCTCGTAGTCTGTTCCCTCCCTGACAATGCCTGACAATTGGACACTGTCATACTGAAAATGTTTAATGTGGAAGGATACACAAAACATTTTTGATGCTCCACTTCGCCAATGCACACACGTACATCAGGGCCACAGACCATGTGCAAATGCCTCAAAATATATTTCTGCCTCAGAAAATGATGTTTTCCACTGCTTCAGGAAGAATTAAAAGCTCTTCTGAAAGCCAAACTATACATGAAGCAGGAAGAAAAAAGTCTCATTACTCAGAAATTCAGTTCTTAGTAGTGCATTTGTTAATATATGAAATGTCATACAAATCCTGTAACTATTAATACAGTAGAAAAAATAACCACAATGCTGTGTCCTTTGAAAGTTGTGGAAAACAGCATTTTGGATACCTGTGGGTTTATCATTAGTTTCAGCTTTTAATGGATGAAGCATAATGAGATTTTCTTCTAAAACACCAAATGGATAATAGGACCCAAAAAGCATGTCCTATACTTTCTTTTGTTTTAATCCAAGCAGTCATGCACTATTCAAGATGAAAATTTACTGTATTAATCTGGAAAACATAAAGCCCAGCTAATACTGATTCTTTTCCTCTCACAAGGGAGGGAATAACATTTTAACATGTTTAATTGATGCTACTTTCTAAACCACATGAGCTACAGATCCCATTAATTTGGTTTTGTTCTTTAAAAAAAAAAATCTTGCTGATGAACCACTGTGAATAAATGAGGGAGAAAAGACAGCATTTCCAAGACTACTTAAAAAAAAACAACCAACAATCCAAAATCACATGTCTAATGAAGGAACCACATGTGGTCCTTGCTTGAATCATTTACCTAGATTGCCAGGAAAGGGAGTCCTTGTTCTTTAGAGTGGTTATAGGAAAGGGTGGTCTTTTTGGCTGGGAATAAAGTGAGCGGACAATATGAATGCTGAAATCTCAAGTCCTGTAAGATCAAATTGAACCACATTATTTCCAAGCATATTTTTGTGATTCTTTAAGTAATATCTTTATATTAGCAAAGAAATGTAGTTAAGAAATAGTCCAATATTCCAGTATGTTGTTGGTGTGTTGTGTTTTTTTTTTTTAATATGCAATTTTTCTTCCTAATGAGGCCTTTCTAATGCTTTTTTTATGTTATAGAAATGACAATTATTTATATAATTGAGTTGTCACTTTCCCATGTTTGTAGATATCTTTGAGAAAGGAATAGAACAGATACCTTCAGAGATATCACTGGTGCTGTGTATTTGAATTCTATCCCCAAACTGTATCTAAGGAAAGCCAGGAAAAGTTAATTTTGTTTGCCTATAGAAAATGCTAGATTATATATAAACAAATGCCTAGTGTAAAATTGACTGCACAGCAGTGGGTCATGAAAGTTGTGAGCAAAACTGTTAACTTGGATGGAAGTAAAAAGAGCTAAGGTGCATCATGTAGTGATGGGGAGTGCTGAAAAGGTACCCTGCTGTGAAAGGTGTATCACAAAGCAATTATACTGATATTTGCTTTATTTTCCACATACATTGCTATCATATACCTACAGTACTTTTGGCTAACCAACAAAGACACATTTCGAGTGGGTATGGGACAAGCCAAGATGTAGAATATTCCAAGTGGCAATATTAAAGTCTGAAGCGTGGAGGCAGATGGATGTCTTAATTAACAGAAGTTGCATACATGTAAACTACTGTTTTACAACAATAGGAAGTGAACCATGTATCTTATTATCTAATAATGCCTCAACTTTCATTGCCTGGCAAGTGTATTATGATAGCTGGAGGAGGTTGTTGGATAGATAAAACTTAATTAAAAGTTCAGTGGCATTGGTAGGTCTGAGACAGAGCCTGGGCTGAAAAAAATAACTTCTACACAGGTCTGTATAGGCTACAATCATAGCTAACAGCTGTTCCTTTTCAGCAAAATGACAGATAATTAAAAATTCCTCCAATGCATTTATTGAAATTCTGGTGCATAAAATAAGGATTCCATCTCTTGGAAAATCAGACTCCAAGACATTCTGACACTTTGTTACTTTGCCACCTATTTTTCCTCCTGGTGCTCACAGAGATTTCATGAGCTCTGTGGTGCTCCCAGTACATGCCACACTCAGAAGCTGGTGAGAGCCTCGCCTCTTCTCCAGCTCCTGGGGAGAGGTTGTTCTGCTTTTGAACAAGGGTTGGGTGTGCCTCCTCCATTATATAGAGAATAACTTACTAAATTTGCTTCAGAAGAAGGCTATGTGCTTTTTGGGGAGAGAAGTGGATTGGGAACTGGTTGAAGGACAGAGCTCAGAGAGGTGCTAAGTGGTGCAGAATCTAGCTGGAGATCTGCGTCTAGTGGTATCCTCCAGGGTTCGGTACCGTGTCCAACCCTGGTCAATGTATTCGTTAATGACCTGGACAGAGGGATAGAGTGCACCATTAGCAAGTTCTCTGATGACACAAAACTGGGCGGGGGGGGGTGGCGGTGGCGGTGGTTGACAGGCCAGAAGGCTGTGCTGCCATTCAGCGTGATCTGGACAGGACTGAGAGTTGGGCAGGGAGAAACTTAATAAAATTCAGCAGGGGCAAATGTACTGCATCTGGGGAAGAAAAACTCCATTTATCAGTACAGGTTGGGGGCTGACCTGCTGGAGGGCAGCTCTGCGGAAAAGGACCTCGGCATCCTGGTGGACAGCAGGCTGGCTGTAAGACAACAAAGTGAGCTTGCAGCCAAGCTAGTAGGTAAAAGGAGGTTATCTTCCTTTTCTGTTCTGCTCTGATGAGGCCACATCTGGAATACTGTGTTCAATTCTGGGCTCACAGCTCATAAAGAATAAAGAACTACTGGAGAGAGTCTGGTGCAGGGCCATACAGATAACTAGAGGAATGGACTGTCTGCCCTATGAGGAAAAGCTGAGAGAGCTGGGTCTGTAAGCATGGAGAAGTGGAGACTGAGGGGGGGGGAATCTCATAAATGGTTATAAATATTGAAAGGACAGATGTCAGGAGGATGGGTCGAGTCTCTTTTCCACAGTGTCCAATGACAGGACAAGGGGTAGTGGGCATAAGAGAGAATATAGGAGGTTCAAGTTAAACATAAGGAAAACCTTCTTTACTGTGAGAGTGACAGAGCACTGGAACATGTTGCCCAGAGAGGTTGTGGAGTCTTCTTCTCTGGAGACATTAAAAACCCATCTGGACACATTCCTGTGTGATCTACTGTAGGTGATCCTGCTCTAGCAGGAGGGTTGGATTAGATGATCTTTGGAGGTCTCTTCCAAACCCAATGACCCTTTTTATAAGTTAAAAGAATGAAACAACACATTGGTGTACAGCTGTAGAAATAACTACAAATAATTTATTTTCTTTATTTGGATTGCCTGATCAATATTCACCTCCCTAAGAAATAAAGTTAAGGGTCTCTGAGTTGCTTGAATTTGCTTGAAACCATGACAAATTTGCTTAAGAAAATTATTATAATTAAGTTACATCAAAATGGTAAGATTTGTACCTAGAGTTTGTTGAAGTTGATGGCAGAAGTTTAAGTGAATCGGATTCAACATAATGATTTTCTGTGGTTTCCCGTGCAATACCTTCTCTGCTGAACTAAGTACAGACCACAAAAGAACAGAAACCATGTAACAAAAGGCAGCTAGGTAATAACAGGAAATTTGTAAGGAACTCATAAAGACATTTATTTTAAGGGATGTCTAAACCTAGTTTTTAGGATTGGCATCAAGTGTTATTGTTGAAACTTTAAAAGCAGGGGTGAATTTGTCCGTATCAAGGAGATCACAGATAATTATTTCATGTTAATTTCACAAATCAAATGTAACATCTAATTAATTCTTTGCCTGATGTTTTTTTATTCTGCCTTGTTTAGATACTGATCCAATTTTTATTTGGATTGTATCTGTTCTCTTTTCCTACAGATGAAGACTATATAAGATTAGTTATCAAGAACAACAGGAAGGCAAAGGAAACATCGGAGTATGAAATTATGATGTTTTTCTCTAAGTTTTCATTGAATTGTTGATGTTTTTTGACTGCAATGGAGTATTTGACTATGCAGCAAATAATAACTGATAAATTATTTGTGATTTATGTTAGTTGATTAATTAAGGTCACTATTTGTTTCTATTTCTAAGAAAAAGGAAAAGAAAGATGAAAAAAGAAACAAAAAGAAAGATTTCACAGGCTTTTTATCTTAACTGTCATTTCAGGAAATCCTGAAATCCTGTACCGTGTACCAAAAAAAAGGTAAAAAGCAAAAAAGTGCAAAAATTAATTGTGCCCTAAGTGGTAAGTGAAATTAGAGTATATAGTGAGAAGAAAAAAAAATAAAATCTTTTATATGCCTTGGTTCACATTTAATAATTGATGAAGACTGCATAAATTGATTTTGTTCACTCTTCTTTTTTGACTTTGATGTATAATTCATGGTTTAAAAATACAGAGTGCTGAAGAAAACTTGGGTTTGGAGGTTCTCACAATACTTCTTGAATGGTTTATGTCTGGAGATTAGATTTATTGTTACAATTGCAGGTATGAGCAGCTGCCTAATTTTTAGCTCAAGTATAAATTAAATGAATGGCATAATCAGGAAAATCTGGTGTCCTCTTTCCTTTCTAGACTCCCCTTTTCAAAACTGGAATAAAAGTAATGGAATATGTCTATGCTGTAAAATAACCTATTACTGCTTTATCATGTGAAATCACTTGATTTAATTTGTTTCCATTTAACAGTCAAAATATGAGAGCCTGTTGTGGATCAGAAAAGCTTGATAAAACCTGGCATTTGGTCTGTGATTTTGAGAAGTGCATAGACTGATGCTTACGTACAGCCATTTTCATTTATTGTTTTATTTTTCTGTAGATATTAGACTTTTCTTTACGATGCACTGGCTCAGTGAAAATAATGTTCAAAATGGTTCAATATAAACCTGTTTTTCTTTTCTACAAACTGATTAAATCAGACACAGTCCCAAATCACTTGTTGTAATGTTCTGGCTGTCAAGCAGCTGACAGAAAAAGTGATCAGGTCACTTTAATGCTTTTGCCAGACAATGTACTGTCATTTAGTATATTTTTGCCTACAATTTAAAATATATAAATGAATGGCTATATTGAAGAACATGATCTATGAGGGAGGAGAAATGTTAGGGAGCAAATATCTGTGCTACCTTATTGTAGGTGCTTAGTTGACGCTAAGTCATGCAAGCAACAGCTTTCTGAGGTGCCTTGCTGGAAGCGTTATCTACAATTACAGGATTTTCATTTGACCATCATCACTACATTTGTGAGGATCTCAGGGGAGAGGGAAAAAAAAAAGCTGAAGAACCTATCTAATAAGCTGCATCTGTTATATGCTACTAAAACTCATCTCCAATGGGCTTCTGTGAAATTTTATTCATAGAGGCTGGCATCTGTGTTCATTAGAGGTTTTTTTTCTCAGTGAGGGCATGGCCTGTGTAGCTGTATTGTGATGACTGGTTGAAGAGCTGTGCAGCAAATTGCATGGCATGTGGAAATACTAAGCTTGTTGCTATTGTGGCATTTAATGCTTGAGTAAGATACTCAGATTCTATGGCATTCTATGATTCACCAGATAAATACACTATTAATTACTAGTGGAACATTCCAAAGCTCCTTTTGGTTTTCTAGTACCAGTAGAATCATCAGAGATCAGAAAGTAATACCATGCAATAGGAAGAACATAAATGTTTATGGTGCGGATGTTTACTATTTAGAATAGGAAGTAAATTGAAGGGGACCAAAGCCACTTCTTCCTGCTAACGCAGCATTTGCTTGCAGCCTACTCAGCCCGTGGTGCAGCCACCTCCCCAGGCTGTTCCAGAAGGGGTTCCCCTAGGTACCACTGTTTTGGAAAGGAATTAAAGTTTGAGTGCACAGATGGCCACATGTAGAAAATTACATTAACAGAATTTTGACAGCAGGGTTTCAGACTTCATGGATTACTTGCATCCCACTCAAGAGCACACGAGTAACTACCTCTGCCTTATTTTTTTTATTTCTCTGTCTTGCAGGAGCTCAATGATGGAGGAAATACAATCTCCATTTTGGAACATGCTTTTTTTATTGCTCAGGAATTATGCTGCCATTTAGGGAAAGAAATACTCTCTTCTCTTCTCCTTATGGATTTGGGCAATCATCATGTGCACTATTTAAGCAGGCTTTTCTAATACATTGAGTGGTACCAAAGAGTGGGCAGAAGGGAAGGATGGCTCCAGTCTTGCTTGATATGATTTAGAAGTAGCATCTCCATTATGAACCAGAAAGAGACAAATTCAAACTGCATTTAATAGCTTTGCTGTAATTAGATATTGATGACAGTGGCTGAGGAAGTATTTTATGTTTTCTGTTCATACAATTGCAGAAAACCAACACTGCATAGAGCAGTCTGTGGGATAAGAATGTATTGTAGCCTGAACGGTTGTAGTGTGGCCTGAACAGTCATAGCAGAGACCCTGAAAACACAGACACAAGAAGAGACCAGATTTCCTCGCACCAGAGGACCGTGTACTGATTAGGATGAATTCAACCCAGAGAGGGACAGGTTTTGGAGAATTGCAAAACCAGTATGTGACGTTTAATTGCGTTGATTAAGCCATTAGTGTGCTGTCTTGAAGGAGTATATATTGAAAAGTGATGGGAATAACAGCAGTCTCTTGTAGGAGGAAATTATATATCTTAATTGATGATAAGTAGAAACAAGACCCTTCTGATAAGTTTTTTGCCAATGACTGCCTGGAGCTACATGAGTTAACGGTTTATAGCCCTATATATAAACCGCTCAAAATTGTTCATAACTAATTATAATAACAGATTCTATTTTCTTTTGATTGTATTTGTAAGCACATAACAAAACCAAACAAACCCCCAAACAACAACAGAAAAAATATTGCCAATGCTATGCATCAGAAACAGGTCATGCTGTATCCTGTGCTGTACAGGTATGTGTATGGGAATTGTCTGCTATCATTAAAAGCAACAGTACTTTATTATCTGGTCTAAGGTTTTGCTGATTGTGTTAAATTGGTCTGGTATACCACTGTTAAATCTGGATGAAACATCTCATTGAAATAGAGTGCATTTCTGTATCATCAGAAAGGTCCTTTGTGTATTAATTATTTCACAGTTTCTTTTATGAGTATTTCTTTTGTCTGAATAACCTGCCAGGAATATACTCATGATGAGTTTTCATTTTCCCTGACTGAGACTACTAGCAAAAATATCAAGGTTTTATTGCAATTAGTTCTTTTTCAGATCTGTGTATAATCTTTTGATTATATGTCTTATTGCATTTTGGTACAGATAATACCATCTCCTGTAACATGATTTCCTATAAAAACAGAAGGTATGTGTTCCTTTTATTTAAGACTGCAGTGTATCACAGTAATTGAATTTTATAGACCAGAGGCTTAAAAGGAGTTCTGTTTCTTGATTGTAAAGAGTGTTGCTTTCCTAGTTTCAAGGTGTGAGTTTCTTACCAGGAATATACTTTTGTCAAGCTGTAAGCCTAGATGGATCCTGGGGATTCTAAGCTTAGCTGTCAGTGAAGGTGACAGAGATTGGTGGGATGTGAACTTGGCATCCTTTTCCCCTTCCTTCACCACACAACACTGGAAACGAGCTCCCAGCATGTGAGGGGCTTCCAGTTTCTCATTAGAAGCACCTCTGTGCTTGACACTCTCAGGATGTTTCCAGCAGTCAGAGCTCTGTCATACTTTTCCTCTAGACACAAACAGCTTCTTCTTCTTTCTGTTGGGCATACTTCACTCATGAGCTAGTTAGATGTCAATTTCCTCCAGGTCCTCTTCCTCTTGTAATTCCTAAGTCTTTGGGAATGATGTATGGTGGAATCTAGTTTAGGGAACAGGCATCTTCATGAGTAGAGTTTTTCAACTGTAACACGATATAAAAACTTTTGGCTACAGAGTGTCCAAAGGATCAGAGTAAAGGGTGGTGTAGTCATTTGCCTTGCAAAACAAACTCTTGACATCTGTGAACTCCACTTCAGCTAAGTTCAGTTCAGCTTATGGCTTAATTTCCTTTGTTTTCTCTTTATTTTTCCCATACCTCTTAGCAAATCTTTCAACAAAAATTCAATTGATCAATTTTGTTATAATTTTTGTACTTGCCTTCTTCTCTTCCTGTTACTCAAATGAACCCCAAGTCAGGTTTAATATCTGAAATTCAGACTGATTCTCAACCTGGTATCCATTCATGCCTCGACTTCCAATAAAAAACAATTATCTTCAGTGTCTGTTCTTTCAATTAGTGTCTAATTTCCTTTATATTTCTGTTTTTAACGGGTTGATAAGTAACTGTTTTGATATCTAGAGGATGCCAACAATTTCTACTGTATCAGTCACAATACTGAAAAAAACCCTAAGCTTTCAGAAAGCTATTAAGCAGAATTTGAGATTTATCATGCCCTGGGTTCAGCTGTGGAATAGTAGAAAACAGTTACTTGCACAGAGTGAAAGGAACTGCAGAGTTGTGTCAATTGCAAACAAAATTCACAGTATATTGAAACATGACAAAGCTTTTTGATTCCTGAACTGCTCATGGTTCTCTGCTATGTTACATAACTTTAATCTGAGCCACTTTAGAAAGCAAACCCACTCTTTTTTGAGGGGCATTAAGCTATCTACAGTACTGAGGCTGACATTTTGAAAAGAAATGGTAGATCTGAGTGTCTGATAAGTCAGTTTTAGATGTCTTAAAAAGGCTTCAAGAATTTAAGTACCTGCTGTCTGGAAAACAGTCTTTTCTGAGGCCTCTAAACTTGAATATCCAAAATTGTTGTCTGTTTCTGAAAATTTTGCTCACAAAATTCCTGCATTGCTTTTTTGCAAGATGTCCCATGCTTTAAGCTGTTCACAGGCCAAGTAGGACAATAGGTCTACATGGAACAAATAATGAAAAAAAAAGAAATGGTACTACAAGTATACAAATGAGTTGTGTGAATTTCTGCAACATTGCTACATGCATAGCAAAGAATGTACCTTGCTTCTAGTTTAGTGTTGCAATCCCTTGGATGACAGCTTGCAAAAACTGTTCATGGCACATTTGGGTTTTAGGGATTTTATTCTTGTATATGATGCTTTTCTATAAGGTTTTGGTTTTATGTTTTATGTATACGTATGTACTTAACAGGGAGAATTAGAAATTTACTGGTCTAGGAAATTGGGTTAAATAAATACTGGCCTCAGAGAAGAGGTGTAGGAAATCCCAATTCCCTTTGTTTTAATCTTTGTAGAAATGCCAGTGAAAACATTTGGGGTTGGAGAAGCTAATAAATAAATTGAGCTGTTTATTTATTTATATTTATTGCTAACACCTGCCTCTGTGAAAATGTTATTAGAGAGTCTGATTGAAGGGACTGATAAAGTTACAGATAAATAAAGCAAAGTCAGTATTAATAAATACCCAAGACCAGACTAATCACTGGAGATTTTTTAAGTAACTCAGATTAAGCACCTCAGATGAATTACCAGTTGTGATCTGAAGCTTCCCATGTAAAACTTCAGTACCTTTTGTGGATGCCAGGACTCCAGGGGACAGCAGGGAACTACCACCAATATACCAGAGAACAGTCTTTTTAAAGGGAATTCATGCTTTGAAAGCCAGATTTGGCCTGTTTGTTGCAGCTTGCTAGATTTCCAGAAGGCATAAGACAGTTCCCCTTAATCAAAGGCTCTTACAGAATTGAAGCTGCTACAGAGGAAGGGAAGATCATTGCAGCTGTGGGTAGATGCTTAAAGAACAACATGCTCCTGTCCTTTCTCTCCTAAAATATTAACTAATTAGGGGAAAATAATATGTAAGGTAGATAAAAATACATGGAAAGATATTTACAAGGTGATGGTGTATCATGGTAAGGAATGTTGTGTGCTGCTTTCTACAGAAGTAATCTTGTGATTTTATGAAATTATTTCAGCGACTGGCCAAAGATGAACCTTACAAAACTAAGAAGCATTCAGCCGTGTCAGTCTAATCTACTTCTGACCTGATATATTTAAATCTCTCATGCATCTCTGCTTTGTACCACTCGTTCCCTGTTCGCTTACAGAAATCAGGGAACGCGCCTAAGTCAATTCTCCTGACTTGTTAGTGAGAAAATCTGTTCCAGACGTGTGAAACTAGCTACCCTAACGCCCTGAAAATATGTGTTCTTGGAGAATACACTCCTGGCTTCAGGGAAGTTTGGCTTATTCCGCCTTTGCTACTTTGCTACTCTGCTGGGGTAACTAGCAAACTGATCAGAAAAAATGTCTCCAAGTTATATAGCTATGAATTCCTTAAGACTCAGTGAAATATCTGTGTGGTTTTGAAAAGCTGAAGCAATGAAATGGAGGGAAAATCTTTGAGACCGATAATGTATGTCCAAGGGATTATTGGAAAGGGAGATTAAAAAGCGAGACATAAAATATAGAATTAGACATTCAGATCAGAGCAAGGAGGGAACAGGAGAAAAGCTGCTTCAAATCAGCCCCATGAGAGGAAAGAAATAAACTTGAATTTTTTGTAAGCTTTGTTTAAATTAAAAATAATTTGAAATGGAAATCTGAGACATACTTTACCATACCCAGTGTGTTCTTAAATGTTTTTGATTTGCTTATTTTGAAAATTCTTCTGAATTTACCTTTGCATCTTAGCCTGTAAGGTTGTTTCAGTTGGGTTTTAATGTTTCTCTGACAGATGAAACGTGAGCTTTTCAAAGTCAAAAGCTAATTTGAGAAAGCTGTTTCTCTGTATCCCTGAACAACATTTCTGAAAAATAAGCAAATGTATTTACAGTTTGTATAAGTAGAACTAGAAAATTCTGGCTAGATGTTTCAGTTATGCTATAGGCATTTGTTCTCTTACTGTGTACACTTGAGAAGTTCAAGCATCAAAACTCAGGTACAGAACTAGGCTTCTGACAGCTTTGTGATGGTATATTTAGAAGCTGGTTTTTAAATTGTTTCATTACTAGTCATAATTTTTATTAGGAGAGTGCCCAGAGGTGAATCAAAAATAGAGCCACACTCTGCTAAAATAGAAACTAATAGATGATTTATGTTCCAACTTTCATTGTGCTTCCAGTCAAAGCAGACAGTACTGAGGGCCTTGCTATACTGGGAAAAATCAAACATTTGTGATTTCAAAATATATTTTCTTAGTAATGGAACAGATCTCAGTTTTGGCCAGTATTCCTTGTCCATGTTTAACTGCTGCATCCAAAAATAATACAATCTATTTTCTGACTCTGTTTTATCATTTGTTCATTTGCTTCCTAGACAACACAGCACAAGTGTTCTTTTTGTTTTGGTCTAAACTGTTTGTTTTGTTTTATTTTGTTTGTTGGCTTTGGGGGTTTTTTTGTTATTGTTGTTTTGTTATGTTTTTCTAAATTCCAGGGTCTCCCTAATCCATGTGTCACTTTTGAATCACACAGAAATTTTCTGACTAACAGAATAAACTGTATATATTGTTACTTCTTATTGTGTTTAGCAGTTACCTTGGTAATGGTTGCATCTTTTTTAGCAAATCCATACAGTAGCATGTAACTCAAGAGTAACATAATGTTTGAAATAAATTTCAATAACAAGTTAGGCTTTTTCATTGGTTTTTTTTTATCATCTCTCATTGGTAGAGCCTGCTCTAAATACCTTTTTAAGGTTGTGCAGTTACACTTTGGAATTGTGTCATACTAAATAATGTTTTGACTATTTCAAACCAAAGCAGCAGAAATGTCTGCATTAACTTGTACAAAGAAAGGGAAAAATTACATACATTTTTCTATGGATTTATATTAATATTTTGTTCCAATATAGGATTTATTCTTTAAAATTTATGAGTATGTTAATTGTCTTTCTTGTAAATTTACAGTCTCAAAATCTCCAGCTAAATACAGTACCTATTTATGCAAGATGAAAAGACAGATACTTTTTGAATGTTGGTGATACATTACCTTCAGGATTTTCTCAGATATTAGTACTTAGAACTTGCAATTCAGAAGCTCACTTAATATTTATTTTCCCATTTTGTAGCACTTACATAATTATGACCTACATAAGACCCCTTAAATCAAGTTCATGTTCAGAACTGCTCTGTGGACAAGCATCTAGCTCTGGTTACAAATCGGTGTGTAGAAACTCCAAAATAATGCTTATTAAATGAATGTGTATTGTTGGTAGTAGTCATGTGGAATTGCATATACCTAGGAAGAAAAAAGAGATCTGTATTCTCTGAGAATTTTCTCAACTTGTTTAATGTCTGTTTAAATACAGTCAATGAGATGGAAAATCAAGTTTAGTGTTGGAGACGTCTTGCCGTGACAGAACATATTTTCCTAGTAATTTAATCAAAGGATTGTTCTGGCTTTATAAGGGTGCATGTAAAAGTAAAAAAAAAAATAATAAAAAAAAATTTAATACATAGTTTTAAGTAATTAAAGAAAGACGAATGTCACCTTGAGAATTCAATTCTAATTCTATGACATCTGATTTTTTGGGAAGTCCCAGATTCTCAGTATTGTGCCAAAGTGGGGGCCAAATGCCATCCTTTAATTCTATGAGGGTGTTTATACTTTTGGGTCAGATGAGTCCCTAAATCCATAAGTAGCAGAGATGCCAGGCTGATGGGTACAGTGCATGGCTTGATTGACTATGGGGCAGCCTGATGACACCCTTACTTGGGCAGAGCAGAGCCCATGGCCCCCAGCACTGCTGGGATGAAGAGTTTGTGCGGGAATTCCCCTCTTTGGTGGGACACCAGCCATAGTAGTTTGGATGGCAGTATCGTTTATGGGCTCTCCTCGTTTCTGTGCAATAGGGCAGTGGGAAGGAGTTGGTTGAGTGGTGGTGTTGTTTTACCATACACCTTGACCCACGAGGTAGGTTTTTTTAATGTCATTGTACAAATCAAAATGATGAAAACATGACATGAACAGGACAGGCAGTATTAGCTGTATTTTTGCTTGGTTTTGGAGAAGTACATCACTACTTCAGTACAGATGATCTTAAAGGACTAATCCAACCTCATTTATTACTGCAAGGCAAGCTGTGGGAGAAAAGGGAAATCCTGCTTTGAAGGTGGAGTTGAGAGGATGCAATCACCATTTGAGTCAGTAGGAGCTATAGAGAGCCAACCAGACTGAGATGAGGCAGAGTGTGACTTTTTCAGAATTAGAGTAGTTCATTTATGGAACAATGCTTGGCATAAGGAACTCCTGTGCTGGAGGGTCTTTGTGCCATTCACTAGATGGGATTTCTTCTTGAGGATGAAGAAAGCTTTTGAAAGTATTTTCGGCAAAGAAAATAATTGCAGAATTGAGCATGAAAGCATGGTAGCAAAAGAAAAATGCATGAAAAAAACTCAAAGGGATAACTATTGCTGGAACTGTGGGAAAACCCTTCTACCTTTTTGTTTAAATAATGCAACGACCTAATTCATATGCATGAAAAAGCAAGGAAGGCATAGATTCCCACAAAGGTGCGGGACATATTTAAGTCATTTGGAATTGCTTTTCTGATAGTATATTAATTTATTTTATTTTGTCCGGAGGCAAAGAAGGGTACTGCCTATAGCAGGTAATCCTGCAGAAATATGATCATCAAAGTATTGCTTGTGTTGATTTCTGCTGAACCATTGCAGGGGAAAGAGGCTCAGAACTTAAGTGAGTTTTGCTACTGAAATACATTTAGATGGAAGTGTGTATCTCATAAGATGTAATCAGTTTGCCTTCTGGTGTCATGGTTATGTTTGCAACAGGTTTATAGCTTTATGATTGCTGTATCTGTTAGTGAACAGATATAAAAAGATAATTTGAAGAAACACTTAAAACTCCTGGGGTGAAATCTGGTTTTGGTTGCTAAGTACAATTTTTAGTAGTAGCGTTGAGTAAATTTTATATTTACACTCTGATTCCTCATTTAAGATAAATTAAAATAAATCTTGCCTGCAAAGTATGTTACTAGAATATGGTTCTAAAAATAATAAAGCATTGTATGTTTCCTAGTCTATGTTATGTTTGTTACATTTTGAAATTGGTCCAAATTCGGCTTTCTTCAGCAGGATGAGAGGTGGATTGCATAAGTTTCAGCTGAGATTAAGAACGATGCAGCAAAGAAGGTACTTGATAGAGATGCTGAATAGTTAGTTTAACATTCTTCTGCTGTAAGCTGTAGTCACTGATTTTCGTAAGTATTGTAGGATGTTCAGGAGTAAGGAGAATGAAGAACTCAAGGCATAAATTATATGAACCTCCATAATAAATCTGAAAGTCAGAATAATTACATTATCTGAGAAAAAACATGCAGGGGAAAGTATTTGCAATGTTATAGAATAAAAAGTTCAAAAAACTTCCACTACATTAGTAGTCCGTATTTTATTTTGTAGACTCAACAATCAATTTTATGAGGTTTTGTTATTTAAATGTATGCATATTTATTTATTTATTTTACTTTTCAGTAGTTGCATTGTCTTTTGTTAATAGGTAACAAAGAGGTATGGTACAAATGACACATACTTTGTATATTAACTTAATTATTCAGGTTTATGAGGAGGCTGGCATTGCATAGAAAGCATTAATCTTGTCAGTGTGCTTTTATAATGACTGTCATCTGACTAAACCAGTATATCCTGCCATTAGCTTAGAAAAGAATTTGTGGATGTAAGTTAAACTGGTTTTTAATTGTAAACACCTTGGGAGGAGGAGCAGGAGGATCATCTTCCCTTTTCCAACCCTGGACAAAAACTTCAGGACCTTTGTTTGTTTGTTTTACTGTATATGTGTTGTTTATAAAAAGAAAAGAAAGAAAAGTCATAGATTGGTTTAAAGAAGACTGCTTGTGCTTTGTTATTAGTACCTGAGTTTTTAGACTGCACGGTACCCTTCTCTCATTTTGAAGATCAATAAATTACCACTGAAACATGAAAAGTTACCAAGTTAGAGCATGAGAAAGAGCTCCAGACATGGATTTCAAGATCAATGAAGTAGATGAATGTTTCTGTGTAGTCTGCTTTTTGTTTGTGTGTGGTTGAGTTTGTTTTGTTTGTTTCTTTGTATTTTAAAAACATGTTATTATTTTAAAATGTATTAGTTTTGGCAAGTTTTTTTTTTTTTAAAGTATTTTGGTTATTTGTGTTAAAATGCAGTTCTTTTTCTTATGAAGATAAGATCATGGCTGATCCCAAAAGCACCCAGCGATATCAAAGTAAAGACCATATAAATCCTAGGACTGACTTCCCTTAATCAATCTTGATTTGTCTCCTTCTTGCTTATGTTTTTCTCTGAATGCAATACTTTTTGCTAAGATCTTCTTTTCCCTAATCTCAATTAGATTTTCCCCATGTTAAATGAGTTGTGTATTTGATGTTTCAGTAAATCTGCACTCTTGTTTCTGAGCATCTAGTTTGGTACCTTTATGATTCAGTTTGTTGGAGAGGGGAGAGTGATTTTGTTGTAAATGGGAATTAACTTTAGTCTCTGGAATGACAGCCTAATAAACATTTGTTGTTTTTGTGGTTAATGATTCAGTGAAATGAAGACGTATTTGGTGTTTCCTGTTTAAGTGCATGGTCATTCCTTTTTATCCCTCTAATGCCACAACTATAATACGGAAATTGATTCTGCAGTATTTTCCGGGAATAACTTCTTTATTGAAACAGGTAAATCCTAATCCATTCAGGATATTCTCCAAAGTAGTTAACTGGTGCCTCATTTCAGAAAACTGGCTCTGCTTTCTTTTGTTGAGTAATCTACTAACAACAAAATACCTGATTTTCTTCTCAGCCATGACCTTTTATGCTTATGTGTTTTTTGGCAATTTTTTTGTTTAATTTGCTTTGCCTTTTTTTTTTTTAAATTTTATTTTGGTAGATCTTCTGTGATTAATTTGTGGTTTCAGCCATGATTTTATCAATGTATCAATGATCTTTGCCGGTAGTTATTCACTGTAGGTGGATTTGGAGGTGACTGTGTGCTCCACAACTGCTGAAGGAGATCCTGTAATAGTGTCTTTTCAAATGGCAGGGCCATAATATTTGGTCCATGGTTGTGCCAATGAGTAGAAGCTACAAAAAGGGACTAGCCCAGGCCCATTTTCTGTCCTTTCCTCTATCCCCGCATTTTTATCCTGCTTTCGCTGCTACGACTGCAATTCGAGACTTCATTGCTTTTCAAAAATAGAGATCAGAAACAGCCCAACATGGCATCATCCTCTTCCAAGCCTTTCTCTCCCTCTCGTCTTGTCCAGAACCACCAAGATCTGGGAGATGAGGAGGTGCATTTCATGTTGTTGGCTCAGGGTTGTGGAAATGAAAATGTATTACTCTCTCATTGCATTAATAATGTTAAAATAGAACAAAGTTGGTATTGTTTCATGTTCTTCCTCTGCATATTTGCACAGAACCTTATTGCATTCCTGTCCTTAAAACAAGAGTACAAGTACTGTAGCTCTTTAAAGTATTTTTCTTTTCCTGATTTCATTTTCAAACCCCAGCTCTTGTTGATATGTGAAGTTATTGTTCAGAAAGCCTCTGAAGGAAAATACACACTTCATTTAAGCTTCCCTTTCACAGGGACTAGCCAGACCTTTGAGAGCTGTAAAGTGTCACTGGGAAAAAGAAACATAGCCTTGAGGTATATGGTGAGAGAGGTTGCTTTGTGTACAAGGTGGTGTTCTCCCTGAAAATGTGCACTTCTGGCATGACAGCCAGAAATGCAGGTGTCACGGGTCATCTATTTTTAAGTTACAAATGAGAGCAGCAGTATTAATAACTTACCCATATTTTCAGATCAGAATTTACAGGGATAGGAATTTCATTAGCAATCAAGGAAATAATCTCCCAAGCTACGCATTTCAGAGAACAGTTATTGACATAATAGCACTTCCTATGAAAAAATACATTTAGTAATATCTTGCTGGGATGCTGCACCAGGATGAATGTTGCTTTGATTTTGTTTGTCAGGGATGACAGTAAGATATTAGAAAGAATGAAAGAATCGGCATAATATTAATAAGTTATTTCCTCCTGTTTTCTATTTCTCGATAGCTGACTGTTCTTGATACAGTGGTGGTTGTTTTTACTGTTTTAATTCCTGTCAATCAGATGTGGTAGAGGAAGAACCCTGTGAATGTGGTTGATTCTGCCTGGCCAGTTGTTAGCTTATGTTCTTTCCAGGTGTATGGCGCTAAATGTACGGAGACAGGTGCCTCAGGTGTTGATCAGCAACAAGTGTTGCAAATGTTGATTGGTTTTTGTTACTAGACAGAATTTTAGTTTCTTGGATGCTATCTAGTATCTATAACTTGTGGGGAAACTTGGAAGGTGCTTGCAGGAAGAGGCACATTTTAGTAATCCTATTAGGTAAAGCTTTTGTGGCTTGAAATGTGTTTTATTCCCCTCCCCTTTCTCTTCTATGCTCAGGAAAGTCTCCAGTCCTCTTTCAGGTGAAGCTGCAGGCATCTGAGAGCCTGGGTATGGGCTGATAACCTGGTAATATATCTTAGGTTTTCACTATAACTGTAGTGTTTTAATAGTCAAGATGGCAGGACGATGCTGCTAGAGCTTTTTGATTAAGCCATCGAAGTTTGTGCTTTTCTCTTGAGATTGTCAGCTAAGAAGAGATCAGTTGGAAATGTAGGACTCTGTGTCCTGGGCTGCCAGTGACTGCAGTAAATTAAGATTTTAATCTGTCCACCCAGATTTTCTTATGAACATGACATGGTTCTAGTTCAGTACTGAAGAAGAAGGCTCCAAGAATGAGAAAGAAATATGTCCATATTATAAATGTTAACATTTTATATTTGTATGTACATAAATAGTTATATGTTTGTATAATTATTTTAAATGGGTATGACATAGAACAGTTTGGGTCAGAGGGACCTTTAAAGGTCATCTGGTTCAAGCCCCCTCCAGTGAACAGGGACATCTCCAAATAGATCAGGTTGCTCAGAGCCCTATCCAACCTGACCTTGAATGTTTCCAGGAATGGGGCATCTATTGCCTTTCTGGGCAACCTGTTCCAGGGTTTCACCACTCTTACCCTAAAAAAATTTCTTCCTTATATCTAGTCTGGATCTACCCTCGTCTAGTTTAAAGCCGTTACCCCTTGTACTATTGCTACAGCCCCTATGCATCTCCATTTTAATACAATGTCATCCATCAGTGCATTCTGCTTAAATATAATTTAGAACTGGATTATTATTTTTTACCTGGGTTAGAGATTTTCCTTGTTCTTAGATTATTTTTGTTCTTGATTTTACAACAGAGTTACTGTAGGCAATGTCCAGCTTCTGTGTTTTGCTTTCTGAGAACGTTCAAGCAATCAAATTTTGTTTACATCAGGGCTCCTGGTAAACAAATCTAAGTTTTCACACTTGAGTACACACACTGGGAATGGAACTGTACAGAGGGCTGTGGTATTGCTTGACACAGTGATGGAAGTTAGTTCCCCCAAACCCCAACAAGAACCTGGCACTGAAGCAATTAAATATGCCCTTCTTAGCTAGGATGGTACAGGAATATGCAATATCTTTGTGTGAATGTGATGAGAGAAAATTGAATTCAAACCCTGGTCGTATCCAATAAATCTTACAGCAGCTTAACTTTTCTTGGAATGATGCCTCAGGCAAAGCACAAGTGGCACAGAAAAGAAAAAAGAAAGAAAAAACCCCACTCTTAATGTTACCATGATTCTCTTTGTCTATTGCTTCACCATAAGTTGCAAGTCCTTTCACAGACAGACTTGGAGCCTTAGGGGTTTTTGTGAAGATCTCCTAGTGACTGTGTTACACTTACCCGTAGGGCAGAAAGAAACTATCTTGTCATACCTCCCTATTCACATCAGAGACTTCCTAAAGATCAAGTGTTCCAACACTCACAGCAAATGACTCATTAGTCCACCATGTGCTTAAAAATTAAGAGAACTTCTGATGTATTCACATAATGAATACATTCAGTTGAACAGTATTTTCCATGAAGTAATAAACTGTGAACAAAATGAAGCTGTTTGTTTTTTTTTTTCTTAAGTCTCTTCCTGTATTTGGTTTAACTCAGACTGTGTATTAGCCATACTGGACTAATTAAGTTATTAATACTCACTGTGGTATAGTAGGCACATGTAGATCTCAGTTTGAATATCCATCTTTGGACTGCACAACAAATCTGTGCAGATGTAGAAAGCGCTTTGGTATATTCAGTAAGGCTGAAGGGTTGTTCTGTAAATATATATGGATGATTTAGGCTGCAGGTAATTTCTTAATTCCTTTTTCTACTTGAGATCAGGAAGAAGATTTCTGGCATTTCTTTTCTCCCTGCTCCTCCCCCCACTCCCCTACATTTTCGTTCTGGAGTGGTTGCTGATTTAGGCTCATGGCCAAAACTGTTTCTTGAAAGTCGAGAGCTGACTTCTGATCCTAACAGAAGTGCTGACATGACTGTTTCTTGATGTTTTTCAAAAGACATTTTCTAACTGATAACGTGGCCCCATTTTGCCTGCCAGAGCAGAAGCAGAAGAATTATGTTCTTACTCAAGTCTGTTGAATTCAAAAGTATTGACAGACATGGAGACTGCTTCAGGAATACGTTGGTGGCAGGAACTGTTGTTATTCCAACTGTGCATATATTGATGTCAGACCGGGATAAGCCTGAAAATGTTATGAAGAAGCTTTCTGCCTCCACCTGGGAAGTATCTTGGCTGGGCTTTTGTTCTTCCCAGTGAGGGAAGAAGTGAGCAGGACCTTCTGAGAATGGACACTTAATACTCATTGATGGGAAACAAATGTGTGCCATGGTGTAGAAACATTATCTTTCTCTTCCAGAGCTTTTCCTAATTCGACCTAAAATACGTTCCAGTGATTATACAGAAGGGAAAAAAATGTTCTGCATAATGTTTCAAAATAAAAATATAAAGCCATGCACAAGACATTGATTAGAATACAAATAAAAATTAATGATGAGTGTCATGTCTACCCAAAATATACAAACACCATGACAGTGATGGCCTTGGCATTCTGGACAGGTTTGACTGTTGATTACAGACCATACTCAAATAGAGACTATTTTCTGAAGGAGAGGACTCAAGAGGGGTTGGAATTATTGAATATCTGGGTGAGAGGAGAGCGTTAAAAACTTCCCAGGTGTTAACCAGTGCTGCTGACATTTTTGAACTGCATACAGGAACTTGGGTACCGTATGCATGGTGAGCCTTCCTTTATGCAGTCTGTGTTTTATTTCTGGTATACCTTTTAACTTGTCTTTTTCTACAACTTTCTGTGCTTTGGGCCAGATCTGGTAGCTCCAAAATGACCTAGAGGGAGACTGCATGTAGCAGCGTTCACGTGTTACCCTTTATGATGAACTGAGAGTGGATGCAGGTGTCTGTCACTTTTACCAGAACTGACTTTCTGTTTTTATAGGCTGAAGTCATGGTTTCCCAGGAAATTTGCAAGATAATTCTTTTTTGTGATAAAGAGGTCATTAAGTTCTACATTTTTTTGCATTAAAAGGGTTTGTAATGTAAATCAGTGTAAATCAACTAATATAATACTGTGTTACAAGCTTAGTAGACTATGCCCTGAATTTTGCATAGTGGAAAAAATATGTATTAACTACTTAAGGAACATGTATTCCCACAGCACTTTTGATTCCATATGCAATACCTGGTTTAAGAATTCACCTTTTATAATTATTTTAACAAAACTTCAAGCTATATTACATACTCCATTGTTATAATCAAAATCTCAGCTTTTGTCTGATACAATACAAAATTGATTGCACACTGATATTATGCAAAATAATGTTAAAAATGAAGCCTGGCAAGCAAAGTGATCCTTGGCAGCTGCCACTCTGCTCACTGGTGCTATTCAGTGTCCCAGATACACTGGAAGTTTGACAAGATGCAAGAGAGAGGGCTTAATTAGGCCACAGTTTTACTTATTCCATTAATCTGGGAGTTATGCATCAATCGCTCCTATAATTCAGATTGTTACGTCTTTCTCCCTCATTCCCACCTATTTGGGAAGTGCTCACAGTCACACATGTGGCTCTGGACCACTGCAGATGTGAGGTTTGGAGGACTGACGCCACGGCTTCTCTAATTCCTGCCTCTACCTGGGAACCAACTCTTTAAGGGTCATGCCTTCCCCTAAATCTAGTTACATTTCTGGCTGAGTGAGAAAAGGTCCTGACTGAAGTGCCTTCTTAATTGCTATTATGTGCCCTTCTAACTAGGGCCTGTAGGGCAGGCCAGATAAATCACTGCCCTGACCAGTCTGCGGATTAGAAATAAAAAAAATATTTGCAGTATTGATTAAAGAGGAAATATGGATGTCTTGTGGATGGCAACACAGGAGTAGCTGCTATGTGACTGAATGAAGACTGGCAGAAATTTAGGGAGGGAGGACAGTGGCTCCTGTGTGCAAAGCTGAGGAGCCCCACGGCTCTGATGATGGTCCCTGCTCTGTTGCCTGGCTCTTGGAGATGACAGAGTATTTTGACTTTGTTTTTCCTGTGCCACAAAGCAATATTATTTCTGAGGCCAGCCTTTGAAATGACTGGAGGATTAGGATTTCAAATTAGGGTTCAGTACTGGGACCAGTTCTCTTTAATATCTTTATCAATGATCTGAATGAGGGGATTGAGTGCACCTTCTGTAAATTTGCAGATGACATCAAGTTTGATGGGAGTATTTATTTATATTCTTGAGGGTGGGAAGGCTCTACGGAGAGACCTGGACAGGCTGGACTGATGGGCTGAGGTCAATTGTATGAGGTTCAACGAGGCCAGGTTCTGGGTTCTCAATTTTGGTCACCACAACCCTGTGCAATGCTACAGGGTTGGGGATGAGTGGGTGGAAAATTGCCCAGAGGAAATGGACCTGAGGGTGCTGGCTGACAACCAGCTGAATATGAGCCAGCAGTGTGCTTAGGTGGCCAAGAAGGCCAACGGTATCCTGGTTTCTATCAGGAATAGTGTGGCCAGCAGAACTAGGGTCCTGTATTTGGCTCCAGTGAGGCTGCACCTTGAGAACAGTTTCAGTTTGGTTTTAGGCCCTTCACTACAGGAAGAACATTGAGGTGCTGAAGCGAGTCCAGAGAAGGGTGACAAAGCTGGTGAAATGTCTGGAGCACAAGTCTTACGAGGAGCAGCTGAGGGAACTGGAGTTGTATAGTCTGGAGAAAAGGAGGCCGAGGAGAGACTTTATAATTTTCTACAACTACCTGAAAGGAGGTGGTTGCGAGGTGGGTATTGGTATCTTCTCCCAAGTAACAAATGAGAGGATAAGAGGAAATGGCCTCAATTTGTGCTAGGGGAGGCTTAGCTTGGGGAATAGGAAAAAAAATTCTCAGTGAAAGGGTTTTCAGGCACTGGAACAGGCTGTCCAGGGAAGTGGTAGAATCATCATCCCTGGTGGTATTTAAAAGACATGTAGAAGTGGTGCTTAGGGACATGGTTTAGTGGTGGGCTTGCCACTGTTAAAATAACAGTTGGACTTGAAGGTCTTACCGGTCTTTTCGAACCAAAACAATTCTATGATTCTGTGAAGTCTTCAGACACATGAGAAATTTGCTGGAAAATGGTAGTTAACGTTAGGTTTATGTCACTGTTTGACTCAGGTCCGACAACAGTGCTCTTGATCCCCTCCCCTTCCCACCCAGGTAGGAAAGGAGAGAGAGAAAAAGAGACTTGGGATTGAAAACAAAACTACACAGCTTTAATTAAGCACTAATGATAAAAGAAAATATATACAATTATATACAAATGTGTTCAGGTATGTGCAAAAGCCTCTCGCCTTCCCCCACTCCCAGCAACTCTCACAGCACTCCCCTCAGATGGAACAGTCCTGAGAAGTAGCAGAGCTGCTGCTGGAGAAAGCAGAGAGTGATGAGGGTCAGGAGAGCTCGAGCCTGGGGGTTGATGGTGATGGATGGACGGAGTCCTCCCCGGATGCCGGCCATGGATGGAAGAGAAGGGAAGAAGCAGCAGAAAGGAAGTTGTCTCCTGTGATCTCTGACCTTCCTCTGAGCTTACGTAGATACATGGAATGGAATATCTCTGGCCAATTTTGCTGTCTGTCTAATTCAGCCTCCTATGGGGGGGGTCGTAGATCTCCCCGTAGTGTCTAAGCCAGCAGAGTGAAGGTGCAACCTTGAAGACCCAGCAGTTAGAAAAAAATTCCACTGTCTTATCAGCTTTAGCTAGAACACGCTGTTGCTAGTTAAAAGAAAGCTTACTGAAAGAAAAAAACAAAAACCAAAAAATAACAAACAGTAAAAGGAAAATTGGCTTCATCTTGGTTCAAACTAGGACAGTTTATCACCACCATTATCATTCAAAGCAGACAGTACATACCAAATGGGTTGTCCTGGTGCACTGCATGTGGTAGAGCTGTTCTACCGGACCTGTGAAGCAGTGCTGACACAAAGATATGAAAAAATTTGTCTGTTAACTCAGGGAATTATAGTTCTTCTTGAGATAGAAAATGAGCCTGTCTAACTTATTTCTCATCAGAACTTCCAGCAGTGGAAGGATGTCAAGCTAATGACATCTTGTGATATTGTCAGAGGATTGTACTTTCCTACTTCAGGAATTTTGAATGAATTTAGAAAAGATGTTATTATCTTAATGTGAACAAATTGAGGAATCCAGCTGTTTGGTAGAAGCCCAGTGCACTTCCACAGATGCTGAGAGGGGGTGCTCTGGGGGTGCACCTCCTAGATGTCCAGGAGAGGAGCTGACTCAAACCAGCATTTAAGGATCCTGGGCATAACCAACATGTAGGTGTGAAACCACATTCCCTAATGAGAAAGGGAAAGGAAAAAATGTGGAGTAAATCTCCAAAAATTTTTTTTTAATTACCTAGAGGTGTAGATGTTCACTCTTTTAATATGAAAAAGGGACATTCAAGCCCTCTTCTGGTGAAGTTGAGAAAGTTACAGAGCACCAATAGTTGCAAATGATGAATTCAGCTTTTGTTTAGATTTCTATCTTAAATTCCATTTTAAAAACAAAAAAATACCACTACCCTCCAAAAAAAAAAAACACCAACAAAACCAAACAAACAAACAAAGAAAACACCAAAATAAAAGAAAAAAAATATTTTGGATTTTTTTACTATATTTCTTTCCTGGAAACTCAGTTGGTTTTGTCTGTTTGTCCTTCTCAATTCATATATTGCAATAGAATAGTAAACATCCACTCTTAAATCTCCAATGTTAAAGCAGATTATTCATTAACAGGGGTGCAAAATGTGGAGTATATTATTTCTGCTGGCAAAGGAGAAAGGAAAGGGTGGAAGATCCTTTTCAACTTGACACCCACTTTTAGCTTGCATTGTGGCAAGAGTCCTAGGTATCGCAGAGAGAATTCACCTTTCTAAGGCAGTAAGTCTTTTGCAAAGTGCAAGGTAACTGCCATGTATTTTATTTTGTTTTGATTTAGAGTATATATTAAAACATCTTCTTATGATACTATGTAGTTTTATTTCCTTCTACAGAAGCAGTAAATATAAAATCTTAGGAGATTTTAGTATTTCTGAAATTTATCTCCCAGATAAGTGAGGGACCACATGCTGTTACTGTGTGCTCTGAAGTGCTGACATGCTCAGGGACCACAGATGCTGGGAACCCTATCAGTAAGTGGAACCCTGTACTGTATAGCTAGCCTCATTCACTGAGTGTTAAGGAATTAGCTTTCTGCGCCCTATATTTTTATTTTTTTCAGGAACCTTCTAATGCACCTAAAAGAGTCAGATAAGTGCTGTCTGTGTGGGGTGTTTGCTTTATTTTTTAAGGGATTTGCTAGTATTTTCTGAAGCAGTTACTGTTTTTTTTTAATGGACCTGTGTGAAAAAGTTGCCTGGGATTTTAACTTAATAGAAAAACAAAGCATTACAAAGCTTTGCCAGTTAAGGTCTCTCACTTGCCATCTCTGAAGATTTTGGACTAGTGTTAGCATTTACAACCCCATCAGTAAACTTAATCAGAAGTCTGTTTTTAATATTAATGCCACAACTCAAACCACATAGATAGTTATTTTTGGAAATATATATAGCAAAGAAACAATTAGAGGATAAGTTTAATTGAGGTACTACAGGAATTTGGAATATAGTAGAATTTTCTAAAATTAGTTCTTTAAGATATAGCTATCATATGCATGTTACCAAATGGTTAATGATCCATCAGGAAACCAATGCAATGAATTAGAATTACTGCTAAACCAGAATTTAACTGGAGTAGCAGTAGAAATGACCAACAGAAAACATTTGAAAGCATGTGATATGTGATCTCCAAAACATTTATTGAACAGCTGCCATTTAATCAGTTCTCTAATTTATCTTATGTGACAGTCACCTGCATTTGGTGAAAATTGGGAGAAACACTGAGGATTTTGCTGGAGAGCTATTCCAAGTGAGTGTTCATGAGCTCAAACCCACAGTGAGCTGAGTACTGTGACACAGGGGCTGCACAGAAGGGCAGGCTGTGGGTCTTCTTTTTTTGGTTGTTTCTTTCTAATTTTTTTTTTTTTAATTTTATTCCTGGTACATCTGTTATGCATCATCTTATACATGGACTGCAGCTGTAGAAAGAATGAACAAATTAAGATGCTTACGTCAGTAATTATTTCAAGCCTAGTATTGCTGAACAATGTCTTTTCTCAAAGAAGGTACAAATGGAAGAAAGTTAAAGCTTTGTTGCACAAGTCTGTGTAATTTAAAAGGCGCTGTAACAGAACAAAGTGGATGTTTTATGTAATTAGCATCTTAAAACTTCATTTCATCATTCAGTTTTGTGCTAATAGCACATACAAGACTTGCTTGAGGAAGATTAATAGTGTTTCCTGAAGAGCTAAAAGTCACTGATTCCTCTGTTAAGTGTTAAGCAGTGAAACTCTGTATGTTTCTGCTTTCTGATGTGTGTTAAATATTTGGAGAATGAGTTAACTAGAGAGTTTTTTTTCTTGCTTAGAACCTAGTATTTTAAATTCACTGTCACTGAAATACATATGCTATGTGAGAACAAAATGTAGAAGTCTGTTGGCTTATCTGTAGGCATAAGCAGAGATTTCTATTAAAAATCCTCAGCAGATGTCACATTTGAGACAGCATATTATCCACCATTGCAGCAGTGTTCAGATTACTGTATCACAGAAGAATATTCAAAATTAATGTGTAGAGTATCCACTTTTCAGCATGTTGTATTCTGCCATTTGGGATGCCCTCAGAGAGTTGTTTCTGTAACATCTTTTATTAATAGTTTTTTAATCCAAATTCTGTAATATGACATCGTGGGGTTGCTAAGGACATCTCTGTTTGCTATTGTTGTAAGCATGTCTGTAATAAAACTCAGCAAAATTTTCTTACATATATTGAACCAATATCACTTTGAAAGGTTGGTCTTGAGTCCTTCTAACACGTCCTCAGGTAAGTGTGTCTTCCTCACAGAGGGGGTGATTAGGCATTGGAATGGACTTCCCAGGGAAGTGGTAGAGGCAATGTCCCCGGAGGTGTTCAAGGAAAGGTGGGATGTGGCACATAGTGCCGTGGTCTAGCTGATGTGGTGGTGTTGGTCACAGGCTGGACTTGATGATCTTAAAGATCTTTTCCAGCCTTGGTGATTCTGTGAACTTCTGGTTTATGGTAAATGCCTCAACTTGGGTGAATTTCATACACCTGAGATTCAGTTAAAAAAGTGAAGATGCCTTCTGCACAAAAAATATTTGGATGATCCATCTATGGTGCAGATGAATGAAAAGTGTCAAACCGTGGGAAGTTTCAGCTCCTTACATGACTATCAGGCACCTGGCTTGGTGACTTGAGACACTCACATCTGACCAGTCTCTCTGGGCAACACTGTTGCCCTGTCTGGGTGACCTTAGAACTGTTTTGTTGAAGTCCCAGAACTTGTAAACATCTGTGTGGAGATGATGGTTGCACTGGGGTTTTAGTTTCTAGAGACATGACATTGTTCCTTTTCAGTTGTTTATGCTCATCCATAACAATTGTTTAAATCTCGAGCAGTCAAAGCTATATGTGTTAAAATTGTCAGAAGTCATCCTCTCTAAACTATTGATATATTGTCATTAAAATTAAAGTACTGATTGCTCCAACTCTGTGGGAAAGTGATTCTTTAAGAACAACTTTTATATCATAAGTCAGAAATCTTATAATTGAGAAGTAGTTAATAAAGAATGATAAACAGGAAGAAATAAAAAATTCCTGTCTGCGTTATACAAACAAACTTTCCAGTGCTCCCATTGGAGATGTTTATTAATCTAAACATGCACAGTATATAATTAAGGTATTTTCTTACATGATTGATTGATTGAATTAGTTGTTTACTAGGGGAGGGATGAAGTACCAAAGAATAATGAGAGGCAGAGAAAAAGGGAAGAGAAATTGACTTTCTTCAGGAGATGTATTAGCAAAACAAACGAAAAATTTTTGCTGGGTAAAATTGCATTCATTTTTTACATCCCAGAGAGAGTACATCATGTAGGGTTGAAGGTCAAGGCCAATCTGCCTGCTTCTTTTTTTCAGTGGTTTATTATCCACTCTTAGAATCATAGAATCCTAGGGGTTGGAAGGGACCTCGAAAGATCATCTAGTCCAACCCCCCTGCCAGAGCAGGGTCACCTAGAGTACATCACACAGGAAGGCGTCCAGGCGGGTTTTGAATGTCTCCAGCGAAGGAGACTCCACAACCTCTCTGGGCAGCCTGTTCCAGTGCTCTGTCACTCTTACAGTAAAAAATTTTTTCCTGATATTCATCTTAAACCTCCTATGCTCCAACTTGTATCCATTACTCCTTGTCCTATCACTGGTCTTCACTGAAAAAAGCTTAACTCCATCGTCTTGACACTCACCCTTTACGTATTTGTAAACATTGATGAGGTCCCCCCTCAGTCTCCTTTTCTCCAAACTAAAGAGACCCAGCTCCCTCAGCCTTTCCTCATAAGGGAGATGTTCCACTCCCTTAATCATCCTTGTGGCTCTGCACTGGACTCTTTCAAGCACTTCCCTGTCCTTCTTGAACTGAGGGGCCCAGAACTGGACACAATATTCCAGATGTGGCCTCACCAATGCAGAATAGAGGGGGAGGAGAACCTCTCTTGACCTACTAACCACACCCTTTCTAATACACCCCAGGATGCCATTGGCCTTCTTAGCCACAAGGGCACACTGCTGACTCATGGTCATCCTCCTGTCTACCATGACCCCCAGGTCCCTTTCACCTACACTGCTCTCCAGCAGGTCAGCCCCCAACCTGTACTGGTGCATGGCGTTTTTCTTCCCCAAATGCAAAACTCTACACTTGCTCTTGTTAAACTTCATCAGGTTTTTCCCCGCCCAAGTCTCCAGCCTGTCTAAGTCTCTCTGAATGGCAGCACAGCCTTCTGGTGTGTCAGCCACTCCTCCCAGCTTGGTGTCATCAGCAAACTTGCTGAGGGTACATTCTGTGCCCTCATCCAGGTCGTTGATGAAGATATTGAACAACACCGGTCCCAGTACCGACCCCTGAGGGACTCCACTAGTCACAGGCCTCCAACTAGATTCTGCCCCATTGACTACAACTCTCTGACTTCTTCCTTTCAACCAGTTCTTGATCCACCTCACTGCCTGATCATCAAACCCATACTTGATCAACTTATCTACAAGGATGCTGTGGGAGACGGTGTCAAATGCTTTACTGAAATCAAGATAGACCACATCTACCGCTCTACCATCATCTATCCACCTAGTAATTTCCTCATAGAAGGCTATGAGGTTAGTCAAACATGACTTACCCTTGGTAAAACCATGTTGACTGCTCTTGATGACCCCCATCTCCTTGATATGTCTAGAGATAGTGCCAAGGACAAGTTGTTCCATCACCTTTCCAGGGATGGAGGTGAGGCTGACCGGTCTATAGTTACCCGGGTCCTCCTTCTTGTAGACTGGAGTGACGTTTGCTATCCTCCAGTCGTCAGGCACCTCTCCTGTTACCCATGACTTACCGAAGATGATGGAGAGTGGACTAGCAATGACCTCCGCCAGCTCCCTCAGCACCCTTGGATGCATTTCATCCGGACCCATCGATTTATGGATGTCCAGATTATGCAACTGATCCCTAACCCAATCCTCATCTACTCTTGCTTTATTAGAGTCACTAGTACTCCTAAGAGGAAAACAGAAAGGGAAGAATAATAGCAAGAAACATTCTATCTTTCTTATCATTGTAATGTGTGAACACCACCATAATCAAATCCAAGCACACTGAATAAGCCAATTGATAGTAGCTCTAGGAGCAGTGAAAAAACTGAAACTAATAGACATGTCTTTGCCATAAGATATAGATGGAATAGGAAGAGAGATGGCCTTCCTTCCTCATGCTGTGGTCACCCAAATATACTGGAGTTTCTTTGTCTAAGTGTTTTTTCACTTGTCACTTATTTCTGTTTTTTTCAAACTGAGGACAGTTCTGTATAAGAAAAAAAAAAAAATGTATTTGTTTTACTGAGAGTCTAGGAGAGCAACCCATGGAGCTTTCTCTCCAAAGCAATTCATTCCATGTGGGTGGGTTACTATAATTATATCTATGTGGATGCTGAGTCCAGTTACAATAAGAAGACACCAAGACTGTTGTCTTCTCAGAAAAATGCAGAAAAACTGGAATCCACAGCTGACTACTAATTTGGTCTATTAGTATGTGGCCAGAATGACTGATACTGGTTTCTCCTCGCAGATTCTCCATTTGTCTGGGCTGTTTTTTCTATACAGCTAGTGTACACAGAAGGTGCTAGAACTAGTATATTAGAGTTCCCTTGTCCTCCCAAAATAATAATAAAATAATATGCTAAATTTTTGCCCACAGCAAAAATGGCTACTTCCTATGATCCTGATCTGAGTGGGAATTATCTGTGTGGCTAAACTACATTGTGTCCTCTTTATGCTGTGCTGGAGGGCAGAAATACCAAATGATAAACCCCAGTGGGTCCTTCTAGTAATGCCATGTTTATCTCTCTGGAAATATTTTCCATAATTTCCTCTTTCTTTTTTCCCCTTTTGACTGTTTCCTCATTTTTGTACTTCCTTCTTAAGTATCTGGGTGGGACAGAATTCTGCTAAAGTGTGTTTATGCCATACCACCTGCCCCCATTCTCTTGCCAGTATTATTTGGCTTATTAGTGTTTGAAATGTTTTTCTGGTTATTTCTATCTATAATCTTGCACAGCTCAAAATTCACTGAACAAGAAATCAAGCTCATGGTGAGTATTTGGGTAATGTAGGTCATCTCTGCAACTACAGGGTATATTAGATATGAACACAAGCTCATCTTTTGTGAAATACCATGTACATTCCTTGTTGCTGTGTCTATGTTTTAAATATCATAATGCAGTTAGAACTGTGAAATATTAAGCATATCTTTTTATGTACTTTGAATTTACAGGGCCTTTAAAATTAGCCCTGATTTATTATCCAGTTTGTTTTGACTCAGACATGGCTTGAACTCTGAACAAAATGGAGCTAACTGTTTTCAGATAGGCTCTTCATAGTTGTGCACTTTGCATCTATATGGTAGGACTGTCTCTGTTGCCTTTGAATGCAAAATTAGCTTGTTGATATGTGTTGCTACATACAGAGGAACAGATGTAGTAATTCTACTTTATTTATATGAAATCTCTAAAAAGGCATTTTCTGGCAGCATGCTAGGAATAAATACAGTATCAAATATAAACCACGCCAGGCTATGTTAGCTCATTCAGGTGTCAGCTGTGCCATTTAGATGTGGGCGAGAGCAGGCAGTCGGATCCCTCCCAGCATGGCTGAGAGCTCTCCCATGCTTGGCACCCTCAGCACCAGCCTGCTCCTGCACCCCTTTCATGTGTTTTGCTCAGGGAGCATTTCTGCCCCTCTGCCTGGGACCCTGGGACCCTGCCGCTAGCCCCTGGCTTGGGGCTTTGCACTGGGCACAGAGGGACTGATAACACCCCTGTGGGAGGCCTAGGGGAAGCTGTCAGATGTCTTGATTTTAAATTTTAATTTCTTTTAAGTAGAAGATTCTCTTACCGTGTTTTTTGTTGTTTTTTTTTTCTTCCCCCTTTCACTTTCTGTGACTTGGAGCTGCCCTAAGCTCATGTTTTCAAGCTTCTTTTTCATAGCCAACAGGTTCAGGAGCTTAACTGAGACTAGGAAATTGTGGGGGAGGAAAGAAGTGTTGAGGTGGGTTGTTAACTGAGAAGTTGAAAACCTCTTAACTAAGTGAAGACATGAGGCTTAAGTGGTGAAACCCTATGAGCCTTTTTGAGCCAGGGACATGAGAACTGGTGAGTGATGCTGAGCTGTCCACTGCTGCAAGAGCAAGTTCTTTCTGGAGAGCTGTGCCCTTTCCCCCTCCTCACCCCTCCTTTGCTATTGTGCAAAAGCTGAGGATGGAGTTGTTATTCCAGATAGTCCTTGCTCTCCCTCACTACTTCCCTTAACTCTTAACAGGTTTTAGCTAGGAATTGCAAATGTTAAAATCTTCCTTTTTTTTCTCTCCTAGGTATGGAAACTTGGCCTTGTGGGGCTGGGGATGTTTATTCAGCTTATAAGCAAGCAAATTCATTAAAGATTAAATGCCTTGACTCTGAACTGCAGGCAGGAGTGGTGGGAGGAGACGCAGCTTATTTAGCTTGAAGGATGATTGATGTGTAGATGTCAATTTCTATTAATATTCTTTAGAAATCACAGATGCAAGCATGATTTTCCCCCACCCCAACAGAAAATATAAATAGAAAGACAACAAAACAATCCTATCCCTTTAATTCATGACACTCAGAAGGAGTTAAGCGAACTCTGTTGTTTGAGAGTGTTCTCCACAGGGTGGCAAAAACCAGCATATGATAGTGTTCTTACCTCTTTAAGAATATCAAGGTGCTTTAGCAGAGCTATCCACTAAGTACTAAAATGTATAAAGCAGAAAAAGCAAAAGTCAGCTACAGATAGACCTAGAAAAATTGCTTAAAAATGTACCATTCCCTCATTAGACAGCTGTTCATTGCATGAAAAGAGCTAAATGTATTTCTTGAGGTGTAGGTATAAAAGCCATGTTTAAAATGAAACAGAGTTGAGAGCCTGAATGCACAGTGCTGTTATTCAGAAGTAGCTTTTGAGCAGAGACTTTCAATGGTAAGGTGCTGTTTGGTTGGTCACAAATCAGCAAACATATAGCTGGTGTGAATAATTCAAGCATGCACGGAGAGCTGTGCTTTCTGAGGAGATGAAACGCAAGAATAAAAAAAATCTTCAAACATTTGCAACAGCCTTAGAGGACAGTGCGAGCAACAGGATTTGAAACAGATTTGCAGATGCACTCTCTTTAGGCAGGGAGAATGCTCATTAAATGCAAGATGCTTCTGTGGCTCATGTGTTTGCGCGGAGGTAGAGGTTTGCAAGACTGACGTATCAGATAAAGTCAGGGTGGTTACCACACCGACGGCATAGCAGCTGCATAATAAATGATGGAGAGAATCATGCTAGGCATGCCCACCTAACCTAACTTGAATCATGCGAAAGGGGAGCTGCTGGAATTCAAATAGACTTTCTGGTTCCCAGCAGTCGGCAGTAATAGAATGCTTTCAGGAAGATGACAGATGCAGGGGAAAGATGCTGTTTTGCACTGTCTTGATTTGTTACGGCAGCCAACTTATTGGCATGATGGAGTGACAAGAAAAGCAGCTGGCATGGAAGGTAGGATTATCAAAGCTATTGCATCATTATGAATGTAATTAGAAACTGACCATGACAAAGCATATGCTAGAACGAGCTGCTGCCGATGGCAGAGGATTTGTTGCTGAGGTCTTGAAACTCTGAAAACAACATTCCTTGTGCAAAATGGATTTTGCAGTTTTATTTATGCTTGAGTTACCCTTTATTTCCTGCTTGCCTCCAAGCTCAGGGAATCGCTTGCTTGAAAGACAGTGTTGTGTTAGGCTGAGACTGAAGAATAAAGTATTTTCCAAGTCTCTGAAGCCTCAGGTAGACAGAAACTAACAAATGTGAAACAAGACTGGGAAAGGCTCCCTCTGATTCACTAGCAAGCTCTGACTGATGTATTGGCATATTCAGGAATCCCAAGGAAGTGAAGATGCATGTACAGAATGTTTTAGTATAATGAAAAGATATTATTGCAGGTCTCTGCTTTATAGTTAGTTTTCCGATAGGTTTTATTCCCCATCAGTTTTTAGCTCTTGACATTTATTTGGTTGTTCAGTATTATATAAAGAAAATTGTCAATATCTCCTGCAGGGTTTCTTAACAACTCCAGCATCTGTTTCAGCTATTGAACTGTATTCATATTTTGCCAACTTGATGCCTACCCAGCTGGTCTGTCATTTCTCGCTTGATTACTGCTCTTAATTTCTCTGTATCAGCTTGTTTCAGACAGGATTTTGAAAGCTGTTAATGAGAAATGACAGTAACTGTTAAATTACTGAGAGCTGGAGTATTCTATTATTTTTCTAAATATCAGAGAGTATTTTCATGTGCATTCGTATTCTGTGTTACTGTAAGGTTTTCATATCATCATTGGATTTAGCTGTGAATACTTTAAACTAGATGAGTCACAAACATAACTTTCAATTGACTATTTTGAGAAAGTTTGAGACAATTTAAAGTTGCTTACTTTGGTGTATTTATCATCTTAATATCTGTTCTTTCCTCCTGTCTGCCTTCCCCCTTCCCCCCCAGCATATATATTCTCTCTCTGTCATGGTGAGCAGTCATTAAGTGTACACTGTACATATTGAAGTATATTTTATCACCACTAGGGTGAAACCGCTGAGTAGCTCCGAACAGGTGACTTGAACAAGTTTAAAACAGATGTCACCTCTATTGGAGTGGGTTGCCCTGGATCTAAAAAGTAAAAGTGGTGTATTCTAAATGTAAGGCAGTACCTCTCTTTCTTTCCTCTTCAGAGGTCCAACAACTATTCAAACACTGCTTGATAGCCCACAGGATAGGATTATGTTAAATTATTTGGATTATTTTACCTTACAAAATGTTTTCTTTTAATGTTAACTCCCTTCTTCATTATGTATAAATTTTTTTCAAAGGTGATGATCAAGAAATCTCTTGCCATACTAGATACTCACTTCTCTGAATTCATTTTAAATTACTTTGCTGGCTGTACCCTATGTAGGCTTGTCAAAAGAGGATCAGGCTATTAAACACTAAATGTTGCTGACTAAAGCTGTGACAGTTTTAGAAAGATAGATGTTTCTAGATAGCAGTGAACCAGCCTTTAGAAATTCTGAAGGTAAAAATCAGTAGAACTGTTAGATAATTTGAGCATTTCCCCATTTCCCCACTTTGATCCCCTCTAAGAGGCATTTTGAATTACACTTTAGCTGCTAGGAGGGGACACGTACTTATTAATCAACAGGACCGCTATGGGGTTTGTATAGCCAAAAATAGTTCTGTAGTTTTGATAACAATTTTTAAAAAGTGAGAAAAAATAAGGTTTTATCCACTTCAGAGAAGTTCTTCTAAACTTAATCATAATTTATCCTTGTTGATGATGATGAAAACAGAGAGAGAGTAACCCTTGCAAACAATTTAAGTGCTATTCACCTGTTTTATATTGCATTTATTATATTTATACTCCTGAAGTTGCCACTTGCTCTTTGCCTCAAGAATGCTGGCTGGCTATCACAGTGCAGTAGCTACTTAAAATGTTCTTTTCCTTGTGATACTGGTAGTCATAACCGCTTGCCATCTGTGGCCATCATTCAGCTGACAAGTGATTTTATAGTTTGTTTATGTGGTTTATCTATAGCATTTGGTTTTAGCTTTCTGTTTCGTTGGTGAATTAAAACGACGCTAGGTGGAGCTAGTTCTTGATTATAAATACAGCTCTAGTCATAGAAGCCTGTCTAATGAGTAAACCCCTGATTTAAAAAACAAAAAACAAAACAAACCACCAAAAAACAATTTGAAGTGTCAAGCACTGATTTGGAACTTAGCCATGAAATTCTAGATCTGGTGGGGTTAAAGGAAACGATTTTTCTATTTTCCTTCAATTTCATTATTTTACAACCTAGTAATCAAAGGTGAAAAATAATAAGGAGTAAGCATCTATATTCAGCAAAGAGGGCTAGGAAGCAAAAGAACGGAAATAGAAGAAAAGAGGAGAGAAGCAGCAATAAGAGCCAGCAGATGTTTTCACTGCAGACATGCAGATATTCAATTGTGTGTCTGTTTTTAGCCTGACACACACAGATTTTTCTTCATCCTTACATACAAATCCTCTTTCCATCCTCTCTTCCTTATTGAGCTGACATCTTTCACTCTATTTTTAGATCCGGGACCAATTTTTTCAAATCTCTTCTTGGAAGAGTGATCCAAAAGGTGTGCAAGGGCACAGGAAGTTGTTACTCACATGTTTGCCAGCCACAAGTAACAAAAATGTAAAGGGTTATTTATTGATTAAGGTGGAGGCTGGTTGTATGTGCTCCCTCACATGATTCTGATTATTAATCTCAGTCAAGGATAAGAAATCTGCAGTCCTAGACAGTGTGACAGTACGAGAAAAATACACTCACTTCCAGGTAGATTTACAGATATGTACCATAGATATCCCCTGCCCATGCAGGGGAGTTGGAACTGGATGATCTTTAAGGTCCTTTCCAACTCACATAATTCTATGATTCTATGATTAATCCAACAAAGAAGAGAGAGAAATCAGGATATATGCTGATACTTAGGAACATGAACTGAAGAGGAAAAAACAGGAAATAAATAAGAAGTGCGAGATGAGTACAGGGGAAGGAACAGGCAAAAATAGAGATTAAGAATATGAGCAGGAGCAGTATGGCAGAGCAATGATAATTCCCATCAACATCTGTTGAGTGAAGCGCTTGCAAGTTCAGTCAATGTCTTGTTCTTGCTGTAGTAAAAGGAAATAGGGGTAGGAAAATGCTCAAGTCGGTAAGGAAATCTTGCCCAGGAGGGAAAGGACAGCTGCCTGATTCTTCAGGAGTACCAAAGTTTAGAAAGCTGGAGATAGGCATTTTAGAACATTAGAAACTTGAAATTTTAGTACTGAGCTGGACATGTGAGTTAGAATGGTCCTGAAAAGGTGCTAGACAAAACAAGTTGTGCTTGGACCCATTGTTTGTTGGAGGAGTCTTTCAAGGAGGCAGTGCTGCATCATCAAACTGAAGAGACATTTTTGATTATGAGCTGAGCAGCTGATGCTCAACAGCAGAAGCACGTGAGGAGATCAGATATGGTGGAGACAAAGTTTATTAGATTTACAGGATTTAATGAGGCTAGGCCATGATTATTTTTTTATTATTTATTTTAATGGATTAACCAGAAAGAAGACCTTTGAAGGGAGTTAGGGTGTCATTAATTCCACATCTGATTCCTATGTACTTTTATCCACCAACACTCCAGGACCTCTTGGTTTGAATGAGCACATCCTGATGTGTTTTGCATGATCCTTCTGACAACAGGAAGATGCACATAGTGCAGCTGCTCTGGGCTTTCTGATGCTGGTCTGAGGCTGCTTCTCTCTGCTTGTGGTTCCTGCTGAACAAGGTGGAGATTCTGGTTTAGAAATACCCACGGTGTGGGGAATTGAATGACAATCTCAGGCAAGGGTCATGAAGAGTTGAGCCAGGAGAAGAAGGAAATGTAGTTCTCCTTCTCTCTGTCCATTTTAAAATCCACTGCAATAGGGATGAGGGCAGGAGAAGGAAAAATGGCACATAAGGTGAGGAATGGAGGCCCTTCACATATTCCATCAGACAGCCATTTGATGAATGGATGGTAATCACCTTGCAAAAAATGCATGAGGAAAAGTACCTGTGAGAGTCAAGCTTGTCCAAGAATATTACTGAGCACCCGGTTATGTGCTGCCAAAAAGCTTTCCACAAATAAATATTACGTCTAATCAAAATGCAATAATAAATTAAGTCTATTAGCAAAGAAGGAAATATTTTTTTGTCCTTTGAGAGCTGGAGTTCAAACTCTGTGGGTTTTTTATTTATTTTTATTGTGTAACAGAAAGAAATTGCTAACAATTTTTGGGGGTAGTATTTGATAATAAATGCTGAAGGGTATCCTTCCCACCTCAGACAAGAGCTATTTTTTTCACAGAGGATTAAACCACCTATTCCTGAAATCACAAAGTTTTAATGTCCATAGGAAATGCTGAGATTTCCAGAAGCTGCTGGTTGTTCCTAAGCTCCATGTTAAATTCGGCATGATGCTGGGAAGAGTGGCGGGTGGGGGAAAGACCCATCTATCTGAACAGTTGCTAGACTTGGGTCAGTAAAGGCATGAAGAGAACAGTGGGAGAACTTTCTGAAGGCTGATATTTTCTGGCTTCTTTTTCTCATTCTGGTGAAATCAGACCAGAAGAATTTGAATTGGAAATAACATGAAAGCCTCAGCTTGCAGGTCCACAGCACATCATAGCAGATGGATATAGCCCATCTCCTTCCTCTTAAACTACAAGGTATGAGTGGCCTTGCAGCTTTGTGCCATTAGATCCAAGATGTCCAAGTGATACACTGCACAACTGAGGTTGTAATGCAGTTGTTGTGCAGTCCTTGCAGATCTATCCTGGACGTGGCAGACCCAATGATGCAGTCATGAAAGAGAGCAAGCTGAAAGGAGGGAAATCAGGGCTCTACCAGAAAATGGGAGAAACATCAAGTAGTAATAATTTTGTTTGCATATTTTTATTTTTTTACCTTTTCCTGTATGATCTGAGCATCTGTGCATAAGAATAAGGATGCAAGGTGCACCTATTTACAAAAATCAGGAAACTGTCTGCACTGCAGTTTCATTAATTCTTGTTATATTTAGAACACAACTTAATCTTAAAAAAGGAAAATCAGAAGAGTAAAATGAGATTAGGCAATTAGTGTTTTTTATTAGTATCCTTCAGTTGCCCAGCTTGGTGTTTTATACTACAACACTGTTCTTTACAAGGTATTTAACAGAATCACAGAATAATTTATTTCATTTACATATCCCTGAAGATATTGCACATAGTGCAACCAGTACTTTGACTTGCTTTATTATACAGAAACCCAAGACACTGAAATAGTCAGACGAATTTTTGTTTTTGACCAGTGCTGACAAATACTGTTTTTTTTTCCTTTTTTAAAAAATTACTTCTCCGCTTTCCTCCCTCCTTCTTTCTCTCACTCCCTTCCATGACTTGCCACAACTGCAAAAAAAAGGTAGATGAGAAAAAAGTAAAGCAAAACTTGAACAAAAAGTAAGCTACTTGAAACTTGTGTTTTTTTAATCTATACCTAGTCTGACCCTCTCCTCTTTCTGTGTCCTTCTGATGCTTAGGAATAACGAGCATGTAGCATTTCTTTTATGGGGTCAACTTCTTTTAGCATTCAATCCTGGTCACTTATATTGATCTGTTTCTCTGCAACTTGAAAGCCACACTAAATAAAACCACCTCATGCTGTTATCTCTAGACTTTATTTTTATGAGCAGCCTGTTATTTTAAAATATCCATTATACAGGTTATATATGATTTTGCAATAAAAATGCAAACAAAGATATTTGGTAAAGGTTAATCATATTTGTGTTTGTTTGTTGGGGTTGGGGTTTTTTTTGGTTTTTTTTTAGGAAAACCATTTATATATTCCCACACCAGCATATAAGCATTCCCATGCTTATATCTAACATCTTTATTTCCTCTTATTACAAAACACCAGTTATAATGGGAACTCCTCTGTAATTTGATACTAATGGTCCCAAATGGTATTTAGTAAATATTCCCTGGGTACAAAGATCACTCTTTCAAAGGACAAGCTGGAATTTTCACTTTTTTTTTTTTTTAAATGAAAGGTTTTTGTCAAAGACCAGACTTTTCACTTTGCAGTCTCAGGCTGCTTTTCATTCAATGTTAGTCCAGTGTTAGATAAGGACTGCAAACACTGAAAAATGCAGTATGTTGTCTGCAGTAATGATTGCAGGCCCCAAATTATGACTGAATCAGGTTTAATACCAAGGTATAAAAGGAAAGGTATTAAATAACTGCACATACATTGAAAATGTAAAAACTATATTTTCCCAAGCCATAATAAATGGAATATTTTAGCGTGGATACTTTGGTAAAATATTTTTTTACTATTGAATTATTAAATGACTGAAGATTGAAGTTAAGAATTTTAAGATGTTAATGGTTTAATATCTTTGATGACTCTCAGACTAATAGTAAATTTACTGACTTCTCATCTGCTAGTAGCCTTGTTTTAGACTACTGAAAAACATGACGGTTTTTTATGAATGAATTTGTACTTAGCAAAACATTTCAAAAACAGTGAAATGAATTTGCAGCCCAGCTGATCCTGTGATTAAGTCTTTGTATGCAGGTGTCTTTTCAGATATTTCTTCAGAAGCCAAGAACAAAAAACATGTCACAGATGTTGGTAAATCCCAGTAACTATTTATATTTCTTTCCAGGTTTTGTTATTTTTCAAAACTTCAGAAATAATGAGGGTTAGGTAAGTGATTGGTTATGATGCAATCTGCAGCAAGATCAAACATCCCAAGACAGTTATGGTTATGAATCTCAAGGTACTTTAAGGGTAGCTCTCAAGTTAATTTAAGGGTGCAGCTAGGAGGAAGAAATTGCCTCCTTTCGAGAAGCTGTGCTTTACATTGTTAATTTCTTTTAGCAAGTTAAAAATTCTTCAAGTAGTATATACCTCATTGTCTCTCATAATACCTAATCCCCCACTTTCCTTAGAGGTGTTCCTTTTCCAACTATAAGGGCCTAAATGTGACTTTATTGACACCTTTAGCCAGAGTGTTAGTGCAGGTAGTAAAGGTTTTGTAACTCTAGGGAAACTGTATGTCACTGAAGAGTGTAAGTTAGGATTATTCCTCTGACAACAAGTAAATGCAATTTGCAGGAGTCCTTAGTGAAACTGGTATTTAGTACGGGATTCTGCACAACCTGGATGACCTATTGAATAAACAGCAGCCCAGGCAGCTCTGGTGGGCTACGTGTATCACATAGTTTCCTAAATCTGCCAAGACGAGGGAGCACAACACTTACCGATTTATTATTTCCTGCAAATATTTTATTACTTATTGTGCGACAACACATGTGACACTTGATGAAGCATACAGAAGAGTGACTTTTTTGCCCTAAGGAGTGATACATTATTAATGTGAAGGGTCTGCTTTGTATCCTTAAAACCAGACACAGAATGACAGATGCAAACTCTGGCAAGCTGTGAAACTGTATCATACTCTGAGCAGAAATGGGATTGCATTTTGTGGTCTTCTTGCTACTGACACACAACTGGAGGATTCTACACTGAGTGGTAATCATATCAGACAGACACACACCACCCATTGATGAGTCTGAGGTGCCATGGAAACACAGAGGTGCCCATATTAGTTGTAGTTTCTGTGTGAGCCAGAGACACATGTGTCACTGGGAATCCTTCGCAGCCTGAACTGCAATAGAAAAACTGAAAGAAAGAGAGAAAAATATTAAACAGAAAAAAAAAATTAACTAGCCTATTAGATGTGGGAAAGGCAGAGGTTACAATTTAGAGGTTCAACTTCCTCTGCTGTTACTTCACGTAACATATTGGCAACTGCTGGGTCAGGACTTAAATTTTTGTCCTGAGCAAACAGCCATCTCAGAACAGCTGTATGCATTATTATAAATCAGGAGAGAAAACCCCCAGGTATTTGGTTTATGTTGCAGCATAGTTTTCAGGTTTAACACCTTGTTCCATGATTTGTAGAAATATAGAAGCACAATAAAACTATTGAGGAGAGGTATATCAGTGCTGAAATCATGGGTTTTATTTTGTTCTCTGGAATTTTATTTGATCCCAGCCCTCTCAAGTGATTTTAGAGGAAAAAGAAACTAATGTTCATGGTGCTGGACAGTTTTGCATTGATGAGACTGAAAAAACAATTCCTTGTATCCCCAGTGTAGGCACAGGACTCAGAAGTATTAGCCTTACCCATAATAGTGCTCTCCTGGAGATGCAGAGCAAGAACAATGAGGAGAGCTTTTGGGTGTGCTGATGCCTGATCCTGAGTGACTCTTCTGTATTAGTACAGGTGACAACATTTGAGGGTGAAGGTGGGAAGGGGCTGCAGGTCTGGCCTCCAGGAGAAGAGGCGCCGGGCTGACCTCTGCTGGACACAGCTGGTTCCAGGATGCTCCAGTGGACCCACTGAAGGACATGGTTGAGCCCCTCAGTCACAGGTGGGCACCTCAGGAAAAGCTTGTTTAAGAACTAGTAAAGCACTGCCCTACAGTGCATATAAAGAGGAAAAAGTATGAAACAGCTGGGGAAAGATCAAGGTCAGAGAGGAAAAAGAAGGGGTACTGTGAGCAGCAGAGCAGAGATTCTTCTGCAGCCCCTGGAGAACACCATGCAGGAGCAGATAACCACATTGCAGTCCATGGAGGGCTCCATGCCAGAGCAGGTGAATATTTTCTCAAGGAACTGTGGCCTATGGTGAGGTCACACAGGAGCAGGTATTTCCAGAAAGACTGGAGCCCATGGGAGGACGCACACTGCAGGAGGGAAAAAAAGAGTGAGGAGGAAGGAGCATCAGAGAGGAGCTGTTATGGACTAACTGCAACCCGCATTCCCTTGCATCACTTAGGGCTGGGGTGGTGGTAGAGGAGTTGGGAGTGAAAGGGACCTTGGAGGAAAAGAGGAGCATGGGTGGCAGGTGTTACTTCAATCTTCTTGTCTTTTTTTCTCTCTCCATCCAAGTCTACTTTACTCGGCAAAAAATTAAGTTTCCCCAAGTTGATTCTGTTTTGCCCATGGTAGTAACTAGTAAGTGATCTCTCTGTCTTTATGTCATGTCAACCCTAGAGCTTTTTCATCTTATTTTCTTCCCTGTCTTCTTGAGAAGGGGGAGTGACAGAGCAGCTGGGTGGCCATCTGCCCACTGGCCAAGGTCAGCCTGTCACAGTGAGGTTAGATAGGATTATTCCAAGTGAGCTTTCCAAATTGTCAGAAGGTACTGACTCAAGGTTTGTAATTTTTAGAGATAACTGATATTAGTACAGATGGATGTGGACTACAGCTGATACTTAGTAAAAAAAAGAAAGGTTGTAAAATTAAACCTCTCTCTGTTTGAAGCAGTGAGTCACTTCAGGGATACTTATCCTGAACTTGCTGTAAAAAGGCAGATGATGAAAATGCATAATGAAAAAGGCATAATAGTAATAAACTAGTAATAAACTAGTTTAAAGCCACTGTAATTGTGTGCGCCTGAACTAAGATCAGGAGAATGATTAATTAATTAATTTGGGCAACATCGAAAGTGCTTTGATGTAGCTTAAATTTTTGTACCAGAGAGAGATTACATGCATGAAATTTTTTTTCACTGTCTGTAGTCTAACCATGTGACTGAAACTTGAGTTTAAACAGTTAAATATTTAGAAGTGAAGGGAATTTGGTACAAAAATTGGTTACAGCCTGTAGCTGTGCCAGACTGTCCATTCAAAAGGGTTAAAAGAAAAGGGGGGGGGGGGGGAAGAAAAAGCAAGCACTACTCAAAATGGCATTTCACAATACACTGGATGTTTTCTGCTGTTTGTAGTGGAGTTTGAAAAAAACAGGAAACTAACAGCACTTGGGTTATTTAATCATTCTGAGATGATCAGTGAAGAGAAAATGGATTGTACCTTTGGGTTGAGGTTTTAAGAACTGTCTTACTGGGCTGCTAGCAGGTGGGGGAAGAGCAAGCTGTCATTTGAGGAATGTTGAAAGCTATCTACTGTAACAGGTTGTATTCTGTAGGTTGTGTTCCTTTTCTACCATTGCTGATGTTCTCCAAGTTTGAAACAATCCAGTTGTTCAGAAAAAGTTTTTTCTATAAAAGGAAGGTTGTAAGCATTAACAGTGAATGAGGGTGGGATGAGTCCTGTTCATTAAGTTCAGGATCCACGTTGGAGCACTGAGCTGGAGCTTTGTTTGAATGACATCTCAAGACAAACTTGTTTAAAATTTAAAAAAAGATTTATTTTGGGAATAAGAAAAAGGTCAGAAGATATGTGAAGGGAATGTCACTTTGGGACCATTTTATCTTATTCATTACTGATTTCAAACCTGACTTGGAATTGAAAAGCTTTGTTTCCTACTATTAGCCCTCTGAGCTTCAGATGTTGACTGACAATACCAGGCTCCTAAACTGCTGGGTTTCATTGAAAAATGGGAAAAGCCTTGTTTCAGTTGTTGGGAGTGTAGGCCTTAAAAGGCAAGTGAAACACATCAGAATGAAAATGTGAAGGGTTTTGGAAATGTAAAGAGCCATGATTCCTTTATTGGGAGCAAGACAGGTTGTGTTATTTTTTAAATTTATTTATTTGTTCATCTTTGAATTGTACAGTAGGCCAGTAGTGGTTTTGGCCTACTTCTCGAATTTGTCAGGTAGATGTTATTCCTGGCTTACTTACATGTGAGTTAGGGATCAAGGTTCAGTGGAGACATCCATGGAAATGTAGCTTTTCTTGGATCTCTCTCCTGCCTTCAGTGAAATGGAATAGGGGAGGAGTCAGCAAATGGGTTAAAGAGGACCAGGTGCATGTCTTCATCTGTTACTTCTGGAGGACACTCAAATATTAATTATGGAAGCTTGGCTGTACTTTCTCTCCTTGTAACCAAAGAAATTATATTACCCCACCCCATTACTAGAGTAAAATGTTAATCTTTGCTGCAGATGCATTTTCAGATAAGATCTGTGATGTTTCTTTATGCACTCTGGCATGAGGCTTAGCACCTGTAACTCATTTGTCTTGCTGATTATGCTTGCAAATAGACTGAAATAGTCCAATTCCTTGTAGTAAGTAATGAGTTCCATTTCTCAAGAACAACACAAGAGATAGGCAGTGAGTTATTATGGAACTTGAAAATCTGGTAAAGGAAAGCTCATCTATATATGAAATGGGATTAATTACATTAATCATGTTCTTCTTTTAGTGTCGTTTCGCAAATTCTGGGTTGTTCATTCAGGTTTTTTTATAGTTCATTACTTATCAGCTTGCAATATTGAACACTTTCATTGTTAATATTAGCACTATTGATATTTAAAAAATAGAATAGGACTTTAAACACCAATTTAAGTTAGAGCAAGTCTGAAGCAGTGAGGGATTCCTTTTCTATGTAGGAGCAGTAAAGGGTGGGGTAAGACACACCTAAAACTAAACTGGTTTAATTTTTTTTTTAATCATGGTTTGAAGAATGTTGAGTCCCTTAGGAGTACAGAGGGAGAGAAAAGTTACATGTGGAACAGTTATTTGGGTCTAAAGAACACATCAAAGAGGTCCATTTTTGTGTGTGTTTAGAAAGTGGCTGTCTCTGTGCATTTCTGATGATTCTCAGCATGGTGCTGTCATGGTGTATGTGTTCAGCTGAGAGTAAGAAAACGAAGATTCAAGCCCCCAGAGAATTGCTCCCTTGTAATCCTATTTACAGCCATTTAAGATCAAGTCTGAAGTTTAAAATTAAAGTAAATGTTGTTAACCCTGGCAAGTAAACAGCATAAGAGTGATTGAGCTTTTCCCCTCAGGAGAGTGGATATGGAGAAGAAAACATGGAATAAAATAATTAAGATAGTGTTTCCTTGTTACATACTCGAATATTTTATTATGTGTTTCTGAACACTGAGCATTACATGTCAAGTGGAACAGTCCTCAGAATTTAGATTTTATACTGTTGGGAAATGCTGCATATTTAGGGAGGTGAACTGAGAATGAGTATTGACAGGAAACCATTCCCTGACAGATGCTGCACCACTCTGAAACCCATGCATATGATTGCCGATAATGTTAGAGGTAACCATATGAAGCAGCCTTTCATTTCATGCTTAGAGCCTGGATGTCACAAGGTATATAATTTGGAATTTGTTGCTCTCTGTTCAGGTCTGTTTGGGAGCTTAAAAGAGATTCAGTTTTACAGAGAAAGAGCCCCTAACCCCATCCCACGTTTCATCCCAAGCTGTAACCTCTCAAGTGGTAGAAGCAGTAAGTTCCCTTTCTACATTGTCTGACTTGAAAGATTTCTAGAGATTGGTGGTGGTCCCTCTAAACTACTGGTAAAATATGATAGGGCAAGTAAGTTTCTGTCCTTTATCAGTTCTCCTAAAATATAGGAATAAGAATATATCCAAGGAAATTGAGAAGCATTTCCTTAAGAAAGAGAATGATTCTTAGGCTGCATGGCTTGCCTTTGGAACTTGTTGCCTTTAGAAGTAAAGTAAACAGGAGTCACAACTGCAGAATTTCAGAGAGTGCATTTAGGTCTCAGTTTCTTCTTTCACTGACCAAACCAGTTTGTTCAGTATTTATTTGACTTTTCTCATCCCTTTGCCATCATCCAAATAGTTCATCTTTGTTCAGTGTTACAACAACTAGTTTATTTAAAATCAGGCAACAAGCTGAAAATCAGGAACACTTTATTTTTAGGACTTGTCTAACTTAGGTCATTGAAGGTCTCGTGGCCTTTGTAAAATGTTTATATTTTACAGTTGTTTTTTTTAATGTATTTTTTCATTTACTTTTGTTAATGCTTAATATTTTTGAAGTGAAAGAGGTGTTTCTTAGTTCTTGTCTTTCATATTGTGTTTTTCCCCTTTTACCTTTTAATGTTTGCTACATCTTCCTTGTGCTTTAACTCCTTTTTTATTTGCTTTCTGTGCTGTATTTTATGGTGCCTGTAGGTAATACTCAAGATCGAACGTGTTAGTAGTTAATACTTACATTAAATTTCAGGCATATCATTCTCCAGGGATTTAAAATAAAGTGTTTGGCTGTTGAAGCTCTCAGATAAAAGCTAAGGTGACATTCCTATTTCATGCATCACGTCAACCTGTTTCGCATGCCACTTTCATCCTGCCTGAAGTTGTGCAAGATTAGATTCAAGCCATGCAAAACAAACAAACAGGACACGTATGTTGCTGCCACTTTGAACTGTGTGTATCACATTGACTCTTCTGTCAGATATGCTTAAACTGGAAAATAACCAGTGGATGTGAAATGCACTCACCCAGAAAGTCTTGATCGCCTCCCAGCCATACTGAATAGCTGTGGCAGCATTTTCTGTTATGTAGCATTGACCAGCCTATACAGCCTACCCTCTCTGTTACTAATATAATAGTTGAAAATTAGTCATTCCTTAGATCTTGGACTTATTTCTGATTTGTGTCTTTTCTATTGCATCCTGAACCACCTCCTCCTCCTCAGCCCTCACCACAATTGCTGACATCCTGGCTGAAATCACCCCTGTGTGATGACTCTCTCCAGCAAAGACAGCTCTACCTAAACATATTATTTGGTCCTTGGGTAACATGTAGCTTTATTTTGGGCTGTCATCTGTGTTCTCAGACATAGAGGTAGTTGTTTGCTCATGAATTTCCAAGTTGCCCAGAGATTTTAAAAAGTGAAATAAGGTGTTGTTTTTGGGGTTTTTTTGGGGGGAGGGGGTTGTTTGTTTTTTCTTTTTTTTTAATTTAGACTCCCTAAGACATTTTGGTGGTTTTTTTTTCCACATTTGGAGGATACCTTGTCTGCTTCTATGTAGACATTTTTAGTACAGCTGGGGAACCTGTGGGTCATTGTGGCATATTTTCTCACCTTAATCTGCTGTTACCTATGCTAATGAAGCCTGTGGTTCTGGGTTTGTACTTCACTTTGGCATGTTGCCACTTCTGCAGCAGAAGCCAAAGGTGACTTTATCCACTTCACTGGAGATGTTCTTTCAGCACATTTTGCTTTTCTAGCGATATAGCCCCAGAACTCCACAAGTGAGCCAATTATGCCTGTTTCTGTCTCCTCATAGGAGCATGGATTTACAATCTCCAATTTATTCTCTTCACTGTCTGATAAAGTTCTAGAAAGCTTGTCTAAACTTGCTAGAAGAGTAGAAATTTCTTTATATGGACACTTTGGAACTCTCCATAGAATAAGGAAACATGAATATGAACAAACCTATACGTGTGCACAAGTATTCCCTCTTCTATTGAGGTAATTGTATTTCCCATCACTGTAGAGTCTCATCTCTGAAGGACTCCAGGTGGTTTGCAAACATGAGTGAATTTTGAGTGTAACAATATAGAGAAGGGTAAGGTACATTATTATGTCTGTTCCAGAAATGGAAATAGCTCAGGGAGGTTTAGTGAGCCAGTGGTCATAGAAGAAATCCATCTGAGAAGAACAGAATTTCTGTCTAATTTTTTATCTTCTGGTTTGCTTCTAGAATACTGTACTAAAGAGGGAGAGGATTAAGATTTGGACACTCTGTGCCTATTCATATGCCTTTGCTGACCATGTGAACACAAATTAGCTATAGCCTTATTAAATTTTTCAACTTGTGGCAGCTCTTGCATTTCGTTAATGTCATAAACATAGCTCAGATTTGCTAAGATTAGGTGAAGCCTGTCTTCTTCATCTTTATTCTTCTGAAGTGATGGAATGAGAGTTGCCATGTTCCTGCAAGCTGAAGCCAATCAAAACCTAGGATTTTTGAGTCTGGCTTTTGCTCCAACTTGTGCATCCTCTGAACTAAATGATATGCTTAAGCCTCGAAAAAAGAACTTTAATTTAAACATTTTCTTGGAGCTCCACATGTCATACTCCAGCTTTTGACGAGGAGCAGTGCAAGGTTTTAATCCTGACTGGCCTTTGACAAGTACACAGAAACCTGCAGCACATCCCCAGACATACTCATCTTACTTTTGTGTTTTCTCTTTCTCTCCACTTTACCTGTCTGTCCATTTCAGATGAATTCACTAAAAAAAAAGGCTGATATAATTTGTTACCCCAAGAAAAGGTTGCCTGATTCGCATGTTTCTGAGCCTGGGGTTTTGAATGCTTTTTGTCTTTGGAAGCAGGGACAAAGGTGCTATTTGTCTTCTCCTACTCAAAGCAGCAGGAGAGCAAATGTTAGTAGGAATGGTGCTAACAATCTGCAGTAAGAACGGTGGTGCATCTATCAGGAAAGATTCCCAGCTCACCATGTTTTCTCCTGCTTTAGGGCAAACTACAGTGTGCAGCAAAGAGAGCTATGCCAGCTGCAAAAAAGCCAAATCTGGAACTGGAAGCTGTTTAGCTATGTTGCACAGGGAGATGGTGAACTTTCCAGGCCTGCAGACTTCTGAAATGTGCTGCATCCTAAGGATTTGTCAGATGATCAGAGAAAATGAGAGGAATTCCAAGAAAGTTCTGTGGAAAATTCATCAAAACATTGTGTGCATATGGTTACATGCACACAGGCAAACACATATTCGCAGATACTGCCATCCAGCTGTATTCACAGTACCCTCTATCCATTTTCTGGCTGGAACATTTTAAATGTGGGATCTTGTAATGATTGTAATTAGTTTTAGGCTAAAAAATTAACTGGAAAGCTATCATCACAGGTCTAGTAACTAACAGTCTCCAATGCAATAGACTTCTTAATTTCTGCTGTTGCCTTTAAGTTAGCAGTAAACAAAAACAACTCCTTTTAAGCTCAGTTTCTGCACAAACTGGCAGCATTCACAAATGCAGGAACAGAATTGAATGTGTTTATGGCAGGCATGAAAATTATGGAACATAAGATTAACCTAGCCAGGGAAGATAAATATCTTGGTATTTGCTGCAGTGATAAACAGATTTTGGAATGCAGCCTGACAGAGTGGCAGATTAAATTTGATTTTTCTAGCTATACATAGCTCACAACAGGCCACTGTAATATTTGTTGAATCTGAATGTCTCAAAAACCTCACGTTGTCTTTGTTGCATGGGTAGTTATTCTTTTATAATATTTCATGGGAAAAGTCTATAGCTATATTGCTGACAATAGGTAAAAGTCTTTGAAAGATGCTGAAAACAGGAAATCAGCTTGAGATGTAGAACATGTTTTCTGCCTTAATTCTGAATTAGATCTTCCTCAAAGGCCATTTTTTTTCCAGGTCTGTCTGTACAATTGAATTTCATTGGTATTGTACAATATTGACTGCCATAGTAAAAAGAAGTGGAATTATTTGGGAGCAAGACTAGATTTGTCTAAGCTGTGGTTGACTGCCACACTGCTAGACTAAATGTATATAATTTGTAAAGAAAAATACTGTTATCTTTTCCTTAAATTGTGGATGTAAGAAAGATAATATGAGGGTGCAGAAGTCAGAACAGTTACTAAATATTTGCTTATACAGTTTCCTGTGTCACTGAAGTATTGCTGACAAATACCTGATCTCTGTTGGTTTCCAGTGATGTCCTCTATACACGGAGGGAAGTTTCACAGTGATGTTTATTCATTTTCTTAACTAAATAAAACCTCTTCAACAAGTTTCCCTTTAAGAAAACTCTTCAGTAATTTCAGTAAGTCATGGAATCTTAGCTTCAAGCCTTCAGCATCCAGTTACCAACGTTTGCAGGGAGTCTCTGGTGCTGGGTTTGTGTTCTGTAATGCCTTCGTTTCTTTTTCCTTCTAAGAGGCACACAAATCTGCAGTGAAAGTGCAAGGAGGGGGGTTCATGGCAGCATTACGTTCTTTTCCTGAGCTATTTCAGCCTCTTTCTGTGTGAGTCAGAGAATTTAGGACCAGGGATGACCATTAGATCGTTCAGTCTGACCTCCTGTAAACAAGAGACCATTATGTTTCACATAGGTGCCCCTTTGTTGATCCCAATAACTTCTGTTTGGCTAAAGTGTAGCTCTCTGAAAGACACCAAGGAAGACAACAATGGATGCAGTATGTGTTACTACTCTTGGCAGTGTGGTTGCACTGGTTAATTGCACTTTCTACTTCTGTAGCTGAAAGCTTGCCTCAGTCTTTCAGCTGGCACATAGCTGGCACACTGTGCTACCTGTCACTACAAAACTTCCCATTCTGAATTGTAGCTTGACTTTGCTTGACTTCATCCATTGATTTAATTTGTCAATCAATGTGTTGGTTGAGGACTGAGATTTCTCCATGTCCCCAGCCAATGATTTTCTGTGAGCTCCCCATGAGTAGATTTCCTAAGTGGTTGTCTTCACTTTACAAATGTGTATTTCCCTGGTTTCCATCCCTTCAAAGCGGATTACTTCTCCTCCCCTTGCATTCACTGTATGTCAGCTACACCGTGAGTAATGCCTTACATCTCCTCTTCAGCTGTGCATAAGTACACTACTCTGCCACTCTTGAACTTGGTCCTGTGGTGGCATACCAACACTTCTAATTACAGTAATATTAAAGACCTGGTATTTGAAACATGATTTTGTAACTGGTACTTGAAAATAAATTTTCATCAGGAAACTATGACCTGTTACTGATTGAAGTGATTAGAAACAACTCCTTTCAGTGGCTGCATTTTCTTTTGAGGAGAGGAGGGAATGGAAGGGTTTATAATGACAGAAAATCTGAATTATCCTATTTCTTAATTAACGTTGACATTCCTAAAAAGACAAACAAATGTTATTGTTGGGAAAGTTATGCCTGAATTACTGGCCTTGGATTAATAGTTCGCTTTTCTTCCTGGACTCTTCAAGTGTCTGCCCCTCAGCCTAAGGCTCCCTCCACCATTTCAAGTATAACCATCATTAGGCTTTTGAACTTCATTGACACACAGACAAATCTGGAAAGCCTCTTATATTGGCATTTTTTGTTCATGCCAGGTATTATATCTTACTTTTAAAATTTCTTAACTGCTATGACTGATTGTAGAAGAATGACTTTTTGAAATAATTTCCTTCAGCTTCAGAATATGATCCCTTTTAAGGTACTGTGTGTATTTGCTCACTGCTGGTAGCCACTGCTCTTTCTGTGTCTTTTTTTCAGTTCATTGTTTCTCCAGCATCCCAATGGAAAGTGAAAGATGGGAGATGTCTGGATGGTCTGTTTTGGACATAGACTTGATTCATGAACCTTTAAAGATGTCTTTTTTTGCCATTCTAGCATACATGTTTCAAGTAGACAAATTTCTTACAACTTCTTAATACATATAAAATACTTTATTAATTATAAAAGGTCCATATTACTGTTAATATACTATACAGCTTTATTGACTAGTACTTCTACTAATGATTGGGCACTTGCTTTAAGAAAAAGACCGTTAAATTTTCACTGATTTCTGAGAGCGCCAAGAACTAATATACAGTTTAACAGCACTATTGTTTACTTTCCATCTCCTAGAATTTGTTTTTATGGCAGTTACAGCCCTGAATGAGTTTTGAGACCAAAGTATACTTGTTGCTGCTCAAAGTTCATGTTGAATCTTGATTTGGCAAAACTCCTGAGTATTTGACAACTCAATATACACCCTGAGCTTTGACTTGAGTGCATGTAGGTTTTTATAGGTGGAATTTTTTTGTGCTGAGGCAGTTAGATTTGTGAAGTTTATATACCCTACCAGACAGGGGTTTTCTTCTCAGAAGCTATAAGCTGTACAGCATTCAATTCAGCAATCATTTTTTAGTCATGCTCTCTATTGTCCAAATAAGTGCCATGTCTCTTATAATCCACTGTGTGATAATGCCGTATGTAATGTAGCGTGCTTTGATAGAATGGTCAAAATGTGCTCAAAAATTAGTTAAGCATTCAGGATGATTGAAAATTTTAGCAGAGCCCTTCGTACATCTCTTACACTATGTGTGTGGGAAGTCCTGTTTTAAAAATACTTGTCCAAATTATGTTTGTGGTAATGAGGGTGTCACTTCAGCAAGGTTTCACATGTGAAGCTCACAACAGCTAGGCCACATTAGCACAGAAGCAGCTCTTCAAGTTCCTAGAAGTTATTTAAATCTCATTAGTGCAGGTATTGTGTGATATTGAAGCTGACAGGTTATTCATTTTGGACAAGGCTAATCAAGGGGGTTTTTTGCATAGCTTTTTGGAGAAAGGAGCACTGTTCATGCAGCAGGCTTTGATAAAGGTCAGAGATTTCTTTGGATATAAGCCTCTGCAGCTGAAGACAAATATTATTTGGGGGGGGGAACTTGAAAAAGACCTATTAATATGCCACTGTGCTTCTCAGCTTCCCATAGCCGTTTGAGGCCCCTGTTGAGTTTCAGCATGGTTATTACCAATCACATCAGCTTTATCCTATATTGTCTTTTGCAGGCAGATACTAGGTCCCTCTGTCAGTTCTCTGACTGCAGATTTGTTTACTCTGACCATGCTCCAGATGTGCTAAAAACTGGGCATGCTAACACGGTGATAAACTAATAGATCTTACTAGGCTTAGTAGCTTGGCTTGAGCAGGTTTTTTTTTTCTTCTTTTTTTCTTCTTTTTTTTTTTCCTTCCTGAGAGGCTTTGTATTTTAATAGCTCAGCAACTCACCAGGGCCATATAAGTTGCATTTGGCCTGGGACATTGGCAGAGCAAGTTTGCATTGTGCCTGGAGAGCACCAACAGACATTTGTATTTGCCTTGGAAAGACTGTGCCAATATGCCTTGAGTGAGAGTGAGTTTCCTTGAGCTGTGCCTGTCAGCACTAGGGAAAACAAAGATTAACTCAGTGACAGGTCCACTGACTGCAAAGGCTGGTGGGGCTTACTCTTGAAAATTAGTTCTCGTGTGAGATGAGAACTGAAAATTTCTCCTAATGACAAGTGGGGTAAAAGAAGGAAATGGCCCTAAGAAGACAGAAGAGGAAGAAGTGAGAGTGGATGAAGAAAAGCCAAAAATATGATGAATAAGATGAAAAAAGTGAGCATGGAGGGGAGGCTGCCTCAAATGGGTCACTTTGCCAGATGCAGGCTGAATATGCTTCTAGGAAGTTTTCATCTGGGAATGATATGAGCCTAATAAAAGCCTACACTTTGGTAAAGTCTGTGAATTTCAAGCACTTGTAAGGCAGAGGGAAAAGTATCTTATTTCAGATCACCCCAAAGTCCCAGCAGAGTAAAATCGTTTTGTGAATATTTCAGGTAACGGGAGTGTCTCAAAAGACTTCTACCTGCAAAATAGCCACCAAATGGAGACTTTCTCTTTTAATAATTCATCTTCCTTTAACTGCAGCTGCTTCAGGGGCCAGATATGGAATGATTACATTATAAATACCAGGTTTCCAGGGTACACCAATGGAAAGCTAAAATGTCAGTTTGCCTAGTGCAAACATTTGACATATGTTGAGCTGAATAGGGAGTAATGAGATTGGAGACTGTCTATTGGCTCCTGGTCATCTCTTTAGAATTTTTTTTCTGGGTACACGTTTGACAGGGAGTAGATGGCTAGCACTATTTCATCTCCTCTGTTCAGAAAACATTTGCTGACTTAATGTCTGGAGAGCGAACCACTAATGCTCTGTGTGAACTTTTCTTGTGGCTGGACTGTCAGTGTGATTCTACTGTGGCTTAACGAACAAATATGAGGCAAATTACACCCTGTAAAAGCTGTAATGGTTAATTAATCTGTAACTCTTACTTCAGTCAGTCAAACCTGAAGGCTACTGAAATAGATATACTGGTGTATATCTAAAAGTGAAGCAAGACTGAAACATCCAAGGTTTCTTTCTCTTCCTAGATACTTTAAGTAAGTATGTCCGGTTGAGATGAGCAGCTGAATAAATTCAAGAACATTTCCTTTTTAAGAGACAGAGAGCTTACTTAATGATTACCAACCTGCCCCTTTCATTCCTGTTTCTAATGCACCATCACTTCTATCCTTCTCACATCAAAGAAGAGATGAAAATGGCACCCTACAGAGATCATGAACACTGCTCTAAAAGCACTAGCAATGAGAGGTTGATTTTTAGTTAAATACGAAGCCAGCAAGCAGCGCCCGCCTGATTTCTGCTCTCCCCCATCATTTCCTCTCTCTGGGGATGCAGGCAGCTGTGGCTGTGCTGCAGCCCCATGTTTACCTGGCATGTTGGGCTCTTGCACCCACACAGTGGCTGGATACTGGGAGAGCGTGCGGGGCTGAAATACCTCGTTTTAGCTGATTGGCATTTCAGTATCTGAGCAATGCTGGTGCCTACAAGGGAGGACACATGCGAACACCTTGTCTTTTGTGGTTCTCTCTGGTCGTGGCTTCCTCTCAGACTGGTGGCCAGGCTTTATGGAGACATCACATCCTGCTGGACTGGAGGAAAGAAGCATCCTCATCCAACAGCGTTCAGACCACCCTCTGCCAGGGAGAGAGGAGCTGTTGTACTGCCATTGCAGAATGGAAAAGGCAGAAGTGTGCTAAAGAAAACAATTGAGGGTGAGACCAGTCCTGCCTGGCTTCAGGCACCTCCACTGGGACAGTAATCAGGAGCAAGAGATGCAGCCAGGAACACCTTTGGGAGTTCCCTTCCCCCCTCCCCTGGGAGGCAGCTGCCTGCCATTAAACTCATCTGGACAGGGTATGTCCAGCCCTTAGGGCCACATCAAGCCAAATTGCTTTCCCAGAGAAGTTTCCAAACTCCAGAAGGATCATCTACTGCATTACTTTATGACTCTCAGAATCTCAGCACTGCAAAAAAGAGGGGAAGAGAGAGGTAGAGTGTATGGTGGGGCTGTAAGAACGGCTTCCTGGGAAAATTGGTCTGTATCTTTGCACATGCACTGCAGCTTCACAGGGAAAACATTTCAGTAGGTAATTAAAAATTAAGCATTTAAAAGACATATTGTTTAGTGCTTCTCTTTTCAAAGAACTAATTAGAAGCTCATGAGCAGAGAGATAGGTATTTAGCTGTAGGTTGAAAGTTATTACAGACATGATGAGTACCCCCAAAGAAACCCAGAATTAAAACAAACATTGAATCTAGTAACAGCTGTTTTTTTTTTTCCAGGCACAACCTTTCAACAGGTGCTTGAGAGAAGAGGGGAAAAAAAACAACCCCAAACCAGCAAATAACAACTATTTCATGTGACATCTACGTTCTACCAGCTAAAAAGACTGGTAGTTCTTGTTTTTAATTAATATAGATGCCTCTCCTCTGCAACAGAGAATAAATGATAATTATTTCTGCGCAAGTTGGCGTTAGCTTTATTTGACATGTAAGTGATTGCTGCCTTCAAAAAACAATAGCAAGTTAGTAGAAAGTGGATTTGTTTTTTTCAAATAAGAAATTATTTAATTTTCTTTCTGTGTATTGTATGTTTAAGGAAATTGAGATTTTCAGTCAAAATGAATAAATAAAATCTCAGAAGAAATGTTGCTCAATAGGCTTTTAGCATGTTTTGTTAGCATTATCATTTCTTGGCTTTATTTTTTTTTTTCTCTCCAGCAGTGCTATTAATTTTCAATGCCTTCTGCTGTATGTGGGCTGCTGTCCAGTGACCTAAAAACTGACACGTGTTACAGATTTTTAACCATTAATATTTACGCATATGGGGAGGCACAAGGGTGTTGTTATTTAAGGATTTGTAGTGTCATGCTTATTTTTTTCTTTCATATATATATATAATTCATATACACTTTATATATATATATATGCATATAGCTTGTCTTCTAAAAAACTCAGACATAGTGTTTGTATTTAGGAAAACTGTAGAGTCTGGTGAGTTCGAGCAGGATCTGATGAGAACTGAGGTTGTAAAAACTTGACTTTATCCATATCTTTCTAGGTGGGGTTGTCCTCCACTGGCAGTGAGATGGGGTACCCGCTTCCCCTTAATATTTGTAGTTGCTTGCATAGAAGAGGACCTGTGGCTTAAGCAGGAGTTCATTTGACTGATCCAGTGTCCTGTGACCATGGTCAGAGTAAATATTTTAAGATACCCATGATGCTGAGTACTTTGACCAGTTTTGGCATGGTTTGTGGCTGAAGCATACAAGCTCATTGGGAGCAGTTAGGGACTTAGCCCCTGATATATGAAACAACCAAGTCAGTCCGTTTCTTATTTCAAAACACCCCTTACCTCACCCAACCCCCCAAATCAACCATGTAGTCAGCAGCTGTTAGTGATCATGTTAAAGGATGCTGCATCTAGGCCCGTGTCACTGGTGCTTATTGGATAGCTGTGTGCGGAGCACTGAGCTTGCCCAGCAGGATTTTTTTTTTAAATTATGGCTGTTATGGGGCCAAAATACATAGCAGACTATACAGCTTCACTTTAATTGTGTAAGAATTGTTAATGTAATTTGAAAAAATTAAAATAGTTATGAAATAATAAATTTTATAGATTCTGCAGGTATTACTAATCAGCAGGCTCCAGAATAGTTCTTGGAAAAGAATAGATAAATATTAAAAGGCTCATTTTGCTTTTATACAGGATTAGAGGAGGCCTCAGTGATGAACTGTTGCTTACTTGTGTTTAAACTGTATTCTTTAATTAGCTTAAGTGTGCCAAAGGTAAGCATTCCTAATATGTGCTTTCATTAATTTGTGATTATTTGCTTATTAATATTTTGTTGCTTTTTCTATCTGTATCTGGAGGCTTAAATATTAGTCACAAAATTTTTCCCCCAATTTTTATTTTGTTGTCACATGAGCATCATTTCCATGTGTCAAAGATGTTTAGAGACAAAATGTTTTGCACTAATAGTCATGAATGCAAACATGCATCTGCCTCTAGTTTAAATGTTCTTTTCTCTGAAATCCAACTGTTTGATTAGTTCTAGTTAGAAGACGCTGAAGGCTCCAATGCTGTACGAATACCTCTCTGCTCTTTAAAGAACACTTCTGTGTCCTACAGCAACACAGAATCAGAGAGCCTTATTGTCTAGGCTGCAACGGGTGTATCTGTCAAGGAGCACATGTCATTTACTGTGCACAAGTTGATTTTAATTTGTCAGATGACACCAAGGCCTCCCCTCTTCACGAGGGCCCATGAGAGAGTGTTTATCATGAAAGATGCAGCACACAAACCCAGTAGCATCGGTGGCACCTGTGTGGCCACACTGCTAGCAACAAAGTTGGGCATGGTCTGTGATGAAGGAACCGTGCTGCACTACAATAACATAGCAGAAGCACCCAAGGTACGAGTATGGTTGCTGTTTCATTTCAGTGTGGACTTTGTTTCTAAGGTCAATAAACCTAGACGTTGTTATCACCAGTAGCCCAAATGCACACAGAAGCCTTGCACTGATGCTTCTGACTCAGTATTGAGAGCACTTAATGAACTTTCCTACATCAGGGCAAGGGATGGATGGGCAATTAGGTGTGATGATTAAGTAATTCTGTAACCTTGTTTACCCTTTTAAACAGTATAAGGGAAAAGGTTGCTTTAAGAAGTAAGTAGAAATTGATCTGGTGCACAAAATAGAGAATTTGAAAGTAGTGAACAAAAAATTATGCCCCCCTGGCACCCTTTCTGCATTGAGAAAATGAGATCATCAGAGCATCCAGAGAGAGTGACTGGAAGAAACAACAGTGTTTAACACAATTAATTCACAGGTACTGGGTACAACACATACAACTAACTAATTTACAGAAGTTAGTCAGAAAGATTTGTGCTACTTTTTTCTCTTCCTCTATAGAAAATACCTGACAGTGCTAGCATCTAAAAGTTTTGTGTTTTGAGTTCTTTCCTACTACAGAAGGCATTGAATAAATTAATAAATTGGCTAGTATTGTTTAATTCTATAATCAATAAATAATGACAGGAAAAGGCTACATGTGAGTTAATGAACCCAGTATTTATATAAGCCCTGCAGGGCAACATGAAGGAAACACGTAGAATAACAAACAGTTTAATACCCAGGAAGTGCAAAATAGACTGACTCCATAGAAACCCACAGATGAGTAGGGACAAATGTAACTTTAATTCCTTATTTGGCTAATTTTGCAATGCTTTATGAGATTAACCTGTTACTGTTTGTGATTAACCTTTTAGTTATTGTGTCTGTAAATAATTTTTCAATGTGTGCTTGTCCTAGGCTTGTGGACAGAAAAAGCAAATTGTTTCTTGGTGCATATCCTGTGACTTTGCTCTCCTTGTAGTTCTTCCTCTGGTTCTGAAGTTGCTCTAAATTTTGGCTCTATTTCCATCCTGATGTTTTGTGCCTTTGTCATTCTCCCCTGTGACTCATGCAGCTCTTAGCTCAGATGTGCAGATTATATGACATATTTTATTCTTCCTTGGATTATTTTTTTTTACCAGTGCTTTCAGGTTACACTGAGTGAAATTAAACATTAAGTTTCAGTTTACTATTTAAATTATTTTAATAATATTTTGGATATTAAAGACATTAATTTAAACAGTACTTAATAGTAGACTCTTCCAATGAAATTTGACCTTTTATTGCAAAAGCAAGGGTTTCATATTGCTTATGTTTCCTTTCCTCTGGATATTTCTTTAGAAATTAGTGTTGTATGGTTTCTCCTTTCATGTAACAGCTATATCTAGGATACTTAGCAAGATATTATGTACCATCCACAGAATTTTGTTATGCACTGAAGTTCTGCTGTAAACCTGGCATTTCCATTAGAGCAAAGCAGCGTGTTTTAGACATAAGATGCCTATTCACAATTATTTTATCACTTTCTCTCCTCTCCTCTCTTCTCCTCTCCTCTCCTTTTTTCTTTTATTTTGTTTTCCAGCAGAGTAATCACTTTCTCATTGATCTGGACATACAACTGACAGATGGATGTAAGGAAGGGCTGTAAAGCACCAGGCTCCAACTGCATTAGATTAATGTATCAGGCAGCTTCCAGCTGGATGTGATAGGAAGATTACAGGGCTCTAACTGTATCTATGTTAAACTCTTAAGTGAGCCCTGTAAAATCTATCTGAAAGATTCCACACTGAATCTTCCAGAACTTCGTATTACAGCAGATGCAGGAGGTAAAGAGAGGGGAACCTTGATTTTTAAATACACTAAAATTCAGCACACCATCAGTATACATACTGTAGTTGTATCCATAGGTATAGATCTTTGAAACTAAAATAAGAAATCACCCAGAAAAAACTTGCCCATTCTACTTGCAGGTGTGTACGTAATTTTCCTTAATAATAGTAACAACAGATGACACTAACAACAAAATTACCCAAGGAAGCACATGGTGCCGTAGAGGGTGACTGGGCAGAGGGGCACAGCCCTGCCAGGTGCAGGCAGGGAGGGCAGGGTGCCCTGTCCTGACCTGTAGCTGGATGTGTGCTGGATTCAGGGGGCAGGAGGCCTTGATGAGTGCTTTAGGTGGAGGGGGACAGTCAGCCCTGTTTTCCATTGTATGTTCAGTGGTGTGACAAAACTTCTTGCTGGTTTCCCCATCACAGTTTTGCCTCACTAGAAGTCGTCTCCCATTATGTGGGTAGGGAGCACTGGTGGGGCTTTGTTTGCTACCTGCAGCCTCTGTCCAGAAGTGATCCCAGTCACAGCTTTTTCTATTAAAAAAACAGCTGGCTAAATAGAAAGTTGTGGCAACAACAAAGCCCAATTTTATGCAAGTAATCTGGCCTTTTTAATATCCTTTATAAAATACTATTTTCAGTGGCTACTTTTAGTTTAAATTGTACCCTCTGTTTGTGTAATACGTGTTAAAATTACACTGACTACACAAGAATGCAAATTGACTTAATTTTCCTTCAGTATTTCTACACAAGTTTTAAAAATCACTTATACAGCACAATTTAATGTTTGTAGAGACAAAACTTTGTAATTGGATACCATTTGCTGAAGATTGATCAAAGAGAAAATGATAAAAATATCATCTAGTTCGTAAGTGTTAGAATGGCTTAAAGATTTGGCTTTTCTTTCTGGACAGCCTTGTATTTCATCCTGACATTAGGATCTAGCCTCACTAATGACTTTGGCACAGTCTCATATAATTAATTTTATACAAAATCAACTGGTCCAGGGCTCAGAATGAACCCACATGTTCACATTGTTTGTACAAAAATATCAATCTTAGGATAATACTGTTTTTTCTCTTTTTTCTTTTTGGTTTCTCAGATCTGTCTCTTCTTTTGCACTCATTGCTTGAGACTTTGCTGTTTACTGATGACTAATATATACGGATTTCTGGTTTACTTGGGGTTCTAAGAAAGACAAGGCAGCCTAATATGTACAAAAGAAACACTTGGGTAGTGTAGTTAATCTGTTTGCAAACCATTTATTTTTTATGATAAACAATATTTTTTGGTATATTAGTACTCCAGTATTTTAATGTCAAGAATTCTGTAAAATCCAGTAAATGGTTAAAAGATCTAGGAGAGCAGATTTCAGCTTGGCAGGATCCCATGGGAGGCTTCCCTGGAGGGCAGAGGGGCTTGGAGCACAAATGCTTCCCTTTCCAGCCTGCAGGAAATCAAGCACAGGAGGTCAGCACGGGCAAAGCTCACACACAAAACCAAGCACGCAGAGGAGGTAGCGGGCATGGGCTACCCAGGAGGGACAAAGAAGCCTTGTCCAAGCATACATGGATGAAGAAGGGGTGCAGGAAAGCCATAACTTACCTGAAGCTAAACCATGGAAGAATGTGAAAGCCAAAAGTATGAACTTATATATATATCTTTCAGAAAAAGGAAGGCTAGAAAAAGTGTGGGCCTACAGCTCAAAGAACTAGGAGACGTAGTGACTGGGTTACTTAGGGAGGCAGCACTGGTACACCTCAGCTTTTTCTCTGTCTTCCTGATTTTCCTTGGTAAATTCTGCCCTCACATCTCTGCAGCTTCTCAGCCAAGTGTTAGAGTTTGGGGGAGTGAAGAGTTCCCCATAACAGAGGAAAATAAAATCTGATAGATTTTAAGACAACTGGACATACACAAGTCCACTGGATTAGGAAGTCTGTGCCAAAGAGTTGGGGGGCTGGCAGAAGTCACTGTGAGGCTGCTTTCTTTCCTCTTTGGAGAGGTTCAGAATGACAGGAAAGAGGTAAACGTTGCTCCCAGACTCAAGAAGGACAAGGAAGAGGAGCCGAGGAAGGTTATGGAGCAAATCCTTCTGGAAACATCGGGTGCATTAGAAAGGGTGTGGTTAGTCGGTCAAGACAGGTTCTCCTCCCCCTCTATTCTGCATTGGTGAGGCCACATCTGGAATATTGTGTCCAGTTCTGGGCCCCTCAGTTCGAGAAGGACAGGCAACTGCTGGAAAGAGTCCAGCGCAGAGCTACTAAGATGATTAAGGGAGTGGAACATCTCCCTTATGAGGAAAGGTTGAGGGAGCTGGGTCTCTTTAGCTTGGAGAAGAGGAGGCTGAGGGGTGACCTCATCAATGTTTACAAATATGTAAGGGGTGAGTGTCAGGGAGATGGAGTTAGGCTCTTCTCAGTGATGACCAGTGATAGGACAAGGGGTAATGGGTGGAAATTGGAGCATAGGAGGTTCAAGGTGAATATCCGAAAAAATTTTTTTACTGTAAGAATGACAGAGCACTGGAACAGGCTGCCCAGGGAGGTTGTGGAGTCTCCTTCACTGGAGACATTCAAAACCCACCTGGATGCGTTCCTATGTGATGTACTCTAGGTGACCCTGCTCTGGCAGGGGGGGTTGGACTAGATGATCTTTCGAGGTCCCTTCCAACCCCTAGGATTCTAGGATTCTATGATTCTATGAAACACACATTTGCAAACACATCAAGGTTAAGAAAGTGATTTGGAATGGTCAGCATGGAGTTACCATGGGCAAGATGTGCCTGACCTTCCTGGGTTGCTTTTCTTGATGAATTGGCTGTTTGGGTAGAGGGAGAGCAGCTGAGGTTCTCTACCTCTAACTTCAGCAAGGCCTCTGACTCTGTCTTCTATAACATCCTTAAAGACAGGCTGATTAAATACGAGCTGGATTAGTGCGTTAAAAGGTAGATAGGAAATTGCTAAGGGGACATCCCATTGCTGTCTACATCTCTCTGATGGGAAGGTGTAGAGCAGATGGAAAGAGACTCTTAAAGGTATACAGCAAAAGGAAGAGACACAATAGACATGAACTGCAATGGAGGAGATTCACATTAGCAGTAAGGAAGATGCTTTTAACTGTAAAGGTGATCAAACAATGGAGCAGAGGCCCAGAGGGGATGTGGGATCCCCTTCCTCAGTTGTGAAATTAATGTAACAGAGTGGACTACCATTTTAAGAACTAGTCCTACAGAACTGGCAAAGATGCTACCTGAGCTATAAGGCACCAGACCAAGCCTCCTTCCTAGGAGCCATGTTTGCAGGTATTGCATGACCTGCATATAAAACTGCCTGAGACAAGCAGTGTTATTCCCCCTGTGTAAACACCTGCAGTTTCTCACTAGGTAAGTAGGGCTGGGTTTGTGAAGCTGAAGGAAAAACTGAGAGGGGGACTATGAAGGCTTAGGGCTGCAGCAGTATCACCGCCTTTCCTTCCAATGGTATTCACAGCAGAGTTACCAATATTGAGAACAATGGCAGTTTACTGAATATTCTTCCAAACATTTTTCATGAGATTGAGACCTTAGGCTTTATTTGTATGAAATATGAGCTAATTAAGTGTTCTTTGAATAAATATCTGATATGACTGTTGCATCAGGTTACTGTAATTGCAAAGAAAGAAGAAAAGATTTTTAAATGCAGTAAAAATGAACCAGCTTCCAATATGTGCACCTGATTTTCTTATTCCTGGAATACTGCCTCAAGCCTTCCTGGAATATAGCAACCGATATTTATAAGTTTATACATAAATTGAAGGAATATTTTGCCAAGCAACTATTTTGAGAATTCAGTTCATCTAAATGAAAAAAAAAAACAGAAAAAAAACCCAAAACAAACCGAAACAAAAAAAAACCAAAACAACCAACAGAAAACAATAAACAGCAATTTTTGTAAAGTATCTAAAATTGATTTTCAGACATGTATCTAGGGAAAAACTAGGAATTTGGATGTCTGAAACAATTAGTGAGTCTCAAAAGTGCAATAGAGGGTTACTTACTTTTGTGTAAATGTGAAAAATTTACTGAGTGATAAAGGACTCATAACCTGGTTTTGCTGCATTTTGTGAATAAATTTCAATCTGGCTGGAACTGAGCAGTCTTTAAAAGTGAACCCAGAAATGTAAAAGCTTTTGACTCTCTTGCTCTGTTAGCTTTTATCCCAGCCTTCAATCAAGTACTTTATAAATGTTTTGAGAAAGATGTTATACTATCTGGGGACCAAGCAATAAAAAAGCTAACTAAAATAAAAATGTTTAAAATAAAAGTTGATTTAGTGCAGATGCTTTAAAAGTGGTATTTAAAAGGAATGTGTTAACAATAAATATTGGAAAAGTACAGTTTGCAACAAAAAACCAGCAGTAGCCATACTGAGTTGTTCAAGAAGAAATTTAATTACAGAGATTTACTTGTGCATGACTGTTGGATATTCTTTTTGTGGTATGTTAAGTTTATATGCAGTGAGTACTGTATTTGTTTTGCTGTAATTTCTGACTAATTCCTAAACATTGGCAAGTTCGTTTCAGTGGAACAGTAAGAATGAAATATTAAAATTTAATTGAGTTATCATGGGAGACTTAATTTAGCTCACGTTCCTCCCTGAAGCACTACTTCTGGCTTATTTATCCTATCCTGAATAGTATATTGCCTTTTCCTTTTAGTAATCACTGCAGTGCTGATGACCTACACCCTTAGAACAGGTCTCAGGAACATCCCTTTTAGGTTAAGTGGAATTTTTCACATATGGGGAAGCATTCAAACTTGAAACCCAAGTGTCTTTGAGGGAAATAATTCCCTATCGTTGCTAGTAACTATTTAAAGTCTTTTAATTATGCTGAGATAAATTGAGTGAAAGTAAGTAATCTGCTTTCTATCATAAAATCTGGCTGGTCTAGTAAGCATTGAGTTAATGAGTTTATAAAGTTGGTGATATTGGTTTCTACTTGAATTTATTGTCCTAAAATGTTCAGCTTATGAAGAAATTCCCTCAGTCTGTCATTCAGTAATTCTGTACCACCTCTGGCAGAATTTCAGGCAAATTTATAGGGTGCTTTTAGACTTATATGACAGTAAACCTTATTTTAAGCTGCCTTAGTTCCTGTTAGTTCTTAGCAAACTAGTTCAGATTTGATAAAGATCTGTATTACATCCGTTCTGAATCGGGGCCAAGTCCTTGTTTGTAGAACTGAAATTGAGTTCAAATCCTGAGGTCTTGAAACATTTTTCATTTCTGGCAGACCTGGAATTCCAAGTGGCCAAGTACCACATAAGACTATGCTTGTAGTAATTTTAACCATGAAAGTACTAAGGATTTGTAAGTGAAAGCTGGTGGTGAGGAGGTTCTTTGTTTTGTTGTTTGGTTTTGTTTGTTTAGTTGGTTGGTTTGGTTTGTTTTCTATTTGGAGTACACAAATGGGTTTAAAACTATTTCTGTAAAGAACGGATTCTATGAAACAGGATAGTTATGGGCCATCAGGACAAGTATTTGTAGTATATGTTTTCCTCTACAAGTGGTATCTGAGAAATTCTCATAAGCTTTCAATTGAAGGACTGTTATAATTGCCTGTGACAAGCATACTTAAAATAACAGATAATTTCTGTGAATTTTGAGCTGAAATACAATTTAAGAGATTAATATTTGAGTTTGTGAGTGATTATTTGGCAGTTATGCATAGCATGCCTGCTGTATGTGTTTTCAGCATAACAAATTAGGTCAGTTCAGACCTCAGGTGATGGACATGGTTCTGTCTCTGGTATTTTGAACGTGCCTCTTACTGGTTTGGGCTCCACAGCCACCCCTTCCCTGGGCTGAGCAAGTATTTTACAGACTCTTCTCATAATAAAATTTTTCACTGAGTAAAAACTCATGAAGGGGACAAGGCATTTTGTCTCTGTAAAATGAACTAACCAGAAGGCACAATGAGAAGAACAGCACAATCTCCTCCTTCACTGTGGCTCTTCCTGGCTGGGAAGTGGACCAGTACTCTGGGCCTTATAGCTGCTGTGCTGGTACAGGTGAGCAGAAGAACAGTATTACACTGGTGAAGCAGGGCAGTGTAGAGGGAAGAGATGTCCAGGTTTCACCTTGCTATTCACACCCATACATCAGGGCACTCCCATGCACTACAAGATTTTGCAAAAGGAAAATGCCATGAGCAGCCTTCATGTTTTCAGTGGTTATTTTCTGCAATTTCCAGATTCCAGGAAGACTTGTGTTTTTATTCCTTCTTGCCTTTTAGAGATTCAGAATGTACTTTAAAACTGAATTGTCAACAGCCACTCTGCAGAACGTGGTGCAGGGCTGAGTGAAGACTTGTAGTCTCTAGTGTCCTATACAGCCTTTGCATTAGCAGAGCAGCAGCTGTCTGGTTTTCCAAATAGGGTGGCCCCGTCCTTTCTGACATCTCAGCAGGGGAAACCAGATTGATTTGTTGGTAAACTGTTTGATTTCTGAGCCTGTAAATCTAGCAAGTCTGAGGAAGCTGCTTTATTAAAAACTAGTGGCATATCATACCCAACGGTTATTTTATGTTCAAGCTTTTCAACAGTTCCGTTTTTTCAGTTTTCCTGGGGTGATGACCAAGAGACTCTCGGTTGTCAGGTCGAAATAATAACTTCATTTACCATTTTCTGTTCAGTAATAAATTGATTTGGGGAGGAGAGACTACAACATGCAGATTATTCCAATGCAAGTGTATGGATTTGGAAATCCTATACTTCAGTGATTGGACTATGAAGAAAAAGCTCTCTGGCATCTTTTATATTTAAGGTTCTGTTTCTATTTATAAATGCTGTTAGGATGGCACAGCCTAAGCAGAAAGACAAATTCATATCACAATTTTTATGTAATAGTGCTCATTTCTCTAAGGATCTGAAATGTCCCATTCATCAGTTCTGTTATCTCTCAGCTTGATGAGCACTTAAAGCTGAAACATGTAGCTATCTTAATCTACTTTGAGATATAGTGCTTTTGGATACCTAAATCAGAACCTGCACTAAGGCAACTGCATAATTTCTTACCCTGGCAAAAGGCAGGCCTGCCAAAGTTGAACTTCTTTTCTGCCTCTTGTTAAGCTAAATAATTTTTGAGTCCCACGTGTTACTGTTTTTTTATATATTTTTTTTTTCCCTCTCTATGCAGTCTGAGTAGGAAAATGAAAACCAATCCTAGAAGATTTTACCTGCTGAATTGGACATTATAATCAATTTTGTATGCTTAACAGGTGTTGCAAATGGATAAGAGAGGGATATTAATAGTAACATAGTTGTGGAAATGAACAAATCACAAGTGCAATCAATCTCACTTGTATCTTCAGGGAGGAGTGTATTGCAGGGTTTAGCAGCAACATGACAGCTTGACAACTCAAGGTTATTTCACATTGAGGAGTGAAGCCATGGGCAGCATGTCGTTGCAAGATTGTATCACAAAGGGCTTGTCCTGGGGGTGGGGGATGTGGTAGATGCACAGGACTGGATGCTGGGAGGGTCACACCCAGGGAGCCCACAGCCTGATTCGGCAGCCTTCTGGGATGCTTCTCCTGAGATCCTGCCTGAGCCTCTATTGTGTCTGTTTTGCCCCCAGTCCTTTGCCCTCCTGCTGTGCAATATAGTTGCTATGTTCAACATACTTGACTTTGACCTTAAGGACAGGAAGGGTAAAAAGTGGGAATACTTGGGAAGAAAGGTGGAAACGTGCTTCTTGCTAATGAGAGGTAATAATCTCCCTTAGTTAGTGTGTCTGTCATAAAAGTAGTTACAGTTTGCACTACAGTTATAATTTTATTTGTGGTGGTTAAGCCTGTGTAAAGATGTACTTGTTTTCATCAAAGATAGTGAGACCCAACAGCTGTAGCAGGAAGATTATATCACAACAAAAAACAAGCAAACAAAGGTCTTGTCTCAAAGTACATTTTTGCATATGAAACACCAATTTTGCTGGGAAGAAAAAAAAGCCTCCAGTTCTTTACTATTACTTGAAAATATTTGTTTGTGCTTTTTTGTTTATAAGTGTCATGGGGTTTAAGCACTTGTTAAAGCTCATGTAAATAAGATTTTGTGGCAAAGTCAAGATAAGTGGGAGAAAACTGACATCTCCTGCTGTTCCCCAGAGACACGGCTTAGGGACTGGAGGGTCAGTCCATTCCACTTGGGGTCCTGCTGCCCGTTCTGGAAGGGAGGACCTAGCTGACCTGTGGCTCTTCCTGGCACCCAGGACAAACATGGTTGGTGGCAATCAGGGGCCAAGGTGAGGAAGGATTTAGGTGTCAGCTAAAATGTTGAGCTGTGCAGAAGTACAGAAGGGCAGCCTGTTGTGGAACCAAGTAACTTTGGTTGGCCAAGGGAGTCACAGCTGAAAGGGTTTTGCATTTGGTGGAAGTTGTTCAGGTCCTAGTCTCAGATAGTTTCTTTGACCTGGATTAAAGCTTCCTGAAGTTTAGGCCCTCCATAAATCAGGAGAATTTAGTATTCTGCTTGTTACAGTTTTGCAGAGGACAAGCTGTAGGTCTAGGCACAACACTCCCACTTTGCAGGGCTGCATTTTGGTTTTTTTCCTAAAACATTTTCTGTGGTTTATAAAATGTATTTCAAGAAACAGTAGCAGCTTCCACAACAAAACTATGTTTCCTGTCTTGAAACTAATAAAAATTTTAGTCCAGCATAAACATGAGCATAACTTGAACTTTAAAATTTTAAGAGCAAGAAGACAACTGTTTGCAAAGTGATAGCTGCATGTGCAAGCAATTAATTATTTTAAATTGAACAACGAACCACTTTATGTAGCTGTACTCCCTGGTTTGTGACAAATTTATTAAGTCAGTTGTATTAATGAAGTCAGTCTGTTGAGGGATATTTCTAATTCTAGACATAGTGAAATCTGAAGTTGCTGAATTAAGAGCCACCATCTTCTGCTCAGGGGTTCCAAGAGCCTTGTAATTTGAAAGGCTGTAAGATTTTAGCACGACACTTCAGCCTTTGACAGCAGGGCACAATTGGCACTCGTGAAGTGCACAAAATACAGCAGTAATAATACTTCAGTTTCTGACGAGTGACGGGATTGAACATGTTGCTGTTATTGGAGAAAGTTGTGGTATTTTGAGGCCATTTTTATTTTATGAACCCATTCTTTTCTGAAGCTCCTGGTACTGCAAACATGTGAACAGTCCACATGCAAAGGGAAAGGAAGGAATGAAGCTATCCATTTATGAGAAGCTGTAAAATAGTGTAAAACTAATAAGATAATATTTTGTTTACCTTAACATTTAAAGACTTTTTCAGCTGAACACAAAATCTACAGGAATCTTGTCAGGTTAGAGAATTTCTACTTTTTTTTTTCCTCCAGAGAGGACACAAAGCCAGAAAATGTTTGCCACTAGTTTGCTAGTGGCTAAGAAGGAAAAACTATGTTTCTCTATAACCTTCTGAATTTCCTTTTGCTCCTTTCACATGACCCAGATGAAATGTGAAGGTTACATGTCCCCAAGCTTTAGAAAAAGGAACTACTAATTTTACTGTTCATTATATACTGTCTGAGAAAAGGCAGGCCATCTGGATATACATCTTCTAATCCTATCTCTTTTACTAAATAATTTGTTGGCCTATCTGCAGCCTCTTCCTGAAAGTTAAGCCTTAAATAAATTAGTCTATTCCAAACTTCTGGTACACTTTGGGGCTGTTATTTGCATTTTATTACCAAAAAAAACAATAACAAACACACCAAAGCTCAAAGTTCTGTATTCATGGTTTTACCCAAGACTGATGTAGAGATAGCCACCTGTGATCCTCTGGTGGAAGAGGTGTGTATATTATTGTAATTAATATGGCCTGGAGCTTTACAGGCTTTGCAGATTGCATACAGAAATTGTGGTGGGAAAAAATGGAAGAAAAAGTACTTAAATAAAGTCATGAAACTGTATTCCATATACATGGATGTAAATTATACAATTTAAGCATACAGCAATTTAATTTAATTTAACTTTGTTAAAAAATATGTTCTAAAGAACTTGGTTGTCAATAAATGCATCTTTAATGCCCAGGCCAGTACTTTGGAATGAATCAGTTCACTAACACAGCATTAATCCCCTGGTGCATGTTTAGAAAAATTAAAAAAATAAAAAAAGGTAAAAAAGACTGAAGTCCTTATCCTTGGCTTTTGGTTTTTTGGTGTTAGGAATCAAAGTTGGGAAATAATGTTCACATTGCTTTCACATCCATAGGCTCTGCCTTAGTGGCTAAACTGCACCATTTTGCTTTAAAACAGAGTCTGAAGCTGATGTACCAGGGGAAACTTTACAAAGCAGGGATGATGGAGCTGACATTTGAAGAACCTGGCCATTATGTCACAGGTTAGGCCAATAGATGTCAATCCAAATCCTAAGGAGAAAAGCAAACTAATGAGTCAGAGAAATGTACTGGCGCTGTGTGTTTGCCCTCCAGACCTGAAATATTTGTCGGTTCCAGGGAAGGAGTAACTTCAAGAAACTCACCTTGGAATTTAACTGTTTTCAAAGATCATAATGTTTTAAGAAAAAATACTGCTTTTCAGTCATTAAAAAAAAAAAAAAAGTGTTGCAGTGATTGTCATGCCCATAAGCAATCTCACTTCCCTTCCACCAGGGAGGCCTAAAGAATGTGTAGAAAGAGCTACATTACAGGGAACTGTTTTGTAAAAGCCTGGCCTTATAAATTACTCCTGTCACATAAGCTGGTGATACCTTTTGAGAAGGCAGAACCATGCAGTTCCACTAAAGATGATTTCTATTTCTTGTACAAAAAAACCAATAAATAATTAAAAATAAAATAGCAATAAGTAAGTTTTGAGCAACCTGGTCCAGTGGAAGGTGTCACTGCCCGTGGCAGAGGGGTTGGAACTAGATGATCTTTAACGTCCCTTGCAACCCAAAGCATTCTGTGATTCTATGAATAAGAGAAGAGATAAGGGCAGATGAACGAGCCACAGTCTCTCCCACAGGCCTGCCTCTGGGGCAGGAAGGTGGCAATAAGGAGAGGGGCCAGGACTGCTGGTCTGGGAGCTCAAATGTCCACACTGGCTCCCAAGTCATTGCCTTTTCCTGGCCATTACAGTCTTCTGTGTCTGCATTAGGTTGTCAACTGGAAGCCCTGGCTGTGCATCCTTATTAAATGCTTATGGACTTACCTGAAAATCAGCCAGTCTCCACAGACAAGATTAAGAATACAGGGAAAATACTGCAAAACAAAAATGAGCCTAATGCTGCTGATATTCATCATTGTATGAGCTAGAAAATTGGTTATATTAAAAACTTGCCATTTTAGCTAATGTTTTTTAGGTTTTGGTTTTTGGAGGCTTTTTTGTTTTGCTTTGAGGTTTGTGTTTTTTCATTTGTTTGTTTTGTGGTATCCTAAAAGCTATAGTTACCTACTGAATCACCTATGACTTTTTCCTGATGGGTTAGAATAAATATTTTATAATTCTGAAGGTTTTTTTTGTTTACTCTTATAAAGCAAACACTAGCTGTAGATAGAGTTTCTGACCTGACAGTCTTCTGTCTTGCTAAATCTCAGGGTGCCACAAAGCTGGGAACAGGTACTTGAGGATTACCATTATGAGTTTTTTCTGTTACTAAGGCATCCCCCTCTGAGATGCCCAGAGAGTGGAAGGACATTGGTCAGACAGACATGCAGTTCACTCCAGCTTTGTCACCTGGATGTTCCAAGTTGGTTGCATTGATTTAGGTTGGCACCAAGTGGCTTTTACTAGAACTGCAGAATATAGAAGACTTCAGGCAGTCACTTTTTTTCCATAAAACAAAAAAAAAAATATTCAAAATAAATGCCAGAACTTACCACCAAAGTTCAGCTTGTTTTCTGAGTCATGATGGCAAGCCCGGGAATTTTATTGTAGTATTTTAATTTAAGGAAAATGTAATGAAAATGTGTCAACACCAGCATGACTAAAATACACGCCATTTTATTTATTTTGTAAGAGTGGTTGGAAGTAATCAATGGGTTTTAAATCTGAAAATATCTGCTAAGTAGGAGATGTAAATTTATATGACTTGCAGAAGCATTGAAAGCCCATGGCATTTCCAGGTTTTTTGAATGTGCTTTGAGTGCGGACTTTTGCTTTTCTGACAGATTATGCTGGATCATTGTAATACCTAACAGGTGTTTTCAAAGAACATTTGTAAGAAAAGGCTATATTTCTGGTAAAACCCTAGCAATATGTGAACTTTTCTTAATCAAAGGGTAAGCAGAGGTGACAGCAGGGAAAAAACTGAAAGAGAAGTTCTGAGGTGCTCTGATGTGGTTCTTGGTAGGGCTTTGTTGATACCAGCATTTTCAGGGTGATGTTAGAAATGCTAGCAACCGGAACTGAAATCAAGAAGACGCCCATATTTTTTTCAAGATGGTGTGCAAATATAAGTATTTTGAGTAAAAGTATAAGATCTGCAACTGTTATTGAAAATAGAAATGAGTGTATACATACGGCTTTGGCTGAGGCATTTCTACTTTTGACTTGACTTTGGTGTCTTTGGATTCTGCAGATCTAGTTCTGAGTGCACCTCATACTCAGGTTACTGGTAGAAAACACTGTGACCCACTTCGAAACGTGAAGTCTTTTGCCTGCTTATATCTGAAATAAATGACATTGTGTAAAACATGATCACAGATCTTATAGAATTAGATGACAGGATGACAGTACATTACTCACAGTTCAGATAACTGCAATAGAGAATGTAATGAGCCATAATGCTATTATTTTTCATGTTGGAATTTTAATATTGTGTGTTATGCAGCTCTTAAAATATCATGCATTAAACATGTTTCTGAAACTACAGAGAGTTATGTATTCATAGTGTCATTAGAGGAACACAGTCTGACAAGCACATGGAATGATGAAAATCTTTCCTATGGCCCCTCTCTATTCTCTTTCATTGAAGCTGTTAAAAGGAAAAATAACAGCCTGGAAGGACCTCACATTTAAAAGGTGTTATGTTCATACTTCAGAGGTAATAGCTTGATGCCTTGTGCCACCAGCTGGGTTACAGACATAGCCCATAGTGTCTGGACTTAAGTGAACGAGAAGACAGGTGGCTCTGTTTAACCATTGCTCCTGCCTTTGGGGAAACTGAAAGCAGGGAGATGCTTTTTGTGTGTGACTTTGGGTACTTTTTGGGATCCCGGATAGAAAAGTGCATTATGTTTGCCTTTTGGGAAAAGATTAAAAATAGGATTTTTTGAATCCTGGAACCAATTTTTCTGGGGGAAGGGAAGTATTTTTGAGTCAGTAATGCTCTTGACTGCAAATCTTTATCATAGATACCGCGAAGCTTCATGCTAGAGAGCAGAGTGAAAATAGTGTCAACAGAAAAATAAAATGAGAAATTACTCTTCCATCAACCCCTCCCCTGAAGTCATAGATGGTGTTGATTGTGTCTTACCTTAGCAGCATATACTAGGGAGGTAAATTGCAGTAACAATAGGAGACAGCATAGCTAATTCGATTGAGAAACACAGTTAAAAAAACTACCATATCACATTTATTTGGATTAAGTTTTTGAAAACTCTGAGCAGTGAGGTGACCTTTTAGTTGATTAATTCCAAACTGGATGAGAAGCAGTAGACTCAAAAATTGAAAAAAATTGCCAGTTAGTCAGATTGCAGTGGCTTTCTAGGGGCTAGTCTTACTGGCACCAGAAGAAGGAAAAACAGAAGAAATTGCTGAGAGACCCCACTCTACTGCTCTTGGCAGAGCCAGGTGTGGCCCTGATGGCACACAGGATGGCCGGGCTATACGGTGGTGCATCACCTGCTGTAGTACCTGTATCCTGTTTCCCAGCTGCCACACCTCAGCACAGCTTCTCCTTGGGGTCCCCCTCCACCTCTGGGGGCTGAGGCACTGCCTACCTGGGGGAGGGAGCGTGGAGGCCACCTCTAGATGAGGGCCAAACTTGTCACCTTGCAGCAGCTTAACAAAGCTGCACCTGCTTATTAACACGGTGCCACAGTAGAGCAGTTTGTTCCCTGTGTCTGTTAAGAGGATTTTCCTGTTTTACAGTGTCAAAATCCTGCATAATTTCTGCCTCATTTTCATGCAGGCATGATCAGACTTTTTACTCAGCTTCATCCCTGAAGACAGCTCTCTGCTGGTGTTCTCTTAAAATAAACCAGTTCTCTAATGAAACCTCCTGTAATGAACTGCACTGTCAATGTAATTTTGTTTATGAAAAAATATGAAAGACATCAGGGGAACTACTGTATACATGTAATGTTATTATAAGAGGGCCTTCTGCCAACACTGGAAACCACAGTTTGGCTATTTGAGAAGATGGAATACGTTCATGTGCAATGGAATTACAGTTCAGTTTACGTTTCTTGGAAACTTAGTACTTACATTTATTTTACCACATCTCAGATCTCCTTAAATGTAAATTGAAATAGATCTCTGAGGCTGAGATAACAGAAGATACTTTTTCTATGACATATTACTCTGGTTTGGGTTTCTTTATAGTCTTTTGGCTATTATGATTGTATTAACCATTAGTGCTTGTCTTATTTTATGGGAGAGCGTTGACTTGATTTTAAATAAGGGTGTATAAATAAGAAATGTCTAGATTAGCAGAATTATATTGTGATCTTATAGAGTTCAAAAGAGCATTCTGGTGTATATTGATGATAATAAAGCTGAGTACTGACTGCTTACATTGAGCTATTGTAGAACTGAGAGTAAAACAAGCTGAAAATGGGGGATAAAAGTTGAAAGAATTACTTGACTTAGGAAAAGCTATATATAGTTTATAGGCTCATTCTGCTGCTTTCTCTGGGTTAGCACTTGTGCTTCATTTCTGTAAACTTTTTCCTGAGTAATGATTAGGGGACTAGACTCTGATTTTAGTGGTATCTTGAAAAAGTTTCAGTGGGTCATAAGTGAAAGGATGCTTTTTCATCATATTAGCTGAATGTCTGGGATTATATCTGTACAAATAAACAATTCAAACTTATTTACTGACTGTATCACACAATTTAAAAATGTAAAAAAAAAAAAAGGTTAGTTTTTTTAGATCTGACTTTCTTTCATTTACTGCAAAAATCAGGAATTGGCATACTTTGAAAAGCTCCTTATGAAAAAGCTTCCCAATGATACAAGTCATTTAGCTTTGAAGTGTCATTTGGAAATTAAACATGAAGATGCTTTATTTGGAAAACATCAAAACAATCTCTTTCAGGGATGGGAAAAAAAAAAAAAACAGCTCCTGTGTTTGGGGGCATGAATCACAAAATTCAATAGAGTCCATGCATATTGACAAACGAGATTAGTATGTGGGCTTTTTTGCTTTGTTTTCTGTTGTGTCTTTGAAGTTGCCAGTGTGTCCCAGGGCCCCTGTGACTGAGCAGTTTTGATTCAGCTGCTACTGATCGTACCTGAGTGGGAAGCAGAAAGCACTCCTGTCTGCCTTTTTTCTCCAGGATAGTGTATGCTGGAGACAGATCATGTCTGCTGAGGGCTGTGGTCTGAGTCTATTAAAATCACTGAAAGTCCTTCCATTGATTTCAGTAGGTTCGAGCTAGTACTTTAAGGAAGGATGAATAATACAGCCTCTACTCCTTCTCTCCTTGCTTTTGAGAACAGGGAGAAAAATTGAGATAGGCTTTGGAGAAGGAGCTGAGTGAAAGGGGCTCTTCATTTTTCTCAGTAGTTGGGAGGTTGTAGGAATAACATAGAAAAAAATAATAATTAGTGAATTCTGCTATTTTCTTCCATAGTTTTAGTGTCATGCACTTGAGGAAATGGCCCTGACCCAGATGATAACCTCAGCTCTTCCTGCCCCTGCCGTGTAGTCTTGTATAACCTGTCCATAACCCAGAACAGACCACTCTTACCAGCATCAAATGCACCATCCCTGAGGGTGAGATGGTAAAATGGCAAGATGAAGGGCAAAAAGATGTATACAGTGTTTCAGAACTTCTTGCTATAAGGAGCCAAAAGGAGGGACGACTACAAGGCACAGGTCCTCCTAAAAATGTCTAGGGGGAGAACAAATGGGGCTGCTGTTGGGAAAGGCTCTGATTAGAGGGAACAAGACCCTAGTTTGGCACATGGTCAGAGCTTGTGTAACCTCAATATTAAGCTTGTGCTGGACCCTGTAAGTCTTAGCAGTCACCATGCTAAGTCATCTAAAGCATGGTAGGATGAAACCGTTTTACAGTGCATCTTTATACAAACGGTGGCTGAGGAGTCAGTGAAACTACTCACTGGAGTACTGATAACTCACAGGAATAAAAGGTTACTGCATCAAGGCCATAATTGTTGTTCAAGTGGTTTACAATATGGACAATGTTTTCCTCCTGGTTTTGGACATTGTATTTTTAATAGTTTTTGGCAGAAACTTCAGTTTAGAAGCCAATGCCGAGGTTCACTGAAGACTTGGATAAGCATCAGCTGTTCATAACTGAAGGCATCTCTGCTCATTTCCTCTGTGCGCAGACATACTTTGTGGTTTCCATATATATCCAGTATTTGCATCAGTGGGTTTCTTTTTCATTGTCAACTGTTAACACTTTATGGAGAAAAACAGATACTTTTTTTTTAAAGAACCAGTGAAGGTGGACCAGAAGGTTGAATGGGATGCTTTTGTTCTGGTTGATTAGTATTTAATGAGAATGGAATATATACGGTTAAATGAGATCCAAAACATGGCTTATTGTGCACATAATCACATGTCAGAGGAAATTTGTTAACTTTTCCACTGTTAAAGCACCTACAGTGTATGAAACTGCTAACTTTCTAGCATAGAGGGTCATAAAGGAATATGAAGTAAGTGCTATTTTGAAATATGCTGTCAGATATATATTCCTGTAGATGTAGCTACCAGGCACGGTACTTAATCAAGAAATTTAAAATTGTTAATAAGGAAGTTACTGATATTAAAGCTAAAAAAAGAATCAAATGTGGTTTTTTTAGTAATAAAAATACCAAGGAGAAAATTAAAATTAAATACAAGCACAATAAACTGGAACATTGTACTATCAGTTTATTAATTTTGATCTCTGTAGCATATGCTAGTTTGATGCAGCTAGAGGCAATGGCCACCTGTTAATACTCCAGAGTACAAAAGAAGAAAGTATTTGGTTGTTCACTGATGAAAAACACAGTCACTTCCATATTCTGATTAAAATAAACTTTATTTTTTCAATTCTTAGTGTATATTTTTTCCAAGTATAAGTAACTTTCTAAAATGGAATCAGTGCTGCAGTTTTTTGATGGTTTATTTAGAGGAAATCCAAGTTGTTTTTTCCCAGAAATCCCATCAAAGCTTTAGAGAATTTACATAGAAAAAGTAGCTAGCAGCAATGCTTTCCTGTAGAAGAAAAATGTACTAGGATTTTTTCATGTATTTTAATAATAAACATGAATTTAAGAAAACAAACAAACAAACAAAAAACCCAATTGTTTGCAATAGGTCCTAATATAATATACCAAGGTAGTGTCATGTATAACAGTACTATTACTTTACGAGAAATAGTTCAGAAGTTCCAGGAAGTGCTTCTGGTTCTCATCCAGAGAAGGGCGCGGAGCCATTTCTCCCCAGCTGGCTTGTGGGTGGCTGGTGGGGAGGCAGCTCCTGGCCCACAGCAAGTGGGTCCCTGCCAGTGGCACGGGTTGGCTGGCACTGCTCAATAATGGAACCAAAGGGCTGCTTCTCTGCAGCTGAGAGCAAAGTGCTGCCTTGCAGTGGCAGCTGCACCTCCTCCTGTCCATGTGCCCTCCTTGGCTTCCCTGAAGGAAACAAACCTTGTTTACATCAGGTGGGTGGAGTATGTAAAGTGTAATGGCATCGTAAAGCTGTGGCTGCCACCGTATCATTCACATGAGAATAAGAAGGAATTTCCCACTTAACTGTATTTCCTCCCTTGTTGCATCTTTGTGGAAATTTGAAAGACATATAGACCTACTGGAGCCAGTTGGTGTTTATCTGCTGGTCATTGTCCACTTTGAAAAGAAACATTTGTTGGAAAATCCATGCATTTGGAACCAGCTGAAGCCTCAGATGGGGTATTGTTGCAACTTTGTGCATAGAAGCCTAGGAGTATGGAAGAGTCGCTTTTTAGACTGGTATTCCAAGCTCGGATGCAGGAGACGTGGCAGTGCTGATGGATGGGGTGCAGTGAGGGTGGGTGAGAGGGGGCCTCTTCTTGCTGGCAAGCAGATGAAGAAGCCACCAAAGCAGGGAGCTTTGCACACTTCCCTTGGCAGAGGTGACCCAGAGGTGCAGGGGCCTTAGCCAATAACTCAGCACTTTGGGCTTTATTTGGAACAGGTGGCACTTTAAACATTTGCTGCTTGTATTGAGTTAATTAAAACTTTCCAGCTGGAGCTCTTTCAGCCCAGAGCTTTGAGGTGTTTATCTGTGCGAACCACAGGGCTGGCGCTCAACCTAGACCTGGGTGTGAATGAGAAGTGTTCCCTTGTAATCATTATACTTTTAAAACAGACTCAATAGGTTTATATTTTATGGTGGCAGATGTGTAACGTACTTTAATTTTGTGTGCTGAATTCTTCAGATCAGTGTGGACACATGGGTGTATTATTCAATGACAGTTGACACCCTTCTTTCTCTTCCAGGTCCTTTTTTATTTTTTTCTTTTTTGAAGTAGGCTTCTTGTGGATTATTTCCTGAAACAGGGAGGTTTAGGGCACATCACTTTTAATTTCTATTCAGCTTCAATCCATAAAAGCAAAAAATTAATATTCCTTACAGTATGGTCTCTTGTCCATTGTAAATTAAATACAGCCATCAGCTCATTTTGCACAGGCAACTGAACAGTCATCTTTCATTATTCTATTAGCAGAAACTGTTTTCATAATACATTTGTCTGTAAATAGTATATATTAATTATATATTAGTCTGTAAGTATTGCTCAATATGTGCAGCTGGTTGATTGAAAGAGTTTGACTGGTGCTTGCAGAAATCTGAACTTTGACCGGTGTTGACTGTGATATCTTAACTGAAGTTATGGGGCATCTTCATAGGTTGCTGGTTTTCAAAGCTTCAGCTAAGCTTTGAATTTTTAGGTGGACTGATCACAATAGATAATTAAAGTGATGGTAACATACTGATAGCAAGCAATGATGCAGACATTTTAGAGACACATGCTCCCAAGACCACAGCAGCAGAACCAGGATGGGCTACCTGTCCCTGGGCCTGTCCACTCAAAGCAGAGGGCTTGTTCCCTAGATCGATCCCATCAGAACAGAAGCAGCTTTTCTTTCCTCTGACCTGTTCTATGCTTGGTGAGCGGAAAGGTGTGACTTCCATTTAAAACCAGGAAGGCATTTATACTTCTTGGTTCTTGTTACATAATCTTTTACGTGCTCTGCCTACAGTCTCTATTTTTAAAAGAGAATATGCCCAAATGTGTTCATGTGTTTGTAAAAATTGTTTCAATTTCCAGGTAGGGGAAATCTGTTCTAAGACATCTTACACTGTTTCCATTAGTTTGGAGCTAGGAAAAGCTGAAAATGTTATATACTATGTGTAAATAGATAGCATAAAAATTGGAATTACCAAAGACTGCAGACACCACTTCCCAAACCAGATCAGAAATTTTTCATAGCACAACGCTGCCCATTTGGCAATTTTAAGTGGAAAATCTTTCACAAAAGCAACCTCAGTGAGCAGGAGGCACCTTTGCGACATGGAGAGTTCCCTGATGTGTGCTCTACCTGTGCTCAAAGGGGGAAGTTCCAGAGCACACTGTGCTTAGGGCTGCACTGGGGCTGCTCTGGGGCACTCTCCAACCTCTTGTTTATCAAGGACCCTCTAATCTAGATGTTCTGTCTTGTGCCTTAATGACATCTTTGCTTTCCTTTTTCAGGTAAAAAGATCACAAAGAAAACAAGCAAAAAGCCCCTTTTTTATAGATTTGCTGGTCAATAATAATTCCCCATTTCCACTATTTCAGCTGATAAAGTCTGTTCGCTTCTCTGTGCTCCTAATTGATTTTTCTCAACATCTGTGGCTGAGCTTAAAGCACTCTTGACATGTAGTGGGTGTCTGTTGGGCCCCACAGTCCTGGTGGCCTAGTGCAGGCTGAGTTCTCTGTACGAGCAGGTTTTTCTGAGGACAGCTGCTGCAGAAGTGCAGTGCAAGCCCCCGACTTCCCTGGAGGATAAGAGCAAGGGCTGCAGTATGGAGGGGAGAACATGCATCCTTCCCTTCTGCTCTGAGAGTCATCTTTCTTTCTCCCCTCTCCCTCCCCCTTTTTTTTTTTCACAAACATAAAGATTCCTCAGCTACTTCCCCCCCACCCCACCCATCATCATGCAAATAGTTTCATGCCTTTACTCATTGTTTCCTCTAATTTCTGTGCTTTTTTTTACAGGCAGTCACAGAAGCACAGAATGGTTTTAAGGGAACTTTAAAGACTATATGGTCCAACCCCCCTGCCATGGGCCAGGACATCTTTCACTAGATCATGTTTCTCAAAGCTCCATCCCACCTGGCCTTGAACACTTGGGGGCATCAACAAGTTCTCCACTGTTCAAGTTTCTCACCACTCTCTGTAAAACAAATGACTGGCAGGTGGCTATGGGCATAGACAAATATGGCAGGAAAAGGAGAAACTGTTTAGAGATGCCTTGTAAGGTTTTAAGAGCAATACACGAAGCAAGGCAACAAGCTCTTGCTTTAGGTACTTTAAATACTGTGAGCGTCCATGTTCAGGAGTTGCACTGAATGGGCGGAATTGTTAAATGCTGACTCCGATGTATCAGTATCTTTGCAAGTATGCTTTTGAGGTGAAACATATGGTTGTAAGTTCTGTTCCTGTAGACAGATGTTACTAACTTGGAGCTTGCTAACTTCCCAGAGCACAGCGTAGTCCAAAGTCTTGCCATTTGAACTTGTGAAAAATCCTAGTGTTTTCCACTCGTAACTTTTTGCCTATATTTCCTTTCCTTTTACAAACTCTTGCATGTGTTACTTTTGCTTGTTAGGTTTCTTTTCCACAAGTGCCTAGAAAGCAGATGGATCAACAGCAATTAATTTATCCAGCATTTATGCAGTGTTCAGAGTATAAAGCAGGGAAGTTGATGTAAAAGTCAGTGCTGTGGATAATTGCCTGGACATTGTGATTCTGAGCTTTACACCTTGAACCATGTGACCTACTCATATATTCAAAATTAATAAACTCATTAAAAACACTCATGCTCCTGGTGAATGAGCTGTAGAATAAATATTATTTTAATAATACTGTGAATTAAATGTGAATAATTATAGGAATAATTTGTGCTAATCATAGAAAGTTCATGAATAGAAAGAAGCAAAGTGGTCAACTTATTCACTGCAAGTCTCTCTCCCAGTCTTTGTGACAAAATACTGCCTCAAATCAGTCTGACTTTCGGGGGTCAGATTTTTTTTTTTTTTTATGATACATTATTAAATCCTGTTGCAGTTATATCTGTAGAGCTTCTGACTGTTCTGATGTGTCATAAATCCATTACAGCTTTGTTGCACCCAAGTTGCAGATTGAATCCTCATGAGTTTGATAAGCTCAGACTCTTGCTGTGGGTGGAAGGAGCAGAGCTGCTGAGCAAAACTAGGATGTCATGTTAGTCTAGATAAAAGCTTGGCAGTCTAATAAAAAACTTCTTCATCTTGTTACAATGATATTGGCAATAATGATATTATGTGCAGTTAATACGTAGACACACACTTCTTAGTATCCATTCTTCTATATGGCATCAGCTCACCTTTCTGCTACCCCTCTGCATCTCAAGGTGGAAGATTTCAGCCTGGGGAGGGGAAATTTAGGGAACCCCTCCTCCCCTCCCCCCCAATTCTTTTGCTGCAAGGAGAGTGATGTTGCTGTTAATGGTTTCTACCTCCTCGCTCCACAACGTGTGTGGGGTCAGTTTGGCAAGTGTGCTGCCACGCTCTATGGCTTGCTCTCTAACTCCACATCACATCTGAATTTGCTGTATGTGGTGTTTTTTTTTTTAAAAAAAATGCTGGCTAGTAGCTATTTGTCATGCATAAAACTGGTTTTGCCCAGGCTGTATAGCTCTGATGATGAGAGGTACCACTGCTGAGGGGTTTATAGCCCAGGGGCTGTGGAGGTCACCCTATGCCCATGTTCTTGGGCCAAAGATTGTTCATTTTACACACAGTAACACCTTGGTTTTAATGTCAACTGGTTACAAAAGTGTATATAACAAGGGTCTCAGGCCCTGGCGGGCCCCCAGGTGATGCTGCACCTGAGATCCAGCCTCCAACATCCACTGTGCAGCATTCAGTTGCCATCTTGCCTTCACATAGCCTCTGAAGTCTTCTCAGTGTCTTTACTATAAAGAGACAAATCGTAGGAGAGTAAGGAGCCTGGAGCCACCTTTTGTAATGACGCTGGTGGGCAGCTGGGCATGCAAAGCTCCACCTTCGCTGTAGTCAGTCCCTGCATGATTAAATCACCTCTGTTGAAGAGTGTTTCTGACAGTGTAACTTACCATAGCATCTCCAATTATTATTCTTTCAACCCCTGGGCATGGCTTTTAATGTTTGTTTGTTTTTTCTCTGTTATCTGTTTCCACGCTTTTTAAAATTCTATTTATCTGGACACTCCTGGGTTTTCCCGTACATTTGTAAACCTTCATTCCAGGGCAGTCTGTGCCTGTGTTTAAGTGTATGAGTATGCGTGTATGGGGTGATGTGAGGGGCAGGGTGTTCTTCCTTTTTTCACTACCTCTGCATCCTATCAAAGAGACAGTTTACATTTGATAGAAGGCTTGATGGGCTTTGGCATGTTATATGCATTCAAATTATCATCCAAAACAATACTTCATTTTTAAAATTTATTTTAAACGTTATTTCTTCAGTGTGTAATAAAAATTCTTTTTTTTTTTTTTTTAATCTCTGGAGGTTGGAGGAAATTTTAAACTCTCAGTTACTAAAACAACTCTTCTCAAATAGAGGTACAGCTGTAAAAAACTGGTAAACAAACTCATATTTTTCAGAGGTTTTGAATCTTTTCTGTTTGTCTCAAGGATGCATCTCTTTCAGGGAAGTTTTTATGCTGCATTTGAATGAACTGACTGCTATTTGTACATAAGAGGATGTTTTAATGGAAATGTTTTAGTTTTTGAGGGAATTATTTCTAAAAGATGCCTTTAAGAAACCGAAGGTTTACAGCTGTTTTCTAAGAAATTTGTTATGAAAAGAAATTGTTAGGATAGTCTTTCTGTGAAATGAATAAGGCAAGCAAAACAAGGCTTACTGCATGACAACCTTGGCCTCTCTTGAACTTGAAACTTAGGATATTTTTGGTGGAGCCTATAAATCTTTACCTTACAATGGCAGGCCATTTATTTTTAAATAACGGAGGTGATGCTGAAGGAGAAAGCAGTTAAAGGACGTGGAAAAAGAGATAATCTATAAGGGCATATCTACAAGTGGGGAAAGTCACACAAAACAGTAATGTGGTTTTTGCAATGTGCTAATAGCTTGACCCTCTTGACACTTTTTACTGAGCCCCAAAAGTGCCCTGGTGTTAGGTAATACCATTTTCTAGCAGAAGAGCTTCCTCACACTTGGGTGTCCACAGGAGGAGTCTGTCTGAAGTAATTACTGAGCAGTAAATTAAAATGCAGCCTTACTGTGCTCAGTGTCCCCCATGTAGACAACCACCAAGATAACTGGAATGGACCATAGGATTCATTTGGAAGACGTGAACGCAGCCGTTGTCTCAGGCCTCCATGGGAATATTCTAAAGATATCCATGCATATGAAAACAGCATTGAAGGGATTTAATTTTGAGATAGCTGCTGGCAAGAGCTTAGCACAAGAGTATGCGTTGCAATTAATATCTTTCAAGCAATTGTGTATGTTTATAACATATCCTGTCATCAAATTATGGGAGGTAATCTGGTAGCAAAGCCCTAAAGAGGCCCATCAGTGAAATTTTCTGAACTATATTAAGCTCTGAGGCCTAATAGGCTACGAAGGATGTAGAGCACAGGCAAATTATTCCTGTAATAATTCCATCATGCCTTCTCAGTGTTTCCTTCTGTACTGAGAGATTAGCTATTGTGCAATAATTGATAAAATTGATTATGTCAAGAGATATTTCCTGAGCACAGATTAGACAGACAATTCAAAGACTGATAGATTAGCAGTTTCCCTAGAAAAGAAATTAAGAATTGTCACCAGAAGGGGCACATACAATGGTTCATGACTTGCTTTATCCATCACTGAATTGTGACTGGACTGATGGCTGTGCTTGAAGAAACTCTGAGCTGGTTTATGCAGTTTGTCAACAGGGAAAGAGACATGCTCATCCCTTAGTGGAATAAGCACTGGGTAATTTTTGTAAACTGTAGCTACATAGAAGACTTCAGTGGATTTAAGCTTTCCCTTATTTCTAGATACATTTAAGCTAAGGTATCTAGAAGCCTATCCAGCAGCAGGTATAGCAAATACCCTATTCCTGTCAAACTCATATTGCTTTGAGTCCTGAACTCTTTCCATTTCTTCCCATATTTCATGTCTATATACATACACATTTGCACATGTGTATATATTTTTATATGTGTAAATGTATATATACCTACATACATAGATTAGTATCACTGCAGGTGTGGGGTTTTTAATCAGTCTGTAGGGATGGTAATTTCTAATGGGTCATTATTTCCTTCTGTCTTCTCCCATTTGCTCTACTTCTAATGAAGCTTGTGAGAGAAGGGAAAGGCACACAGTTTTAAATGAAATAAAATATCTTACTATTTCTGTTCTTCTGGTGATGGATATTGGAAATGCAATGAACCTCTCATTCTCCCATGCCCTGAACTGAATTCCATAGAGAAGTATATGTATGTAATACATGTTTTGAGACTTGAGACAACTACAATTCTCTGTATGCATGCAGATAGGAAGAAGGGAGAAGAAATTAAAATGTTATGTTAATAACATATTTTTATATAATGACTACATAATTAGTAAATATTTCTGAAGTAACATCTGTGGAAACAACCAATACAACTTGAGAACTGGGAAGCAAAGGCTGGTATCCTCTCTTAATCCACAAATTCTCTGAAGTGAAGAACAGTTTTTTGATTCCTTGCAAGATTTTGGAAATGATAAAGACTCCTGCATCTGACATATTTCCCTAGTGTTAGTTTGTATCTTCTCTCCTGAATGTAAAGGCATAAACTCAATATTCAAAGGAATTACAAAGTTTTGTCATCACGGCATCATGTGGTGATGACTATTTTCTTGTGCTTTACAGAATTTTATCTTTGTGTTTCTTGTAAAACTGTAATTTTAGGTTAACTAATTTTGTAATATCTTTTCTTTTGAATAGACAGTTACCTTTTCTTGCTCATGCTGTCATCAGTGATCGTAATTTACTAATACTAATACATACATACTAATACATTGGGCTGCTTAACTTGAAACAGGAAAATCTCTCATACCAGGAAAAAAAATGCAGAAAGTAAAAACCCAACAGGAGCGTTCTATTGATAGTTATAAACATGACATCCTGTTTTCCCTCTCACAACTGAAATGAAATGCTGCCTCCACACTGAGATTTTAAATGCTGATCTTCATCTGTGAGCATTTTCTCAACTAAATTATAAACCCTTGAAAGTAGGATATATGTTAAGGAAGCTCTTTAAATTTTTGACATGCAAACACTGCTGTACTCACACACATAGCATTATTAAAGTCAGAGGTGGTTGTAGCTACAAAAGATGGGAATAATGTAGTAAGTGATTTCACCTGTGTTGCACTGTTCCCATCAAAGTTTACCAGCAGCATTTTGCCTGAGAGGCACTGGAGCAGCAGAAACAGAGAAGTTATTGTGTCCATGCATGCAAAATGATGTCTGCAGAGTGATGCTCAGTGCTTGACATAGGGCACAGGTATCCAACACACAATATCCAGCAGCAGAGTCCTATACTGTAGTGTGAAGAGATATTTCTCTCTTTTTTTTTTTTTTTTTTTTAATTAGCCATCTGCTGATTGTCTTTCACTTTTCATCTTTTTAATATGCACCTCTTGTGCTAGGAGGGACACTGAAAGATTGTTCTCTGTTCATCTTCTCTGAAGACTCATTATTTAATACGCCTCAGTTATGTTCAGCTGCAGTCTTTCCTTTTCCAGGTAAAATAAGTTCATACAGCATGTCCTCTGGGCCAGACCAATGATTCATCCAGCCCAGGATTATTTCTCCAGCAAATGGCATCAGGAGATGTTAGGCAGGGAGAGCACATGAGCCTGGCTGCTTTCTGAGGTCCATTTTCTCATCTTCCCTTAGCATATGCAATTACTGTTTTTAAAATGTTATTGGTTACATTCTGGCCCTATTCCTTTTGTTACTTGTTCACTGCTGCGATGTCCATGAATTTACCTAACCCTATTTTAAACCAGCTGATAAACATCTGCCTTCATAACCTCCTTGGGCAGCAAGATCAGAAGCTGGTATCGCACAGGCTGAAGAAATACTTTCTTAATATCTCAGTGCTGATTAGGCATTACATACCCCTAGTTGCGTTACAATATTCGATAAATAACTTCCATATGCAGCTTGTTCACCCCCTTCATAATTTTCAAGCCTCAGCCCTATCTCTCCTATCTTCCCTGGGCCTTCTCCTCTACAGACTGAAGCCTCCCAGCTCTTTGAGTCTCTGCTTGTAATGTGGCAACTTGAGTCTGCTTCTAAGGCAGCAACTCCAGCCTCTTGACTGTTTCCAGTTGCTCTTCTTTAACTCCACTGCATCCCCCTGGAGATCAGAACTGCACAGTCCTTTAAATATGGACACCCCATAGGCTTCTGCAGCAACAAAGTGAACCCTTTTCATTTGTTTCCAGCACATGTGAGATGCCCAGCATGGGGTCAGCTTTTTTTTTCCCTCTCTGCACATTAAAATGATGTTTTTGGAGATCTGGCAGTGATGATGCCAGGGCCTAAGCCACACCGGCATGGATGGTTTAGATGATCAATCCCTCAGTGTGTTGTCTTATGTAATACTGTGCTCCTTGCTTAGCTGTGTGCATCCCCTGGGCAATCTCTTACTCCTTGCTAGGTTCAGAAGAACTAACTTGCATGCTCATTCACGCTCCCTTCACCTTACCTTGAATACTCTTTAGTCATTCTTTATATGGAAGGCATTTCTCCTTAGCCTTCAATCATTTCTGTTGTCCTTACTTTTCCTGCTGTATCATTTTAGTGATAAGGGAAGCAGAAAGCCCACAGTATTCCAAGTATGAACATCTGAAACCTTTAAATAATGCCATAATGATGCTTTATATGGTGCTCTCTATTTCTGTCATAGTAATGACCAGCATTTGATCTGCTTTTTGACAGCTTCTAAGATGGAGTTGATATTTTCATAGACCTTTTATAACTCCAAGATCTCTTTCCTGAGTGGTAATAACTAGTTCAGAGCCCATGCTGAGTACGTAAAGTTGAGATTTCTTTTTCTCCACATATTCTCGATATTGAGTTTCATCTGTCTTTTTTATTGCCTAGTTGACACTCTGAGAATCTTCTGCATCTCTCTGCAGCCAACTTTCATTTTTATTTCCCTGAACACTTTAGCACTACTAGGAAACTTGAAAGTTGCCTTCTTTTTTTAGATCCAAATAATGATATAAATGATGCTTATATGTTGACCAGCCCTGGTACTGATCTCTGTGAAACTTGGCTGGTGACATCCACATTTGAGAAAGCTGAATGCTTTTGGCATTTTTTTTTTCCATTTTATCTTTGAATTACTTACTTGTTTGTGAGACAAAGTGGATCTGTTATTCCATGGCATCTTTGTTTCTTTAAGTTCCTCAATGAAGAACTGTATTGAAAATTCTTTAAATTAAATTTAAATTAAATTTGGATTTGGACAGACTGGAGAGCTGGGCAAACAGGAACCTTTTGAGATTCAACAAGAGCAAATGCAGAGTCCTGCACCTGGGAAGGAAGAACAAAATGCACCAGTACAGGTTAGGAGGTGATCTGCTAGAGAGCAGCTCCGTGGAGAAGGACCTTGGAGTCCTGGTAGACAAGAAGTTATCCATGGGACAACAATGTGCCCTTGTGGCCAGGAAGGCCAGTGGTATCTTGGGGTGCATTAGAAGGAGTGGGTTCAGCAGATCGAGGGAGGTTCTCCTCCCCCTCTACTCGGCCCTGGTGAGACCTCACTTGAACTACTGCATCCAGTTCTGGGCTACCCAGTTCAAGAGGGACAGGGATCTACTTGAGAGAGTCCACCAGAGAATGATTAAGGGATTGGAACACCTGCCTTGCAAGGAAAGGCTAAGAGACCTGGGGCTTTTCAGTCTAGAGGGGAGAAGACTGAGGGGGTATCTAATTAATGTCTATAAATACATGAGGGCTGGGCATCAAGAAGGCAGGGACAAGCTTTTCACTTGTGGCCTGTGATAGGATGAGGGGTAATGGATTCAAATTCAAACACAGGAAGTTCCACCTCAACATGAAGAGGAACTTCTTTACTGTGAGGGTCACAGAGCACTGGAACAGGCTCTCCAGAGAGCTTGTGGAGTCTCCTTCTCTGGAGACTTTCAAGACCTGTCTGGATGCCTTTCTGAGTGATCTGCCCTAGTTGTTTGTTTGGGTTTTTTTTGGTCCTCCTCTGGCAGGGGTGTTGGACTCGATCTTTGGAGGTCCCTTCTAACCCCTAACATTCTGTGATTCTGTATAAACTAGGTTTCTCTTCACTGTGTGCTCACTGACTTCTTCAAAGAACTCTACCACATACATGAAGCCTGGTTTCCCTCTGTAAAATCCATTTCCCCACTACTTCCTACCTGTGTCTGCTAATTGTATTATTATTATAATTTCTGAAAATTAGACCGGTACCATGACCAGACATACCGGTATTTAGTTCCAGAAGAGGTTTTTTTTAAAATTACACTTTGCTTTTGGCACCTCTCATCCAGCTGCTGTTGAAACAGTTTTACACTGTAGCTGAAGTATTTATTGTAGTTTTTTATGTATTTTGCTTTCTTCAATTATGTATAGTCATAAAACAATTTCAAGACTACTTATATGGCTTTGAATTTAAAAATATTTATTTCAGTTGTATTGGTAGCTTTGGTAGACTTTGATGCATCTATATTCTGGTGAAGAACACCCTTGTGAGAAGCTATATTTATCAAACTGGGAAAAAAGTCATTGGAATGATTGCTGAGTGACAGAGTACTTTAATGTGAAATATTTTTTTCTATTTTTAAAAAAGGAAAAGTCATTACTTGTGCTGCACTGACAGGGAATAAATCAGGTGTTTAAACACAGGCCATTTAAAATATGTTTCACAGTGACTGGATCTACTGGCTTGGGCTCTTGGTTCTCACCCAGGATCTATGGAAGACTTGTGCCTTTCAGGACAAGGAAGTATAAGCCAGGCAAATTACCATGAAGCACCTAAAATAATATGAGATAAATTAAATCCAGGTATCTGAAGCTCTCATAAAAAGTCTACAGAGGTTGATGCCAATACTTTGCTCTCCAAATCCCTGTGCTGCTCTTGTCCTCTATATGGGGCATGTTGCTTTGTCTTTCATGGACTGGTTAACTTTAGAGAATTTTAAATTTAGTCCACTTTGTCCACTGTTAATATACGAGTTAGTTTTACTTATGTAACATGCATAATCTATTATTTACTGTATAAATATAGTTTGAGGTGCATTTTGTTCATATGAAAGTAGGCACTTGGGTTGTATGTAAGAGGATCTATAATAAAAAAAAAAAACACTGCCGAATAATTCTCTTCTCCATGTTAATAATAAAGCTGCCCCACTTCTGATCTAAATTATGTTTTTACATTTATATTAAATATGTTTAGGGGAAGCAGTTTTTTACATACAGCACACAATCCTTTTGGACTTTTGTCAACTCTCAGTTCTAATCACATAAGCATTTTTATACATATTACATAAGCAACTAACATGCTTAAAATAAAAACCCCAACCTACCTGTAACTTAAGGTGCACTAATGAACTTGAAATTTTTAAAACAATTAAGATTTGAAAGAATTCCTTAGAGATCAGACTTTTTTAGGTTCTGAAACTCAGTAGTTGGAACTTCTCCATGTCATTTTAACAATTAGGTGCCATTTGATTGCAGTTGTTTATAACTAAAGATTAAAAGTGTAGTAAATTTTCCAACCATCTGTTCTTTTTCTGTCTCACAGAATATCACTGAATGCAGTGAATTTTACACATCTTATCTCATTGCCACCAGACCATATATCTTCACTGGATTATAATTAATAAGACTAATACCATCAGGCAGCATGAAGATGCCCTGTATGGTTCTTCCCTTAAAACTTTCAGTCTGTGTTTTCTTTCCTGTGTTCACTTCAGAATCACAGCTAACTTATGCTGGCATAGGTTCACTGCAACTAGACAGATTAATGAGTAGTAGCTGACTGTACTGATTTCTCAGTCCTCTAAAAAGTGCATGTCTTCAAGTGGTATGTGTGTTTCCAGAAAAGCGACATGAGTATTAATGTAATTTATGCAGAGATAATGACTCTTACAAATCTCAGTCCACCAGTGACTTGGAGTCTTGGACCCATCATTTTGGTCTTCTTTCCTGTACTCTGGCTACTAATTTATTAGCCATGGAGCTGTTTTGAAAATCCTGAAAAGCACTCAAGCCACTCTGGGGTTGCCTCTGAAATAAGTTACCTCTTTAAGATTTATTTTTTCAGTGAGAGTTTGCCATTCTGTAATTTTGCTGAATAGGATGGGTAACTTGCCCAGTAAAATATAATAAATTTGCAAAAAAAGAGTATTTTTTTCCTTTCCCTCTGTACCAGATGGGAGAAAATTACACATGCTGCCCACTTAAAGGTCAGACACTACCTAAAGTACTTGACAAAGCCTGTTATTTAACCAAAGCACTTCAGTTCACTGGTGTAAATTATCAGGAACTGAATATCACACATTTTGGGTGATGAAAAGATGAGTGCCTCCTCTACTTAATGGAGAGCATTACAGATAGATAGACAAACAGATAGATAGATATGCCAGCCTTCTGAAAGGACAAAGAGTGGCTGCTGTAGCCAGACTGGAAATGAAGTGCACCTCTTGTATTTAGCAACAGATAGAAAGATTGTAGGAAGGAGGAAGTACTTTAAATGCAGAAAAAAAATATTACTTTTTTCACGTCTTGAATGAGAGTTTTTTTCTGGTGTCTTAGAATTACTAATACAACATTGCACTAAGGAAACAGACAAGCAGATCTTTGGTGTTACTGACCTAATAACATTAAAATATTATGAGCATTGTGCATATTAAATGTGTAATCACCATAATCTTATAATGATGTGGATCATCTCTATTTGAATTTACCTGAGACTGGACTAATTTATTTTGGGCCTGACAGATTGTTTTTTAGACATATGCTTCTAACCCTGCCAGAATACAACAGAGAAAAACATCAATATAATTGCATTTAGGAGGGAATTTCCTGATCACCCAGATTCTGTCATAGGACAATAATCTTGAGCCCTTTTAAAAAAACATTTATAATTCTACATAGTCAATTGCCTCTTTTAGTGGAAACAAAAATCCTGGTGATACTATTAGTAGCAATTTATAGGCTGTTACTTGCAAGGCAGCCTCATCCTGGCTTTCCACCCTCCTGATCAGGAGTTTGGCAAGGAATTGGTTTGCAGTACTAGTTGTATTCTGTATGTCTTTTGCTTTAAGTAAAGTTTTATTTGGTTTTCTTTTCTATGGGTTTATTTTTGCATTCCTTTAACACATATGTGCATTTAGGGTCCTATTTTTTAATCATAGTTCACTTGCAGCAGCATCATTTTACAATCATCATGACATTTGTAATGTCAGCTCTGCAGACTTGCATTAAGCTCATTTTGCCATCATCTTGATGTACTAACCTGTATATAGACTCACACAGAAATACGTTAATATTCATCCTACTGTGTGCAGTAATGTCTCATTAGACTCGAACTAACAGAATTTTGTCATCATAATTTGCTGTCATAATAACCCAGTCTTCACAGATTTAATGTGACAGTCTTTTGCCACTGTAACTAAGGCTTTGAGCAATTGTCATCCGGGGGACTTAAGGTGAAAAAAATGTAATTAAAACACAGAGCCTTAATAGTCCTATATTTTAAGAAGTTTGTCACATATCTTAAACAATAATTAATCATGCTGATGTTTAGCACTTGTTTTGTTTCTAAATGTCTTCTATGTGGGGAAAAAAAAAAAAAAAAAGCAGAATTTGAACAATGAGTGACTGGCAGAACTGCTAATAGAATTTAGGTCTCCAGATTGTTGGTGTACTTCAGTATCCATTGGGCTGCTCTCCTTCCGTACTGCAATTAATTTTGTTTACGAGATGAATACAAGCTTGAACTGTATGTGACAGTTAGTATTAACTAGTCTGTAATTCTTGTTGAGAGAGTTACAGAAATATGGAGGTGAAAGTCATGAGATTTCTTCTGCTGCAAGGGCTGAGACAGATCAAATACGCTTTGTTACCCTTGAAATAAATTCTTAAACTTTTCCTCACAAGCTTCCACTCACAAGGGCTTGACAACCTCTGTGTATATGCTTTCAGATTAAGTTACTTACATAGTAATTTAATATTCTCACAATTTTACTTTATCTGAATGATCCTTCTCCTTGGCACATATGAAAAATAATAGAGCATTGTCATCTTTAGACACTGGAAGGCAGAATCTATGTACTCCTTTGCTTTTTCTTCCTAGACTAAACTTGTGACATCCCCATAGTCTTTCTTTACAAAGAAAACTGTCTGTTTGGATATTTGTGAAGCTAAGTGCTCTCCAATTTATATGTGGCTTTCAAGAAGTGTTGTGTCAAAACTGGACACAGCTGAAACACTGACTGCAACAGAGTAAAGGTATGGGAGTACACGATGGGGTGATTCCACCTGTGTAGGTGGTTGGTGCTTGAGTTGTGATTCCCTAAAGAAATCTGTATTTATGTTAGCAGCTAACGCATGTGCTATGCAAAATGACCTTGCGTTGTCTTTGGCAGAGCTGATACAGCTTGCCTGCAGACCTAGGTGAATTCTCTGTCTCCTATGTATGGATTGTTGACTCTGATTCACAATTACCTCTTAGCTCCTTATTGATATTCTTTGCAATCAGCTTGGCATTTTTCCTCTACTCCTTACATATTGTATTTGCTTTTGTTTTTTCTCTTCTAGTCTAAATTTGGTTTTTTTTTGCAGTTGTTTGTTTTTAACCAGAGGAACTTCTCTCAGTAATGCCATGTAAGCACCTAAATAGTGTTTTCAAACATATTCCAATGATCTTTTATGTTTCTCTGTTTTACTTCTTTCTCCTTAATGATGAGGGTTTACAACTGTTTTCAACTTTGTGAAACTTTTCTCTTAAAAGACGTATAGATATGCATATGCATACATTGCAATACAGCACTTGATTGTACATGCGCTCAGTCTCTCAGTGACATATATGAATGCTAAAGTGCATGTGTGCATAAAAAATTGTTAAGATTTCACTGTTTGCATGCCATGCAAATAATAAAGTTATTAGTTGCATTTAAGCAGCTGCTCATTGTGGTCTCTGAGGTGAGTTCCTCTGGAATTTTTATGACATTGAAGGCAGGGCACCCTTGTTTGAGTTGCAGTGCTTTTCAGAATGAGTAAATTTCAAATGTGATTCGGATGCACCCTGAGAACATGACTGCGCCAAAGGGCTTTCTGTTGACCTCATGTGATGTGCTGTGTCCAGCTTCTGGTCAGTGTGCTCAGATTTTCTTTCTGTGGACACTGAGAAGATAGGGAGAAGAGGGGACAGTCTGATCTTAGCCTTTCATGGTTTGGACACAAAATCAAGGGTGGGCCAATAGAAGACAGAGCCAGGTATTCTCTGCCACCCTTTGCACAACCCCTCCCAAGGGCATTTTGGGGCAGGAGTCTATTTTATATACACAGACACTCTTCTGGAAGAGGACCCTCTCCATAGGTTACCTGGGGTATTTTTGGTGCTTGGACTTAGTTACATGCCTAAATATAGAAAAAGGAATATTGGTTAATAAGATGTTCTCCCTTCTGGTCATCTGAGCCTCTCTGGAGAGATTAAGAAGAAATCTTTTATATGCATAAATGAGTAATTCTAATTCTTCTTTATTACTTGGACTCCTACCAAGCATATATCAGTAATTAAAATCTTCTTCCTTTTCTCTTTTTCGTACTGTTAATATTAGTTTTTATATTATTTGCCATCCTTTTTTACACTTTCCTTTTGATGGCTTGGTATATCTTCTGAGTACTCTGGTCCATCTGACTCCAGTTAAGATTTATTTCATTTCTGCTGAGGTGAAAGTTTCTGCAAGTTGGAGAATGGGCTAGATTTGAGAATAAAGAGCTGCAAAGGATGAACATTAGGCATATGGGAAATGAAGGCAGCAGTACTGCCCTGCTAAATCTGCTTGGGATCTTGTGCCAAAGAGGGTTCCCCTAGGTAAAAAGGACTGGTTGACCTTTAGCTGAAGCCTTCCAAAATGGATAGAGATTACTGCTTGTTTTCTGAGTGTTACTTATTATGTTGAACTAATAAGAAGTGAGCCCAGCATTTTTTCCAGATGCTCTCCAAAACCAAGAGTAATCCCTATTCCACAGCGACTATGGCATGAGGGAGATAGCTTGCTTGGGGAGAACATAAACATAGTAATGAACCAATATGCTAGTTCATATAGTAGAGCATGTTTTCATTACATAGAAATACATTTAATGGAAACTGGGTTTTTGTTGTTGGGTTTTTGTTGTTTTGGTTATTTTTTAGCAGCATATGAGAAGGCTTTGCATTAATCATAATATTGGCTATTAATTTTCTGACTATAAACTTACCCACTCTGGAAGCCAAAATCTACTGCTTCCTTCAGAACTTAGAGCAAGTGAGGTTTTTTTAAATTGTTTTGTATATGTCTTTTAATTTCTGGACTGCTGATGAAATAAGCATACAGAGAAAAAAACAACAGCTTGCAACCTGTACTAAAAACCTCTACAACATATTCTTTTTTGAAGTAAAAATACGTGAAGAAGGAAAAGAGTTCTTCAGTGGCTCACATTGGAAAGATTTTCTTTTTTTTTTCTTTTTTTCCCCTGCTGATTTCACAGGAAAATCAAAAGCTGTTTACTTCAGTTGCGATAAAAGCTGTTGAAGATTTGTTTTTCCTCTGTTGCTGACATGCAAGTGGTTTACGTTGTTTTTTTTTTCATAACAGGAAGTGAATAATAAAAAGGCTCCGAGCCAATATACCACCATGGCAAAAACCCTGTGATGCGCATTAGTGCTTAAAAGATTTCCATCCCAGTTCTCCCTTAACATCAGTCCCACAGTCCCTAGAGCTCATCACTTCTTCCCACACAGATAGATGTGATAGATTTGAAAATACTGGCAAGAGCACAGAGACATCTTGTTATGAGCCTAATGCCTGAACTGAGTGACAGACTTGGATTGCCTTTATTTTTTTTAGGTCAGCGTCGGCAGGGAGTTAAAAACAGGGTGGAACAAAGGTTGAAATGTTTTCTGAAATTATAATCAAAATATCATCTGTCTTAGGTTTACACTGTAAGCACTCTGCCTGGTGTTGAGTCTTACTGGCAAACAATATGCGCCACTGGGATGTTTAAAAAGTCATAAGAGGTCTGTAAATCAGTTCTGTGTGGCATGCTATCTGTTATTTTCTTGTTTTATCTGTTAACAGGAAAGGAGATGTTGTCTCTGTTAGATGATATAAATGGCAATATGGTGTGCTTTCTTTTGTTGGGAGTTTGTTTGGTACTTGCATCCTAGTAAATTACAGTGAGATGGAAGACCTGTTCCTTTGTGGAGGTTGTTAACATGAAGCTCTCATTTGATTTATCTGTGCTGAATTTGAGACATCGCCGCCCATATAATTTATTCTGGCTACTTGTAGTATTTCTTTTGTATGTCAGAACCATAATTTTCCAATTGTGTCTTTGTTGTTGGTTTTATGTTGGTGTTTTTTTTTTCCCTCTCTCTGACATAGAAGTCCTGAATATCCATTCAGCCCTATAATATGGTACAGGAGAGGAAGAGTTAGACATCTGAGAACTTGTTTCCCATATCAAATCTAATTTTCAACCATTATCTTCAAGTTCTAATCTCTCTCTGTTTTAGCTTGCTGAGACAATAAACTTGGCTGCCAAATTTGGATGTTGAAATCAATTTCTTTTCTAAGGTCACGCCGATGTATGCTGAACCCAGTCTCCCAAATGGTCCCTGAATGGGCACTTATTGTTGGACCTTGTTTTCAGATTGCTACTGGCTTCTTCTTCTGCATTTTCTCCAACTCTGCATCACTGTCATGCTCATACCATTAGAAAGCAAGTATTATCAATTTAATCAATACTTGGGTTTTGAAAGAACTTCTCAAGCAAGAAAATAACAAGCCTCTGTGTGAAGTGTTTGTTAATGAACAGCTGAAGATCATCCTAACCATTACTGTAAAGAGACAAATTTCTTTCATTTAACCCACTACTGATTGTGAAAGAAGGTGGCAACATGAAAATATAGCTGCCAGCAATAATTTAAAATAATGTACATTTTTATAATTTCAAATTTTCTGCATTCTCCAACCTCCCTGTGACTTTGAAGCTTGCTCCTTTCCTCTCATGTAGCACTGGCACTTTGTCTCAGAGCACTGAGCAGAGGTCAAATCCTGCTACTTGCAGCATCTAGAAGCAAGAGTGAGGCAAGTGGCCTCTGATTACCAGCATTTATTGACTGTACGTTAATTGACACAGATCTACACTGAGGCTGTGACTTGGTCACCAAGACCAAGACTTGGAACCAGAGTTTTTAATGCTCATTCAGAAAAAAAATCAAACCCTATGAACAAGCGAACCTGATGATTCCAAATGAGAAACCTGTTTGAGGTTACACATGCAATATAGAGGTGCATCATGCTGGCCAGTAAGGATCGACAGACGCATATAAACCCTCTTTTCAGTAGAGTTGATGTTTCTCAGTGTTAAGAATTTACAGCATTCATAGCTGCTGAAAATAGTATTTAATTTTTAAGAGCCTCTCAATTTTAAACCCCCAAACCAAAAACAACAACAAAAAAAATCCTAGTAGATTTGAACACTCACTTTTGTTATTTCTCTCAAAGGCCCAACAAATCTTGGACCCTTTTTCCATAGAGTGGAGAACCACCAGTAGGAAGAAAGGTAAATGTTTATAGGCTGAAGGTTTCTGCACTCTTGTGAGTGGACTGGGGACTCTCTTGAGACACAAGAGTTTTAAACTCTCTGAGCAAGAAGAGAGAAGGAAATATGGATTTCCTGCATCTGGAGGATTGTTGAATTTGTAAGATATTTTAAATATTACTACTAGGTACTTCTTTGAGCCATGTTTTTAGAATAAATTATTGAGTGACACTGAATTTCTTGCTGAGGATGATCTGAGTGTTCTCTGATGGTCTCAAAGACAATGTCAGAGGGGATGAATAATCCACAGGAATTTTGTGGTTTATGACTGGAGTTAGGTGTAAAACAGACTACAGAGCTCTGTTGACATGAAGGCCCTCAGGTCATATTCAGAAACAGAGATTTAGGATCACAGTTCTAGCATTAGACACGTACTCTCAAGATAACTTTCACTTGCAGTCTATAAGTACATAACTGGGCCTCAGTTATTGACAGTGCGGGCTGTCAAGGGTGACCTTAGACATTATAAAAGAGGACTTTTGCACAATAAGCAATTCCTTTCCTGAGTTTCCTTAGTCTCCTTCTCCCTCAAATAATCAAAATGCTGATGCTGTTACAGCATGCCCTGCACTGCTTCAGATTATTTTCTACATCGGTTCATGACTTGCAGTTCCTGTGGGCTGAAAATTAATCCTTAGGAGTCTGTTGGTGTGTACTGTACATCCAGGTTCTCTAGGGTATTAATTTGGTTATCGGTGTAGAAAATGCCAGTGGCTGTAAAGGTATACTATGCATTTCATTTTTGTGTTTATTTTTCTGTAGAATCCAGGAATTTGCTTATACCTTATCACCATGACTAGACACTCTAAACTTTAACACTGAAAAATAACATTCTTCAGATTTTAGGGACTATAAAAAATAAAGTCATGAACAGTGTTAAGAGTATTTTTTCAAATTACTTCAAATTAAGACATCAATGAATAACATGATTCCTTGTGGCCTATCTCTAAAGGCAGCGGCAGAACGTGAGCCCTGATTCCATGTGTTTGGGACCAGCAGCTTTTGGAATTTGGGAGTGAAGGGATGTTCTCATCATTACGAAGAGTAAACCTTCTTACAGGCCTGCCTCTGCTTCTTCTGTGGGGTGTTTCTGAGCTGAGTATAGCAGCAGTAACACGTGGTTTTCTTGGGAGTGGAAAGGTCAATTGTAAGTCAATAGCTCCCCCCCCCCCCCCCCCCGCAGCTACCGACTTACCTAACTTCAGTTAGGGGGAGAAACACTTAGTTTGAGGACAGCACTATTTCTGGATTTGCTTATTTTTTCCCCTGCTTGGGAGAGAGGTTGCAATCCCAAAAGTCTCATCTGGGAGAGAACAGCTGAAACAGGAGGGTTACTGTTCCTCTCCTGAAGAGGGAGGATCCTGTCTGGGCATGGGCTGGGGTTAATTTGCTGAGGAGGGGACAAATCTGTTTACTAGGGCTCTGAGGGGAACTATACAAAGGGAGCAGTAAGTATCTTCACCCCACTCTGTAGCACTAAATGTTCCTTGGGAAGCTGTAACACATAATTTAAATCCATTGCACATGCCACCCTGGAAGCAGAGCCTTATATGTCAAGCGCATGGGCTGTCCTATTATGGGAAATCAACTTTGTTTTGAGGGAAGCACAGAGCATTGCTTCTGCGCAGGTCCTGGAATTTGAAACATTTAGGGGCCTCCAAAGAGCACTGGCATTACTTACCATGCCGGCCGAGTGGAAGTGAGGTTCCCTGCCTCTCCCTGCCCGGGACGCAGAGCCTGCCGGCAGCCGGCCTGGAGCTGTATCCCACCAGGGTTCGTTCTGCACTCCCCTCCACAGAGCTGCTGGGGCTTGTGTGGGAGCACATCTGTTGCTATGCAGGGACAAGCCTAATTCAGCAAAAGCTGCTGGAGCAGCAAAGTTGGAATATACTTTGCCAAGAAGTATTTTGCTGTTGTTTTCTTTTTCCTCTTTTTTGTGGAGAGATTTTATGTCTGCTCACATGCTTTGGTATGAGGAAGTGGAAGATGATTGTAAGTATGAACAGACTGACATAATTTATCACAATATTCACTTTGACAGAGAAGTGTAGTGCTGTGCAGCCCACTAACAGCATGCATTTTAAAATATTTACTTTCCAAGTCTAAAGAAGGAGAGCACCAGGGGAATTTTTTTTTTTTTTTGCTTCGTTTAGCAGTGTAATATCCTGTACATTTTATATAAAAGTGCTCCAAAACCAGTACCTAGCTCTCCTTTGAATAAAAAGAATCCATTTCTTCTTGAGGTTCACCAGTTATTAAATCATGGGGTTAAAAAAGAAAGAATGGAGAAGATGGACCAGTATGTTTGAAAAAAAAAAAAAAAAAGAGTCATTATTCTGGTAATATGGCAACACATCAAAAGATTAATCAGTTGCTTTGAACTTTAATTACATATGCAGTTTCATTGCCTAACATGAACTTGCAGAGTAAGAGAGGTCTTCCTTGGCCACTGAACTGTCTGGTATCAAACGAATATGGGGGTGTCACTTTTGCTCAAAGTGAGCAGCAGCTGAGCTCTCCTGTGTACTTCCCAGAAAAGAACAGGCGTGTTTTCCAGACTTGTGCTTGTTTGTTGGTTTAAAACTCTCCTTTCTGTGCAAAAAGAAGAAAAACAGAGGATGCCAAGAGTAAGAGACTGAAGAGGGCCAAGAATGAAAGAATGACAAAAAGTTTAAAAATCCGTCTACCAGATGATCTTTCTTCTTCCTCCCCCACCCAGGCTTCCAAAATAGATTGTGCTGGAGGAAAAAAAAAAAAAAAGTGTCAGTATTGTCCAGACTTCACGTCTGTTCCCCCTCCCTGTTTTATAATCTATTTTGGCTCTTCCACTTTCAGCTTAGGTCTGGGTCTGTATCACAATATAATTCCTGTTTTTTCTCTGTTTTTCTGATCATAAAAGCCATGGGAATATAAACACACTGTCATTTTTCCTCACAACATATAATGGACTGTATAGTCACTAACTTCTGATGAAGCTTGCTGAAGATAATGTTAGATTTTGTTATGTTTGACAAGAAAGAAGCTTAGAACAGAATATTTCAGGGTGCAGGTGTGGTCTTATGCTATAGTTTGCTTTCACTTTTTCAGAGGTGAACTCAAATTGTGTTTTCTTGTGCAGTAAATAGGACTTAAATCAGCAATACATTTTCCAGACAGTTTTGCAGCACCAGGTCCTACAGTGACTATTCACAGCCTGATGATTCAAGAAGGGATAGGACAATGAGATTATTATCATCATCATCATATATTAAGTAATTAGGAAACAGACTGCTTTACTTCTGAAAATATTTGGGGTTGGTTTGGGAAGAAGAAATGTCATGGCTTTCTCTTAAGGGGTTTTACTCCTTGTGGGCAAAAGAAAGACCAAATGTTCTAGAGAAAACCACATAGTGCTTGACATTTTTTCCACCAGCCTTCTATGGAGAGGAATAAGGAGGTTTTGCTGTCTTAATTTTTCTATCTACTCCCCTTCCAAGGGATTCATAATATCAGCCCTAGCTGCTTGTCCTCAGCCTTGACAAGGAGATGGTTCTGCAAGGGAAGCTGGGAAGGTGCTTGCTAAGGGGGAAAGAGCTTTCTTTGTTGCTTAGGTTAAAAGTTACAGTTGCACTCTTTAAGTTGTAGTAGGTGAAAGAAAGAAAAAATACCTGCATTAGAGCTTTTGAAATATTAATAGAAAACCAGAGTTGCATCTAGCAGATGAATACCATCCATGACAAGAGTCATTAAATAACTTGCTAAACTATATCACTTAACTATGTTCATTTCTAAAATGAAAGGGAGCTGTCCTAGCTCTTTTTGGGAATTATTTAACCAAATTTATTTCCTGACCTGTGTCCTCACTCTTTCAGAGGGCATGGCATTTTTCTTGATATAATTTTGTATAATATTATCAAGACTTTTTTTTAGTTGTTTTTCAATAAAGACGTAAAATCCATACCTGCACTTTGTGACAAAGTGTGTCCAAAATAATGCTGTGAAATGCATCCCCGGCCTTTATTCAGGACAAGTCACTTCTACTTGCCTGGGCTTGCTTTGCTGCTTTCTCTATATTGGATGAGAACTTTTTGCTCTTAGACGTGACAGCAGTCGTTTACACGTCTGCATTAATCTTGAAATAAATTCTTTCTCTTTTCTTAAACACCCTTCTCCAACCCTCCATCCACCTCTGCATTCACCTCTTCCTTTTTCTCTTCTCCTCGCTCTTGTGCCACAGCAGTGAAAGCAGGTTCTCCATTCCCAGCTTTCTCTCACTTCTGCTGAGAATGATCTTTGTGAAAGCAAAATGGTATTTTTTCACCACTCAAGGCATTACTTTTTTATTCTTCTGCCTGAGTTAGACTGGAAACTCTTTGGGGCAGCATCTGTTTCTTCTTAGATTTCTGCAGAGTCTTTGCAAATGACACCTAAAAAATAAAGTGGCAAGGACATGAGTTATCATAAATTTCATTTTGTTTTAATTAAGATGAGATTACTGTGAACTTTATCTCAGAAGCCACCCTCCCTAAGGGATTCAGTATCATATGCTGTATTTCTTCTTCTAGCAGGTATAATCCTCTTTTTTTGTCCTTAGTCTCACACGGAACCAAATTCCGTTTGCAGTTGCGCACAGGCATGCTCTTTCTCTGCTTGGATTTGCACAAAGTAGCAACTGAAAACAGAACTAATCATCAAACCAGAGACAGTGAAGAAGAGAAAATAATCCTGCCTGAAATTTGGTGGCCACAAGGGATCTTCTACCAGTTATCATGGTTTTCCTATAGCAGGTGTCCATCTACTTTCATGCTTTAGCTCAGGTCAGAAGTGCATTTCTGAAGTGAATTCCTCAGTGTCCAGTACTGTGTGTCTGTGTGCACTCCAGAGCACACACCCTGCTTCTGTTTTGGGGGAAGCTGAACTTGGGACATGTACTCTGTGTTCTACTATGGGCACAAACTTTCACTGGGTGTGTAGGGTGCTGGAGTTACACTAAAGCTCTTCTGAAATGAGCCTGGTGATGCACATACAGCTGGGGGGCACGCTGGGTTGGCAGCACCAGCCCCTTCATTTTACAAAGCTGCTCCTGTTGGGCTGCTTGATTTGCTGTGGCCTAAGACAGCTCAATGAGACAGGAAAAGGATGGCAGCCAATTTCTTTGGATCTTGGATGTGAGGAAAGAACTGCTTTTTAAGTCACTCCCCAGCTAGTGCAGGAGAGTGCTTCATCCTGTTAACTCCTATCTAGTGTGTGCTCCCTCACCCTTGGTCCCCAGGCTGCCCATGGCCATCGCAGCTGGCTGCAGCTCTTCCCAGCACAGTTATTGAGCAGGGAACCACATTCAAGAAGCTGTACTCTGGCAGCATGTTATGTATGAAACTGGTGATCCTCTGAAAATTAACCTCCTCCCTTTTTTTTTTTTTTTTTTCAAAGGAAAATGTTCAATTATGTTACTAATAGAATACAGCTACTGATCAGATAGAGTTATTTGTAACTGAAAAGGTACAATATTTGTAAAAAAAGGTTAACGCTTGACTAATACCGTGAAATTATTTTAGCCTCAGAATTGTCCGAGGGGATAAGCAATTTTAAATGATTGCCAAAGGGAACAGGAATAAGCTCATATATTTTTGTCATGGATTACTGTTAGACAAAATCACACTGAAGAGGATTGTGAAGCAAGCAGCCTTGATTTGAAAAGGCTGGCCTGTTGATTTTCACATAACATTTTCAATTAAATGCTACCCCAAAGCTTAATCAACATTTAGGAGGATAACCATTGTACTGTGTTATAGTTAACCACTGGAAAAAGACTCTTCCATAAATTTAGCGGAACTTTATAGCATCACGTTGCTGTCGAGGATGCCCTTGCGATAATACCGTATCACTGTCAGGAGAAGCAGAACCGCATCAGGAATTTTAAATAATTTTGTCTTATCGAAGACTGAGCTTTCTGGATAGCAGAAATAATGCTTAGCAAACTGTGGCTTTGCAGAATGGCTTGGCTGCTAGGCTGCACCAGGAAACACACTTCTTCATCTTCTTAGAAAAACACGTGTGGAGCAAAGGAGTTTGTTTGGCTTTTGAGGACAAGCTGCACAGACCACACAACCTTCCCTTCTAGGTTACTTGCCACATGTGCAACAAATTGGAACATTTTTAATTATGTGTTTTCAAGGACAGATAGACTGAATTTTAAGAAAGTCATAATCTTTCTTGGGTTTATTTTAATCTTGTGGTGTTATTTAGAGCGTAAGGCTGATGATACTTGGGAGGTTTCCCAGTCCCTTCTCTAATTTTGTATTTTAAAAATAATCCATAGCTATATGATTAATTTTTATCAGTTGCATACAATCTTTTATTCCTAAAGGCAAAATATAGTTTGTAAGTACTGCAAACATATGTAGAAGAAATACTTTTATGTGAGCAAAAGCATTATGTTACTGTAATTTTGAATATGTTCATACAAGATAACCATTAAGATGGCTCTTTTACACCTGATTTCTTTTTTAAAACATTTTTTTAAAGGATCATCATCTTTAGCATAATTATAATTTAAAAAATTAAAAAAGAAGCTTTAAAGTTTTCAGTGCATAGAGAGGTTTTGGAACATTCCTGGAGACCTAGTGAAATTGTGAGCACCACAGAATGAGAAAGAGAGGGTTATAGTCAGGCCCTTTGTGCCTATTTCTTTAACCACTTTATTCCTCTGTCTGTGAGTAAACTCTGCAAAAGCTGTGTGTCTTGCACTCCAAAACTTCCCAGTAAAAAAAGCGAAAACAGTATTTGATATTCTTACACATACACTTAGAAAGAAGCCAGGCAAAAATGTACTTGTGTGCTGGACTAGGTATGTGACATTGTTTCACTAGGTGCATGATAACCTGTATTTTTATAAAGTATGAAAGTTGTTAACACTTGTGAAAAATCAATTAAGCCGACTGTAGGATCGTGCCTGTGAGTGCAGAATGCCCAGGGGGAACCTCCCTGCCTTGCCCCCCAGTGCTTGACGTGTTCTAAAATTGGTGCCTGTTCGCGTGGCTGAGCGTCTGCATGCTGGCATGCTGTTTTTTCTGGGAAATTATCCATGGGTAAGGCTTTTAATTTTGTCTAGCACAGGGAATTGAAGGAATTTAAAGGGTGATTGGAATTTGACATTTCCGCCTTTTTACTCTGAAGGATACTTTGATTAAAGTGTTGGAAGGCTCAGCTAATGGAGGCGTTGCTGCTATTTCAGATATACAGGGCATGAGGTTTGAAAGCAAGCCAAATCACAATGAGATGGAATAATAATGTCCTTGGTTTATTTTTCACTTGGTATATTCAGGTTTTGATTGGACTCTGAGCAAGGCAACAGTGTTCTCTCCCAGAAAGCAGTGCTGGTCCTTGGAGGCTTTCAGCCTGTTATCGAAGCAGAAGCGTTTTCTTATGAAGGTCATGGACTGAAGTGGTAGGAGAGGAGGAGAAAAACTAAAGGGGGAGGGAGGGAGAGAAAAAAGAAAGAAAAAGATTACGTTATTGGTCCTGATTAGGTACAGGCTTCTCGTAAGAAACATTTCTGCAGTGAGACCTTATTACTGCTTTGACCCAGCTAGCGCTCTGCTGTGATGGCATATATATCAGAAGATTTGTGGAGAATTCTGAGGTCTCTGTCCATTTATCCTTCTCCCTCACAACCCTCTCCTTGCTTTTATTACAAACACCTCAATAGTTCCCTTCACCTTGTTTGGTTCTTTTTAATTTGTTTGTTTGTTTGTTGCTTGGTTGGGGTTTTTTTGATAATATATCTTCAAGTTTTTCTTGGAAGAGACTGTTCATGAAGAGTTCTGAACAAAGCTCAGAGCTTCCCAGTTGTTGCTGAGGTGGTGGAAAATTAATGCAGGCACTGTATTTTCTAAAAAGTTATAAATATTTTGTTATCATTATTGGAAGTGTTAAAGAGCACCTTGTGAAGTTCCTAGTTTATGGATGCTGTAAATAAGCAGATAGGAGTCCACAACACATTCTGATGTGAATGGCTGATTCTAAATTTGGGAATAACAAAAGATTTGTTCCCATTTCCTTAATACAGGAAAAAATGCTGTTAGACTTAAAAGCTATCCTATTGCATTCTTGCAATTAGAAAACTACAAGCCAACTCCTCAGCCCTTCCTGGCTGTCTAACCTATTGTAAAGCTGTTCATCTCATAAGAAAGGAAAACACAAGGACATCTGGGGCTGGGGGGATAGCAAGAGGGATGGAGGCACTCTATGCTGCTGAGAGACCCAAGTGAGACTACCTTGGAGACAGTGATTCTACCCAGCTTAAAACTGTCTCATTAAAACTGCCTGTCAAAAACAAGGGGAAGAGAAAACTCAGAAGGTACCAACTTGTGGTGGACTGATGATGAATTTGTGAACGTGATGTGTGCAGTCTTACTAATACAAAAAAAAGTGGAGTTCTTTTGAGTTTTTTGGGTTTGTTGTTTTTTTTTTTTGGGGGATGGGGTTTTTTTGTTGCTTTCAATCTAGCTTGTTAGCAGTCCAGAATGAATTAATATTTTGTACTAGATTTCAACAGGACAAAAGTAAATGTTTTTTTAATTTGACTTTATTTACTGTCAACTTTTTCTTATCATGTGATTTAGTACATATTTAATTTTATGCTTGTTCCCTGCTCCACCCTTCCAAGCCCTGCAAACAGTGCTGAAAATAGAAATCAGTGTATTTTTACACCAAACTCTCAGGCCATATTTATAGATGCTTGGTCAACTGATGGTTACTCATTCTCCAAAAATGCAGAAGATCCAGATTAAAGAGATTGCTCTGTTTATCTTCTGTGTTTAAAGAGGAGAAAGCTTCAGTTGCATTGGATGTTGAATGGCAACCAAAGGTGAAGCCAAGTAACTTTTCACAAAAAGGAATTCTTGTTTTCTCGCCAACATGAGAACAATTCCTTTTATAGTAGTCCGTAAAGGACAAGCACATTGTAGGGTTGATTCTGTCCCTTCTGTTCTTCCTAGTAATTAAATAAATCAGTTCTGAAATTCTAAAAAGAGAAAGGAGGGAAACAAAACTCTGAAATGAATGGTGACTTTCAGGAGCAGCCAAGTAATAGTAGAGTGTATAACACTTAATGAGAAAAAACAAAAACAAAAACAAACAAGCTTTATAAGCATACCAAGTCGTCATAAATCTGATTTTTTTTCTTGTAATTGTTCAAAGTTCCATGAGATCTACCTCCTTGCATACAGAATGGCTCAGTGATACTAGAGTAGATTTAAAAGTTGTTGCTTAAATCAATCCCCCTATCTTTCTAGATAGCATATATGTTATATTGGTACTTAACTGTATGAATTCCTCTATTAGAAGAAAAAGATACCCGTAGCAAAGTGGCGTTACTTACCTGATTACCTAATTGCTGTAAAGCTTTAGAGAATGTAAGTTAGGGCACCCTCTTGCCTTGGGAAAGGACGTCTACTGGATTATGCTGTCCATCTCTATTTCCTATTCAAAACAAGGCATGGCTATGCAGAATGAATTCAGAATTACTGCCGTTTTCAGCACAGTTGCTAACTTAATTCATCTTTCTAAGGACAAACCTGTTTTTTGTAAGGAATAGTGGCTGAATTGCGAAGGCCAGACTCCTTCTACTGACACTGTTGTCAGTTTTATTTTCTCTTTACTCTTTTTGCCACTTTCCCTTTTCTCTGAGCCATACACATCTATTGCAGTACTGCTTTAGTTACTTTAAATTAAACCCTTAATTCATCCAAGAAGACTTGCTAATTTTTGCCTATTATCTTAAGCTGACTTAACAGTTGTTATGCCAAGCTCCCAGTTGCTGCTACTGCTGAAGTGATTAATTTTGCTCCTGACAAGTTGCAGGCAAATGTGAAGCAAAGTTTACTTGACCAGTAATCATCCCCTTAACTGAAAGAAGGACATGGTTTGAACAAGGATTAGTTCCAAATATGGCCAGAGATTTTCCCTAAATCTGCCCACCATAGACACAAAGGTTAATTGCTTCTTATCTGGGAAATTCTTATCTATGAAGTGAAAAACATCTTAGCTTTAAATAGTGACCAAGGAATTATTTTTTTCCTGGTGCAGTAAGTCAGTCTATGGAGGCTTTTTTTTTTTTTTTTTGACCGAATATGAGTTCCTAAGGGGTGGTGTGGCTGTCTTGGAGTGCTTCCAGAAACTGTTGCTTAGCCTATAAACTGATGAAATTTCACAGACCAGCTGAGACTGAAAGGTGCCTCTGGAGATAATCTACTCTAAATCTCTGCTCAGAGCAGTCAGTGAGAGCAGCTTGTCCAGGCCAATGTTGACTTGGGTTTTAATTATCTCCGAGGATGAAGACTCCACAACCCCTCTGGACAACCTGTTCTAGAATCTGACCATCTTCACAGTAATTTTTTTTCCTTCTTACGTTTCTGTGGAATTTCCTTTATTTCAATTTATGTCCATTGTTTCTCATCCTGTCAGTGAGCATCAAAGAGAAGGGTTTGACCCTCTCTTCTCTGCTTCCTGTGTAGTATTTACAGTTATTGGTAAGGTACCTCTGAACATTCTCAGCTTCAGGCTGAGCAACCCCAGCTTTCTCAGCCTCTCCTCATATAAAAGGTGCTCCAATCACTTAATCATCTTTGTGGCCCTTTAATGGACTTGCTACATTATGTCTATGTCTCTCGCATACTGGGAACCCCAGCACTGGACTCAGCACTGCAGATTTGTCTGACCAGGGTTGAGCAGAGAGGAAGGATCACCTCCTTCGACGTGTTGGTGATGCTCTGCCTAATGCTGCCCAGGATACCATAACCCTTTTCTGCCCCAAGGGCACATTTCTGGCTCATACCCAACTTAGGGTCCACCAGGACCTTTTTTGCAAAGCTGCTTTCCAGCTGGTCAGCTCCCAGTATATACTGGTTCATGGGGTGGTTCTTCGCCATTTGCAGGGCTTTGCACTTCAGATTGTTGAACTGCATGAGGCTCCTGTCAGATCTCTACCTGAACTTTGGACAACTAGTCCCAGCCTTTGAGCCCAGCAGTTCAGCTAGTTTTCAGTACACATCACTGACCACTTACCTAGTCCATACTTGAGGTTTTTTTACAAGTATGTTACAGGAGACAGTGTGGAAGCCTTGCTAAAGCCAGGATAAACAAGATCTGCTGCTCTCCTGCCAGTCACTGATCCAGTTGCCTCTTTCTGAAAGGCTATCAGGTCAGTCAGGCGCAATTTCCCCCTTGTAAACCCATGCTGACGACTCCCAGTCGTCTTCTTGTTCGTCATACATTGAGAAATACTTTGGAGGATGATTTACAGGTTTCCAAGAGGATTTGCTTCATCACCGTTACACATTATCCAGATCCTCCTCCTTCCCCCTCTTGAAAATGAGTGCCGTTTTCTTTCTATCCATTCCTCAGAAACATTCCACATTCACAAAGGTCTTTCTTACACAATCAATAGTCATGTCACAGTCACACCAACCAGCTTTCTCAGTGCTTTTGTTTACCAGCAGCCTTTCTGACTAGTGCAGAAGGTGGCCAGAAAGAGAAATTTAGAGTCTCTCATGTTTCTGTTGATGCAGGTTTTTGCATGGTATGCACACAAACTGTCCATATTTGCCTCTGTGCCTATACTAGAAACTCTCCAGAAATTGATTTAGAGCTTGCCAATGAGGATATATTTGTTTGAATTCTCTAGCTTCTCTGAACATCCTCTTACTGTAAAGCTTATCTAATTATATTAATATTTAGTGTGGAATGTCCAATATTTGTTTAAATGCTACCCAAGTTCAAAATCCATTAATTACATTACCCCAAACCTGCAGTAGTATCAATGCATTTTTGTCCGTGGTTTAAAAATTAGAGGCTAGCAAAATGTCTTAGGTGGAGTTGTAAGTTATTTAATCCGTATCCTATAAAAACATGGTTATTATTTTGAAGACTCATTGTCAATTTCCTCTGAGTGAAAAAATACATAAAGAGCCTGAAAGACCTTTATTTTAAATAGGTATAAATATGTTGAGATATCTTTAATTCACAAAGGAAATCAAAGTTATTCCTGTTGCCTTAGAACTCAATGCTGTTTTCCAGTCTACGGTCAGTACATCTATCTCATTGAAGAAGTGTGGTTAACTTTGCCACTTTAATCTTTTATATGTAGAGAAATCCTGTTTATTGCATCTCTATTCTTACCTGTCTTCTTATCTGTGTTATATTTTTGGTAATTCTACTTATCATTTTCTTTTATGATGATAATTTCAGTATACTTGCTTATTATTTTAAAGAAGCAACAAACAAAAAATGTAATAAGAAATGTAAATTATGTTTCCAGACCATATTTGTTTATGCCACCCAAGTTATAAAGCCTATTTTTAATTGTTTTCACCTGTTAAAGTGCGGTAAAGAAAGAATTAGCTGCTTCTTAAAGTGATAAATAACATAGTCTGCAATTATATATATTCATAGTCCAATTAAATGCTGTCTGCCTTATAGCATAATCTTCTCAAAGTCAGTCTTTTTTACTTGGAATTTTTTGAAATTTAGCATAAGCTGTTTGAAGTGAGATATTTGAAATGCTGACATAATCAGAAGTCATTCAGTTGTATTCTCATGGGAAAGGCTCTCAGTTAGGAACCTATTGGAAGCCTGAGGACTCTTGATTTGCAAACTTAAAAGATGTACATTCATATAACAACTTTTCAGTAAGATGGAGAGTATTTTTGACACAGAAAGAGAAAGTACCATGTGTGTCACAGCTTCCAGGATTCCTTAGGTTAATTCTGCTTCTTTAGAAGTTATTCTGTTTGGTTTTACAATATGTGAATTTGCATCCTCTGTTTTATTTTATTGTAATCCTTTGTATTATAATTTGCATCCTCTGTAGCCTATTTCTTAGTCTACAGCTATACTTGTATCTATTGCCAATCATGGGAAGTTGCTTTTAGAAATCACCTATTTCTTTCTCACACAGGAACAGCACAATCCTCTGCAGTTGCCTGAGGGCTTTTCCTAATAAACACCAGAGATTTTTTTTGGTCTATAATTATGTCATTCTCTACTTTCTACACAGTAAAAATCCCTGGATTCTTTTAATCTTCAAGTTTTTTGGTGAGAATACGTTCCTGGGGAGCTGTTTTACCTGAGTTCAGAATATGCTAAGAGTTTGCAATGTACTCCCTATTCGATGCAGTCTACTGCTTGTAGTTTGAAATAAAAATTGTCAACAATTTGCTTTGTAGATATGTAACACGGTCAATGGCTCTACAAGCATTAATTGGATATTAATTGCCAGTATGCTGTGCAAAATTTTCAGACTCAGACAAGATGATGCATGTAATCATTGTAACAAGACCCTGGTTGTTTCTTAGCTTATGAACTTGAATACTGAAATTAAGTTGGCAAAAGAGAGCAAGAGCTTGTTTTCTGTATGAAGAGAGAAGTTATCATTGCTATGGCCAGGGCTGAACTCAAAGCTGTAAACAACCAAAGATGTTGCTAGAAGGAGGAGAGTCCCAGAAGTGAGTTTATGAAACTTCAAGCACTATATATGACAGTAGTGACAGTTACTAGCTGTTTCAGCAGTTGTCAAAAGATCTTGTTATCCTGAAGCATACCACAGATTCATTGATAACATGATAGGGAAGGGAATGAAAAGAAAATATTTGAGTAATTCCATCATTAACTCATTAACACGATCCATATCTGTTCCTGCATCCATGTATCAGTTAGAGACAATCTTTCAAAAAGGGTATATATGAGGGGCAAAAAGAAAACAACAGCACGTTTGTTTATGCCAGTATACAGCTGACTCCACTGTAATTCAAATGCAGTCATAATCTCTCACATAATCTAAGTTGAATGAATGTTTAAATTGTTATAATTATTATTGATATAGTACAACAACTGAAAGTACTGTTTGTGGGAAATCATATGCACACTTCAATTAAGCTATGATATAAACACAATTTAAAATGAAACTGCAGATTAAGTGTAACACTCAAGACTGACGGCATACAGAGAAACCTTATGGGGCCCTAACTATTAGCAATATCATTATAATTTTTAACAGACACAAATGTCAGTGCTGTAAACTAGTCAGAATTGCACAAGAAAATCAGTGAATCCCTTGTTCCTGGGACAAACACAGTTAGCACTGTTTCCTTATGCACAGAGCCTGTCTGCCACGGAATTTCTCTATGAAGTCAGAGTTATGGACAGGACTGGAGCTAGCTGGCAACGCATTCTAAACAAACACTAAATGCACCTAGGCCCCCTCTTTGTATGATAATTTGTTTGTGCATTCGTACCTTTTCATGCTTACAATAAAATAAATGTATTTATATATTTACAAAACAATTACAAGAATGTTTTCATCATATAAATATCTTGATAAATGATGGATGTGTGAAGAGTAGGAGGTTGTTGGAGACAGTAGGAACTGACAGAAAAGCAGAAACAGGAAGGCTGTATGAAGCCACACTGGAATGTGGGCTGGAGGAAGGGGAGCAATCAGGTGGAATGCCGCTGGAGAGGATTCAAGGAAGGAGCTGAGACATACAGCAGCCATAGAGCGGTGCCAATGTAATGCACGCCTGCAAGGAGCTTGTGCAAGAACGTAAGGTGGAGAAAACCTTGAATAAAATGAGTAGGAATAGCAGATATGGGAGGTTAGTTTAACAGGCTTTCTTTCTAATATGCCTCTTTTTTGTCACTGTGTCCTCTCACACTGGCTGGCAGGTAGGTTTGCAAGACCTTGCTGCCCAAGTTACAGCTTTCATGAAGTGAGTGTGGTAACAAGAATGAGAAAGCACAGGTTTCTTGTTCAGATCCCTTTACAGTTCTCCTTGCCTTCCCTCTGTGACAGGTCTGCTGTACATCACTCCAGTATGTCTCCCTGTAATCTGAATCACTTTGTTCTATGTGTAGAATAAACTACATTATTGGTTGTTGCAGCATTGCATAAATTACAGATTATGCATAAATTGTGATGGGTCTAATTAATCACTGCCTAACTTTATGTAGACATCACTTGTAATATGACTAGTTTCTATTTAGTTTTCATACCTAATTGGGACATCTGTATTACACAACTTTGACTTTAGCCTGGTTTGTGGGTAGATAGGACTTGGTATGAGCTTGCGTTTTCACCCTGAAGCTCAGAGGAGAGGCCACCATAGATACCAACAACAAGAAGGAGTCTCTGGGAGGCACCTGTACTTTTCCAGATGCTCTCTTCAGGTCTTTGTGCCATTCATGGCCACTGTGGATGGAACATATCCACCATCTGCAGTGGAAGCTGAAAGCCACAGAGGGAATGCTGCTGCTCAGATTTGGGCTCAGGCTGCAGCCTGACAGACCCAAGTACTTTTGAAACAGGGAAGTGTTCCCTGGAGACTTGAGAGAGGAAAAAGAGGAATGCTGCAGTTTTGTGGGGCCAGGACCACAGGAGGTCCTCCAGGGCTGCTCCCATTATCCATTGTTTGGGTCATGGTGTCTTGTGCCAAACCGCTCTGTCAGCTGTGTGGTGCTGGCTCTTGCTAATATATTTGTCATGGTTATCTCTTCGCCCCCATCCTCCCACCTCACCAGAAAAAAAAATAAGATTCAGTTTTTACATTTTGAGTAAAAGACACTGTGTGATCTTTTGCAGCTCAGCACAAAAAGCTGGGCAAGTTGGACTGACCTCGACTGCCTTTCACAGCAGGTAAGGGGACCACTGACAAACATACTGCTTAGCCCCTTTTCTTCACTCTCTTTTACTGTCAGTAACTTAAAGTTTTTGAAGTAGTAACACGTTTTGCTTTGGTCACTGATATTGCATCCTTCTTTTCCTTCTCTTAGACAGCTTCCTCATTACTGCTAAGAACCATCCTAGCTGTTACACTGACAGGCTTGACCCCTAATCATCTGCAAGATACACTAATCCCTTCTCCCTGTCTGAAAAATCTTATTCCCTTGCCACTTTAGAAAACCAACACCACAACAGAAGAAAAAAAAAAAAATCCTCTCTGAAGTCTTAGCCATCAGAAAATAAACAGGAGTTACCATGGATTTTATTTCTGTGGTGTAAAAAATAGCTGTTGTCACCTATGGTGTTTTACTGCTTATCTCCAAAGACCACAAGTCTCACTGTGTGGTGAGACTTCTTTGAGCCAAAAAAAATAAGCTAAGTGCTCTCCATGACAGTGTGGGAAAATCTTACTTCTCCTCATCTTCCTCAGTATTAGGTTTGCAGGCTCTCCAGCAACTTCAGCTGTGAGGCAATTTTTGTTTTCTAGTAAATCTCTTCTTCCAGAATTGTTCCCTCTAACTGACTGCATATATTTAATCCCTCCTTGATCATTCACTGAAACTCCTGTCTCTTTTCCTTAGGGATCTCAAATTTCTCTTGCTGTGTTTTCAGTCTTCCTTTTTGATAGTCACTTGGATAGTGAGGAAACAGGTGACAGAGAAAAATAGAAATTTCTCCTGGGAACCTAATTCACATTTTCAGTTGGGAGAAAAAAGCATTTCAGTGATACTAGGAAGAATAATGCCTTTTCTTTCTGCTGTGTATTGAAAATACTACGTAGTGTATGTTCCTAAAGAAAGTAGGAAATTCAGTACTGCTTTCATATTTAATGTATACTGCATTTAGTGTTGCAATACAATGAAATATAAATAAACTTATAAATATTTTCCCTTGGCCCTTTATTGTGAAACTTGACTGAGTGCAGCTTCTCTGGTTTATTAATTCGTATGCCTCAGTTTAATGCAACAATGTCGTGTTCCAAGATTTCTTTTGATAAAAACTGACTTAAATCACACTGTAAAGAGTATCTCTGATTTTCTCTCTTTCTTGTCTTGCAGAGTGGGTGACCTCACTGCCTGTTCAAAATTAGTGTTATTTGCTTCCCATTAGGTTATTCCAAGTCTGCACTGTAGTTCCTTTAAACACTTGAGAGGCCTCAAATATTCTGGTGACAAGATGCGGGAATTTGGCAGCCCACTGTTGGTTTGATCACATAAAAATTTTATCATTCAAAGATTGGCATGCTTGGTATAAATGCATAAGTATTTTTTCTCCATCATGGTACTTAGTTACAGTGAGAAGGATACTGAAACATCATCCAGTGAGGATCCCTCTTAGCTCTGTCAACATGTCTGTTAGAGCATGAGGCTTACTGGCCTTTCCAACCCACTTCAGGACTTTCAAGGGTTTGAAGAACTATTCTTACTCAGATCTTTAGAGATGACTTCTAAAGGCATCTCTAGACAACAAAGAAATTCTTCCTTATTCTCTGTGATTTGTCCCTAAGATATCAATGGGATATCATGCCTTTCACTTTTTTTTCTCTCACTAATTCATCAGTGGTTTTGTTGTGCACTTTGATAATATAGAACATTCTGGATCTAAGATAGAATAAATTCCCCTTCTCTGTAGCTGCTCTGCAAATTACTCAAATTATTTGCACAATTAATAGTTTCCCTGATTTACTGTATTGACCTTGTGGGAGTTTTGGGCAGAGGTTGTGTGTAGTTCAATCAACAACTGATTCAAAGATACCCTTCCTAAGTGTGGGTTCGCTCTTTTCCTGTTAATGCAGATATGCCTTGTTCAAAATTTGGGAAGGGGTTTCAAGGACTATGTCACAGATGCTTTATTCTCATTATTGCCTAAATATGCTACATAATTCAGATCTTGTGGCTAAAGTTGAACTTTTCCCTGATCAGTATTTTGAATTTGCTCTGGACACCTTTAGAGAACTTAGGTAGTAGGTTTAACAATATAAAATGCTGTGTGTATGTATATAGTTTGTATGTATGAGAGAGAAATTATGTGAACCTAGGATGCTGTCATCCCTTTACTTGCAGCTAGGTCAACAGTTAATTAAAAATTGAGGAAAGCCTCAAATTTTATCATTACAAAAATGGAGGAACCATACTAAATGCAAAACTGTATTGTCCCTTGCATCGAAAGTTAAAACTACTGTACTAATTAGCCATGAAAAGACTAAGAGGGGATCTAATTGCTGTCTTCAGTTACCTAAAAGGTAGTTAAGAAATGGAGTAAAACAAAAAAATTGTCAGACTCTTCTCAGGAGTGCACAGGGAAGGGATGAAATAGGCTTCCGAAGTGGAAATTTTTACAAGATACTAGTAGTATATTTTTTTACCATGGTTGTTACCAGTTAAGCACCAGAGGAGGCTGCTTAGAGAGGTTGTATAATCTCCTCCCTTGAAGGTCTCCAAAACTGAACTGGACACAACCCTAAACTACTTGATCTAACTCTGAAGGAGGTCCGTCTTTTAGTATAGTCTTAGACTAGATGGCCTCCCTTGTAACTTGTATTATTCAGTAATTTTATGTTCACTTTACAAAGAATGTCCTAGGCATATTTAATTTAGAATAGCGATACTGGTCATTGGATTTTCTAAGAAAACCACAGAATGTCTGTAAATTAGCAGTTGAATTGAAAATTTATTCTTCAAAACTAATCTATATTTTATTTGATTCTTCTGTTTCCCACAACCTGTGGGATTTGTTCCTCAAATCTGATTATAGACTACTCTGCCAATCTTTTTTGGTGTTCAACTGTATTTCAATGAGACTCCAGCATAAAAGTTCCAGCCTGTAGTCTTCTGTAATCATTAGAACTGCTTCTCAATGATACATAGGAATAACTATTTTCTGTACCTAGTAGTAATACAATAAAGAATAAGCCTTGAGACATTTAGATCCATGTTATCTAATGGTACTTAGGGCAGAAGGCTTTTTTGTTGTTGTTGCACATTAATTGTGCTCTAAGCTCTGCAGAGCTGTTTTTCTCAATCTGAGGGCCTTGCACAGACCTTCCCAAAATAGTTTCAACTGCACAGAAGTACAAAAGATTTTACCTGGATTAATTGGAGCGTAGACTCCTTATGAGCCACATGATGAACATTCCCATTTTGCAGAAATAATAGTTAACCCTGTTTGCCACAAAAATTGTCAGCAGTTGCCTTAATTTTGTCCTCACTAAAATAAATAATTTAATATTGGTCTAGAGTTGTTGAATAATGACTGCTGTGAGGTATTTCCAATGAGTAGAGCTTACCTTATGGCATTTAGAATTTCCCAGGAAGGGTCCAAAGCCAGAATTGTGAATGGGATTCCTCCCTGTGACTCTGGCCAGAGTCAGCATCTGCAACCTGTATGGCACCCTGAGCTGGATAAAGCATCCAAAAAAAGAATACGGTTGCAATGCTTTGATTTAAGTAGGAAGTTTGGAGGTTTATGTTTCATTCATGCCCCTTGTGCAGAAAGTGGGGAAGGGTCAGAGAAACTGTTTTTGGGCATGCATAAAGCAATACTTTGTAGAATGCAATATTGAAGATCCAAATAGTTCAGTGCCCAAGTGCAGAAAAACTGCTTACAGGTATGTCTGTTCTCCAGGCTCCTTTTTCCACGCAGAAAGGGAGTTCAGCAGTCTCTGCCTGGCCAGCACAGTGAAACAGTAGCCAGATGCTGTGCCTCTGACAAGATGTTGACCTGCTGTGTGCAGCTTAAACAGATGACATTCTCAGTGAAGGTCCTTTACTGCCACCCCTCCTGCCATCTCATTCAACTTCAGAGAGTTTTCCCATGGACTGATGGTGCTTTCACAAAACACAAAAGGGATGGGACAGCTATCACATCCTTGCCAGCTGCCCTAACCCAACTCTGCTGCATGTTTGCTCTTGTGCCAGCTCTGGCTTGCAAGAGAAATGGGGAAGTGCTTATGAAATCGGTTTTTATTAATTTTTAATAAGTACAGATACATACAAAAGCAAGGAAATACACTTGAAAGACTGCATGTGTTGTGGGGTGAGGATTATATGCAAAAAGGCTTGGGTTCTCTACTTAAATACTGAAAGGCAACAAGCCCCATTTCTGTTATTGAAGACAGAAATTCCTGTAAATTCACTGACAAACTATGAATGATACATAAAGACCATGTAACTTAATAGCTAGTTTTCCAAATTCTGTTTTGATCTTTCAGCTATAAAAGGCATTCCTTAGAGTGTCCAAAAGTATAGTTCATTGCTCTTTGGCTTAGTGCTACAGATCAAGTATAGTAAGTAATAGACCTTATTACAGTTACTTTTTTTCTCTGCAAAACCATTACACACCTCTTTGACCTTTACAACAAAAAGTGCAAATATGACTCAGCAAATGTTTCGAGTAGTAATTCCTGTTATTCAGAATTCCAAGTAAGTGAGTCTTAATCCATATGGACTGTATAGAGCCTGTTTTATTCCTTTTTGCTTTACTCTTCTTTTGATAGTTTTTCTTGGTTCTGCTTCATCTAACATCCTCCCTTGTTCATACTGCTTTTCAAAGTTTTTCCTCTACTTCTGACCAAACAGACAAGAAGAGAATTTTTTCAACACCATGGGATTATTTGACAGCAAAAATCAGTAAGTCAGCAATGTAAAATTGATAATGTATTTTCAGTTCCCTACTGCTCTGGGCAACCTATTATAATTTCCTTCTATTTACAAACTTAAAGCCTGAAGGCTTTTTGTTTAGCCTTTCTTGTTGTGTGTGAACCTGTTTGTTTAAAAGGGAATTTATTACTCTGCAGCATATATATGAAAACCAACACATTACCAAATTAATGATGGAAGCAAGAGTAATCTTCAAATTTTTTCATTGTTAGGAGATTGAAACAATTTATCGTTTAGGGGTGTGACCTTAGTAAATGCATTGCTTAGCTGCTTTCCCTTGTTTAGTTAAAAACAAAAACCACAACACCCTCCTTTTTCTTATCTAAAAACATGCAAATTGCTAAAAACAAACCTACATATTACTATACTCTCACACACAGGTTTTATTTCAGTGGGTGAAGTTACTTGTGAGGATATACAGGTTGGTTTTAAAGGTGGAAGCAGGTTATCTGTTGCTGTCATTATATCTATTATTTTTGCAGTTTCCTTTTTCCTGAAGAAAATGGTGAATTTTGTAAGAAAGTGAGATGGCACATGAAATCAACGCTTCATTTTCTTCATCAGAGTTCTTGAATGTTTTTTACAAGCACAGTTAGAATTGCAGGCACAGCATTGGTGGTTTGTCATGCAACTTGCTCTCACGCTAAGTCTTCTGCACTCTGGAAAATACCCTATGCTGATGTATGTGGATATAATTCATTTTACTTTAATTGAGGATCTGGCCTAGGCTTTGATCCCTTTTTAGAACTTGTCCAACTTTTCCCTTTATGGCCAACAATGTAGTACCAGATTTCTCCTAGCTGAATACATGCACTATATATATAGATAAAGTAACTACTGACCTTTAAATAGTTATGAGTGGGCAATTTTTAACTCCTTATAATAGTTTGAAACTATTTGTTCTTGCTGCAGTATGCAGCACATTAACATTCCAGAGCCCACAAGGACAGTTACGATGAATTGCAACAGTGTTTTCCTCCGTGGAAGCTTTCATGCCCCACTCCCTGAGTGACTCAACAGTGTGGCGACAGTAAGGAGCACTGGCAAAGAGCTAGTGTGGGCAATCTACCAGGAAACAGATTTCAGTTAATGGCCCCCTCAAAAAAAACCCCCTGGAATTTACAGACTTCCCATTGTTGCTGGTGAAATACATTGTATATGGCAACAGCCACCAGAAATTTCAACACATCTACATCTAAATACAAAATAAAGGTTGCAGACAAACATTTGGAATAATGGGGGAAAGGGCCTATTTTCTAACACAGTAGTGTGGAAAACAGCATCATACAGAATGGAACTTCATGCTGAGAAATATTTTTTTCTACAAAGTTGTTAAATCGTCATCAGGAATGATGGGCTTGTTAAGTGGGAGTCCAAAAAAATACAGTATACATAACAAATGTGGTAATATATAGGCTCTATATGTACATATTTTACTTTGCCTGTGGAATGGCAGAACGGTGAATATGTTGCTTCTTTACACTTTTAATTATATCATTTTTTTTGCTGTACACAGTGCCTGTATTAAGGGTAAATGGAGCCACATTATAAATACAACATAAGATATCTTGAATAAAGAATAAAGGCAGAAATAGTGACATCTTTCAAAATGTCAAATAACGGACCTAAACTTTCCATAGGGATAAATATGTTCTAAGAATTGCTTAAATTTATTGAGGAAAACTATCAACAGGAAGCCATAAGTCTGGAGTTTGATTATTTTTTTTTTAAATTACTTCTATTTTGTTCTTTGTTAGTCTGTTTGTAACTAGATTCACCAAAGAGCAGAAGGTTTTGTTTTGTAGAAGGGATTAATTTTGATACATTGGTTTACTTGTGCATTTTCAATTAGGATTTCAAGTAGTCCCCAGCTCTCAAAAGTGAAGTTGGCTGTGACTGCATGTTTGAGGATAATAGACAAATTTCAGTTGAACTGGTGGTTGGTGTAGGAGTAATAGCTAAAATTGTAATGGAAATAAATAGGTCAAATATCAGCTTCTCTAACAGGAATAAGTATGAAAGTTTTTAGGATTTGTATTTGTGGCTGAACAGAAGCTGTGGATACTTCATGACACTGACTGGAATGATCAGTGACACAACTTTTCAATGAGAACTTTTGCAGGTATCAGGGCTAATTGATTCTTGATTCATTAATCCTAGTATTTCTTTTTGGCTGGTTCTGGTACTTCAGAGATGTTTTTGATGGGAAGTGTGATGCTCAGTAGATATGACAGAATTGAGAAGATTTCGGAATCTCCTTTTAGACTTGAGGCCAGATACTCAGCAATCACTGAAGACAAGGAAATCTTTCACTTGCCAGGGGGAAATCTTTGCCCAGGAAAGGGAGCTGCTTCAGTGATACTGCCATCATTTACCACCTCCTTGTGTACCACGCACCACTGCAGGGACTGTGTTTTTTTTTTTTTTTTATATTTGTGCTTGTTTACAGAAAACATGTTTTGAAATGGCTGTAAACTATAGCAGGGTTTTCAAAAATTGTGTCTAAGTCAGAAAGTGTTTTACTGTATTTTCTTTTCTGTGCCGACTATGTAGTATGCAGGTGAAGCTGGTCTTACTACCGTGTAGAGCACACACATTGTTCTTGTTCACAAGCACAGTGAAAACCTTTATGAGCTCCTGTGCTAGGGATGGTTCACATCCCTCTTCTGACCCTGGGAGACCCACATCTGTGCTAGTCTCATAGCTGAAACTGTAATAGTAACAGGACCATGGGCAGGAGAGTACAAATGCATGAGCGTTCGAGGGTTAGTTTGAGTTTTAACATACAGTTTAAGCAGTACTTCTCCAGAAAAGCCCAACTTTAAATTAAAGCTGATGGCCAAGTGTGGTGAATTGTACCAAACTGTTATTGCTGGTTTGTGATGTGTAAAAATAGACACAAAGATCAGACATAATTTTCTAGCCCTCTGTGACTGACATGAGAGTCTGATTCCCTGTAGAAGAAAGGTTAGTGTGCTAACAGTGTCATTTAGGTTCAAATAATCACAGTGTGTTGCTTTCATATTAGAATGAATTCTTCCTTAAAAGCTTTCTGTGCAACACTGGAAGAGAACAAAGTCGAATAATTTTTTTGTATCCCTGTCTTGTCAAAAAGGGTGAGTGGAGAAGCGAGCTCTTAACAGTGCAGCATTGGAAAACTGTATTTTTTGTTAACTTTTTTTTTTGTTAATAAAGCACTCTGTTCTGTAGGAGACACAGTAAAGCAGATGGCTATGAAGAGCAGTGCAGTACAGCACACAATTCCACCAGAACAAGGTTTTAGTGGCCCATGCCTAGAAATTAATTGGTTTGGGTTGTTTAGTACTTAAAGATAGGTTGCACCTCTTCCAGACAATTAAGTGATAGGCATCCTACCATGAGCTTGGGCATTTGATCTACATGGGTGCTTATTAAGAAGATAGAGAACCTCAGGCCTGTGGAAAGGCTTGTAATGTATGTTACAGTGGAAACTATGCAAAACTGTCATCAAGGAAAGCTTGGGTGTTTGCATTTAGATCAGGGAAGTTTTTTCCTGTCTCACATGAAAAAAATCATGTCAGATCCAAAGCCCACCTGGCTCCACATCCTGGTTCTGTTACTGGCTGATCATGGAGGTAGGGAGAAACAACAGAGACAGTTGAACTCCTAGAGATACCTCTGGAGTTTTCTTTCCCAGTCTCTAGAAATTTAATGACGCCCTCTTTTGGGGTTTTTGTTTTTGTTGATTTTTTTTTTTTTTAATAAAACTAACCCTCAATGAACCCTGTTGTCAAATGCTTACAGTACAGATAATGCTGTAAATGCAATTAGATTTTGCTATTGTCTCATATATATGGTTTAATATAGGCAAAAATGATGCAAAATCTATGAGACAATATTTATGTATAAAATTGGCTTGAGCAATTACAATGCATCAGTGGCAATGTGACACTATAACCTAATAGTTTGGTCTGTATTAATATAACTTAAATGTAATTCTTTTAGAGTTGAGATTCATATCAATTATTAGCTAATTTTATGTAAAAAATCTTTAAAAGTTTTTCACAAAGCAATGATTCATTTGTTAGTAAAACTGTCACTTAAGTGTCAGAGTAGTAGAAACCATGAGAAGGTTAATTTCCAGTGGAGGACCAAGACTTCTCCTGCACTGGTAGTTACTTACAATTAAACTTGTAATATTTTTATATGTGGAGGCATATTGAGGATAATGGAGAATAAGACTGCACACTGTGAAAGCCAAGCTAGAAAAGTGCAAGGAAGGGGTATCCTGATGCTGATGTTATTTAGTTGTAGAAAACTCCCTAAAAAATTGGGTGTTCAATTTTTTGCGACCTTAATTTAAACTCAGGGTTAAAAAAACAACATGTACTATAGAGAAAGGTTGTGTCCTGCTAGGAAGACAAATGGATGAGGGAATAGGTCATTTCCATCTGTATGGTCATTCATTCATTTCTGTCTGATGCTGATAAGGAGAGCTTGGCCAAATGGTGTTGCCAGTTACACGGAGTGTAAATCCATGACTTGAAGGTAAATGAGAATACAACCTGGCTTCTCTCCCTGTCTCTTTCTCTCTCCCTCGTACTAAGCTTCTCTGATTAAAAAAAGTATATCTAAATTATTATTTATTTTTACCTTTTTACATTTTTTTCATTCCTTTTGCCTTTATTTTGCTTAGGTTTGCAAGATAACATATAGATTCTCTGCCTTGTTACCGGCCTCCATGTTATGCAGTTCTATTGCTGTTTTGCTCTGCTGTCCACTGAATACTGGAAGTTAAGCAAATACACAGGAAAGGCAGAATAATATCTTAATCTGTCAAAATCCTCTCTCCTATCACCTTTGTGATCATCTCTGTGTATATACACCTTCATTGTTCATAGTAATTTTTGACACTTGTTCCTGATTGACAGTAATAGCAAGAACAATGTGCCAGGACTTTATCATGATAGTCAGTGGAAATCTGTCATGCTGTCTTTCATAGCTTTGACCTGTGGCAGGTGAGACACATTGGGAAATAAAGACTGATCTCCTTCCCTGAGCATCTTATGTTATTTTGTTTTTGTTTGTGTTTTTTTTGTTTGTTTGTTTGTTTGTTTTTTTAAAGTTGCTTAGTTGCTCTTTTCAGGTTTTCCTTTGTTTTCCCAAGCTTCTTGCTCTTCCTTGTTTTCCTCTGTAGGCACTGCTGTTAGGAAATTTTCCTGCTCTTACTGCTGTCATTTATGCTTTCTTTTCTCATTCTTTTATTTCCTTAGGCTATGGTTTCTCTGCTTCTCTGCCTCATCAGAGAAAGGTATTTTGGAAGGTCACATTCTGTCCCCTCATGACCCCTGTGCTGGAAAGCAGTTAAAACTTCTGTTTCTCCTCCTTTCTTCTATTTCTACAAGCCTTTCTGAATCATCCCTGACAAGCACATGGGCATGCTGCAGGGGAGCAGGGAATGCCCAAGAACCTGACGGATATCCGGAGGTGCTAATTCAGTTCCCAGACTAGCCAAGTGCCAAAGGGAAGCCAGTACCTCTCTCCTTCATGGAGAGAAGATCTCAATGGTAGTGCTCTTTGAAGCGAGTGAATAAATGTTTTGGCATAACTCAAGAGCTTAATTTACTAGGTTAACCATTCTTTTAGATTTTTGTAAATAGGGTAAATAATCAAAATAAGACCTTCAATGCAAGTGTCTTACACACTAATGAGATCTGCAAGACGGCAAGTGATGGTACAATAGTTCCTCAGTCTTTTGTAAAATGGCCAAAGGTTCTACCCAGTCAATAAATTAAACTTATCTGTTAAATCAAAGTATTTTTAAAAATTAAATGCAAAGGACATTTTTAGTAGGTTTTTTTTATTATCAGAGAGAAATAGTGTTCTGTTAATATTTTTTTTTTCTTCAATATCACTGAAACTTCATTTGATTCAAACCAGATTTGGTAAAAATTATTTTCTTTTCAGGCTGACATATTGTACACTGAGATCTAGCCTAAATGTATTTCAAAGTAGATATTTTTTATTTGTACAGTTAGATCAATTTCACCTAATTTTGGCTACCTAAAAATCATCTGTACTTCTGTTTTAGTCAAAGGAAAAAGAATGGCATGTCTCAAGCATGCCCCTTATCAGCTCTATCTTAAATACCAAGGGAGAGATAAATCCTTCTCTAAAGGTACTTTTCTTCCTTGATTATAGAGGGGAGTTAGGCAACTATTTTAAGCTACAGTCAAAGTTTTGAGCTGGCTAATTTACCACTAAATGCTCATGTTTGGCATATTCTGTAAGAGCAAAGAGAAGGTCAAGATCTGTGATACACGGGAGCAGTGGAAAGACTCACTCAACGGGGCAAAGTCAGACCAAAGCCCAGATCAGACTTAGGAAGTTTGTGTGTGCTGACATTTCCTGGTCTTTCAGGCCATTCCTGTTGCACAATTCTAAGTGGTTACTAAGAATAATATGCTTCTAGATGGTGCAATCACAGGTGACTGATTTTTACCTTTTCTAGAGATTTTTCCACATTTTTATCCAGTTTGGCTTCCATAATATATGAGGGGAAAAATTATTTTTATTATTAGTGCAGGGAGTGCACTAAGAATTTTTTCATAAGAAGCAGTTAGTCTCCATTGCACATAATTGACCAATTACTGTGCCAACACACAAAGTAAAAACATGAGCCATTTTGATATTTCCTATTGGTATTACAGTGATTACATGTCCTGAATGAATTACTTATTTTCCATCAAGGCAGACTAGAGAAGATGAAATATTCTCTTTAATTTAGCAAATCTTGTGTATATGTTTATTTATAGATTTGAGATATAGACACTTTACATTATCCAGGAGAATAAGAAGGAGAATTTAATATTATATACTTGTTTTTTTCATATTCACACAGAAAATCTAAGGGAAATGTCATCTTGATACATTTTGCTGGCTGAAATTCCACCTCACCTGTGAACCTCAGTGTTCCAGAAAATAATTTTCTCTTAATGAACAGTTTTAAACTATAAGACTAGCTTAGGGCATTGCTTCTGTCTCTGTAGCAATGTTTTCCATGTCTTCTTTTAAAAATCAGTAGATGAATACAAGCATTAATTCAGTGCATAATAAAGGCATTGATTTTTTTAATTGAAATTCCAAATATTAGGTCTGACTTCTTATTATTTGAGATAGTGTCTTAATAACTAGATTTGTATGAACTTTTCCAGTACTTTGGTTGGATTTTATTAGGATAAAATGTAAGCAAACAAATATAGACTCTTGAGCTCATAAATTACAAGATGCTGTATTTTACAGACAGAATATGATATGTATCAAGTGTAAAATGAAAATATAATAATTTTGCAAAAGACTGGATTGTAGAGGTTTTCTGTTGTATTTATAAACTAAAAGAAACTCTAGAAGTAGTATTGAAGATTCATCATCTTGTGTGACAGTTCAGATCAAATTGTTTATTATTCTTCTATGGATCCAAACATGTGAGTTCAAGTTTTGCTCATGAAAATGACATATTTGGCCAGCTGCAGTGATATATATCTTGCTTTAAGGTTGAGTGAACTTATCCCTCTCTGCTGTGTTGGCATCAGACAGTTTCATCATGTAAAAAAGTTTTGATTGGACCATGCATTGGATTTGAGTTGGTGCTCAGTCTGTGATGTACAAGAAATAGGAATAATTTTTTTAAAATCCACAATACTAGTGGGTAGGGATTTTTTTTTTTTTCTTTTTTGCTTCCTATAAGTGCAGCTCATAAATTCCATTATTTTAAGATTAAATGTTTTTTCCTGTTGTCCAGTGTGAGGCTTGTGGAACCAGTGACATTTTTTGCATGCTGCCAGAGGGACAAAGAAGTGTGATGACTGTATTTGCTCAACATAAACTTTTTATTAAAAAAAACCCAACAAAACAACCTTAGTGGTGTAAAACACTTTAGAAATCTGCAAGATGTGCATACAGTGGGACCCATTGTATCTGGGCTGCAATTAAACACAAGAGAAGAATTTGATTTTGCTTTCACCCTCTTAATTCCAAAAGCCAGAAGGGTAAACAAGGTTAGCCCTTGGAGTCCTGCAGAGTCGGCTGTCATCAGAGGGCATAGACAGCATCCATGGCTGTCATGGTTTCCTTTTTCATGTGTCAGTGTAGTTAGCAGCATTCAGATCATGTTGTACAGGAACAACATCAGTACTTTATGGGTTCCCGAAGAGATCATCCCAGAAATGCACTTTCTGCCATTATGATAAGTAGGCCCCAAACAGCAGATTTTGTGATGCAGTGCTTGTAGTCCTGGAAGACCATGCAGTGCTTACCACGTTCTTTCCCAAGCCTCTTACCAGCTTTACGTCCACCTAGCAGAGTGACTGGAACAGGTCATCTGCATTAAGCATGGGCTTGGAAACTTTATGAGTCTGTTGTCTCTTGGTTTTATGTCTTATTTTTGTATAAACATTGTTGCTTAACAGCTACAGTACTCAGGTAGCCTCTCTTAATAGGATCACATGCATTTTGAATGTGTTTTTCTTACATTAAATACAACACAGTATACCTAGCACAGTATGCCCCCATTGTGCTTCTCTTTGAACCTATTTTTTTTCTTGAATTAGGGTTTATATGTAGTAAAAATCTCCATTTCCAAGTAACCAGATTTGTGTAACCAGATCTCTGATTTCTACTGGCTTTAACCAGGATGATTTCTGACAGCGAGCAGCATAGAGAAGATAATTAGAATGAGGATGGAGGCAGAGCTTTCCTTGCCCTTGAAGATGAGATGCTGAAGTCAGGCTTAAGACAAATTGCCTGTCTTAAGTCAGGCTTAAGACAAAGCAATATAGGGGACTCACATAACCTCTATGTCTGTTCACTGTCATGAGCCTGTACTTCTCGTAAGGACTGACTTTTGCATGGACAAGATGTTGTCTTCCTGTCAGCTGATGCTTCAGAGTATTTAGTTATTATGTCTTCACGCAGTTGAGTTCACAGCTGCCTTCAAATCTGGCTCAGGTTGCATGTGGTTGGTAGTTTCTGGATCAGAGAAAGGATGGCAGCATTGAACCTCTAAAATAACAACACAGATGTAGGAAAAAAAGACCCCCTTGAAGTCAGTGACAAAGTTCAGGAAGTCAGTAGCAAGGTGGTCACTAAGTTAAATGGGACTAGCTTTCCATTAATTTTCAAGTAAAATAAATAAACCCCATCAAAAAATCCTGTCCAGTTTCTGCGTAAGTTCTGTTCTCCAAGTCATGGTAAATGCTATCAAAATACTCCAAGTGAAGTCTTTACATCTTTTGCCTCCCTTCTACACTGCCCCTTGTGGCTAAGGCACTTGCTATTTGGAAGGTATCATCCTCCAGAAAATATAACACAAACCATACCAATAGCAATATACCAATCCAATAGCAGCACAAAGCTTTAACCATGTTAGCAAAAAGATTAATTTATTTACCTGTCTTCAAATGGGAAGAGAGAGGAAATATATGTACCAGAAGAATCTTTTTTTCCTTTAGAACATTCTTCCTAAAGTAGGCATTACTTGTAGTCAGTTCAGTGGTTTTAATTTCAGTTTTCACATGAACAAAAAGTGTCCAGGAATAAAGAACTTCATTAAGAAAGTATTTCAGAAATGCTTAGTAAATAATTTAAATATAATTTTAAAATAAAGCCAGATCTGCCTGTAACTTGTAAATGTGGAGCTAAACTCGTGCTTTATTGAGACATTGGGAAGCATTATTTTCCATTGCTCGGCAATATGAATTGTATAGGTTTGAGCAATTAAAAGAGTATAGTTATGTCAGTTGACAGTAAATTCTAGGATAAATTTTCATATAAGTAGTGATACTACTTTGATATTACATCTCTTTTTGGGGATAATTTTTACTTTTAATATGTAGTTTAGGAAGCAGGAGGTCAAAAGAAGGGCAAATAAACCTTTAAGCATTGTGTTAAACTATCATTCAAGGCTATCATTGCCTTCAGCTCCCTGCAGTACTAACAGTAATCAGATACTCTTTTTTCTTGTAAATAAAGTAAATAATACCATTTAATACATTTTTCATGCACAGACAGCTGGGTCAACTGGGAATTCCCTCTTAAGACATAATTAGAAGAAAAGAATTGAACTCTCATATGACATATTTTTTAAGAAAAGTGGAAAGAAAATCAATCCCTTTTTGTTAGGACTCTTTGGGTAGGGTGATAATTGGGCAGAGTTTTTCTTTTTGCTATAACATTTTTATACAATTATTTCATTTGTGATAATTATTGTGTAAAATGTTATTTTCTATAGCCAAGTCTGGAAACCAGAATACAAATTTAGATAAATGGGAAAGGTTGGGGTTTTTTTGTAATGATCTCTTCTAGTGATGTCTTTTATAATGGTCACTGGGCCTGTATCTGATAACTATGCTATGTGTGAGAAACAGGCTAAAAAACCTTAAGAGAAGTTAATCTCAGGCTAAGCCATGTCCTTACTCGCTGTACAAGATTTTTTGAATACAAAAACCTGTGACTGAAAATGTCTCTGCAGGTTTCAGTGTGGCATCTCCTGTGGTCTTAGTTACAATTCTGTATGCAGGTGCTGTGGTCGATGAGGTTGATGAACAATAACTGCATATGCAAGTATTCAGGGAAGCACAAAATTTCTAGGCAATTTACACTCTCATGTGTTCTGTTCAGAAACTCAGCTCTCACATTACAGCTAATGAGCAACGATGGGTGCATTTGTGAGTATGAATAAAGGGATCAGAGAGGAATTTACATCATCTATTTCCAGACATTATTTAAATGCTGAGATTGGGATACTGGCCTTCCTGTGCAGTTAGTGGAGGGAAAGACTTTCCATCCTGAGCCTGCATCTAAAAGATGCAACAGGTTTGCAAGATGGCATGACCCAGTAGGCTGTGGTCTTCGGACTCCTTGGCCCTGCATATTGGGGATCCAGCTGCCTGTGGGTAGTCCCCACAAGGCCAGGCATCCTGGCTCCTACCTCCTGGAGAGATAGATGTGTTACAGGGAAGAGGGAGATGATTCATTCTTGGGTCTTACTCTCAGATAGAGTTGAAATGTACTTGGGATGCTTAAAGGGGCTCCAGACTTTGGAAATATTTCTTAGGCCCCATAGTAAAGCTATAGTTAGAGGTATACTGTTTACACCCTATTTAATGTGAAAATGAGTTTGGCTTCTAATTCATGTATCCAGGCTGGACAACATGATTGTTGTCAGAAAAGTAACGTGATAATAATAAACTAAAATTAAATAAAAAATATATCATAATACAGCATGGTGTGATATATACGTAAAGATTTTGGATAATCAATTATCCAAGTAGACTGTATGACAAAGGCCTGATATCATATAGATTGGCAATATGTCTGGTGTTTTATGTCTGTTAGTGTTTGTGGGATAGGCAAATAGATTATATTTAGAAATATTTAAAACAAACTGTACATGCAGTTGCATGACTGATCATTCTTTAGTTAGAATCTTAAAATCATAGAATCATAGAATGGTTTGGGTTGGAAGAGACCTTAAAGTAATCTAGTTCCAACGCCCCTGCATGGGAAAGGACACATCTCACTAGACCAGATTGCTCAAAGCCCCATCCAGCCTGACCTTGAACACTTCCAGGGAGGGGGCAGCCACAACTTCCCTGAGCAATCTGTTCCACTGTCTCACCACCCTCATAGAGAAGAATTTCTTCCAAATCTGTATCTACAGTCTTCCAGTTTAAAGCCATTACCCCTTGACCTCTTGCTACATGCCCTTGTCAAAAGTCCCTCCCCAGCTTTTTTACAGGCCTCCTTCAGGTACTGGAAAGCTGGAGGTTTCCCCATAGCCTTCTCTTCTCCAGGCTGAACAACCCCAGCTCTCTCAGCCTGTCTTCACAGGAGAACATACAGTATGGTTTCATTAGGGAGCAAATTGTTCTGCAGTCAAATTCTGCCCCTCTTCCTGCTTCAGGCAGAAGATTTTGTAAAATCATGTTTAAAACATAAGGTGATAAATGACTCATAGAAGACTTTTTGGTTGCCAGAAAGTTAATACTATGTCTTAAATTTGTACTTATTAACATTTTTAGATTATTTTAAATTTTTTTTTTTGTTTCTTTCCTGTTATGTTTTTTATCACTGGAAAGAATAATTTTCAAATATTAGAAAAAATGATTATGGAATGATTTAGGTTGGAAGAGGCCTCTTGAGGTCATCTGGTCTAAAACCTCTTCCCAGGATAGCTGCTGAGATGGATCTCCAGGGCTTTCCCCACCCAACATGGGTGTATATTCAGGGATGGAGGTCCCTGTGCCAATGTGTGACTCCCCTCCAGCTGAGTACTGTATTTCTTACACCATCTAACTGGGATCCCCTGGGTTCCAGCTGGTGCCTGCTGGCTCTCAACCTCAGATTTTTTTATGAACTCCTCTTTCCTTCCTTCTGCCAAGTAAAAACTGTTGATCTGTGTTATACAGGATAATTTTCAACAGAACAGCTGCTGAGATTGAAGGGGAAGGGAGCAGTCAGGAAAATAAAATTTACAATGAGGAAACTAAAGCATTTTCAACAACAGATCTCCTAAGAGTCTTCTGTCCCACAGCTTTCACACTGTTGCCTTTCAAGAAACTTTACCTGTAGTTTTTGAATAATTACTTTATTTCAAAGCAGAGGCACACAAGTTTAACTTCCAGAACCCAATGAAAATGTTTCTGTAGTCTTGCAGAGGAGCTAAGACAGTGTGAGCCCAGTCATTTGTTTGCATTTTGCCATTCCTTAGGGAAAGATACGCCTTGGTGTGACAGACTCATGGCTAGTGTCTCTCAGCAGCAACAGCCCTCCAGCTGAGGCTGTATTACCCGTGTTGGAATGTGCAACAACAAAGCAAAAATGAAATGGAGGTTTTGGCATATGCTGAAGTGTCTGTATGGCCCTCTAGTTGATGTGGCTAGCAATAGGAATTAAGATGTGGCTAGCAGTAGGAATTAAGATGTGCCAGCATATGCTCACAGGCCACATGCAGGCTCTCTGGGCACACAGCAGATGAAAAAGAGTCACAGTTTTAATTGTATTGTGGTCCTCTCCATTAGTTTGGTGCAGAGATGCTGTTCATCTGGGTTTTATTCTGAGATCTGAAGAAGGAAGGAAACCAATATTGGAGCAAAAGGGAAATAGGACTTTCATTACTATACAGTGCTGTCTGATCACATGTACTTGGTTAAAAGTAATTAAAATAACTGGTTTTTACTAAATCTGAGCATTTGTTACCTGTTGTAAAAACGTCGTTAGCTGTAAATTTGAAAATACAGCACTGGTTTTAGAGTAGATTATATAAACATCTGTTTTTCCAAGATAATTTTGGTAAAAAAAAGTCAAAGGGTCAGTTGACTTAATGCTGTTAGCTATATATTGTTAGCAATGAACTAAATAAAATAATAGTAGCAAAGATTTATTTTTTTTTTTAGTTTTTATATATGTATGTCTGCATATTAGCTAAGGGGGTGTGTGTGTATTCAGAAATCTGTGTATCTGTACTATATCTAATCACATTTGCCATATAAACTTATGAATGAACAATTTACTTGAATTAATGCTTTTATCTGCTCTTTCTTATATGCCTTGTCACGAAATAGCTGGATTGTCACATTTTGTGTCTTCAGGTTGCCAGCAGCATCAAGTTTTGAGGGGAATCTATCGCATGTTCATTTATTTCAACTGCTCAGCTATAAAATATCTCCTATGTGACAGATGAAATTATACAGAACAGTTTTAGAAAAGAAAAAAGCATGTACATCTACCAAAAGAAATTTAAAAAATCTAAAAAAAGCTCTCTTGAAAATTCATAGTAATAATTACACATTCTCTTCTATCTCATGACCAAATTTGCAGACAGAATCTGCTGAATTGGTGGTTTTGTTCATTGTAAGGATTTGACTTATGTTGTACTTACATTAGAATATTTCCAAGCATAAAAATGTGTCCAAGGAGATCAGAATAAGCCCTGTTACCTGTGAAGCTTAGCTTTTATACTGGGTTACACTTCAGAAGCTGGCAAAACCAGGAGGTGTTTTAGAGAGAGGCAAGTGAAAGGGGAGTGATTGTTGGGGGGAGAGGGGGCAGGGAAGTGGACACCCTGACAGATGCCTAACACTGAGCATATTCAATATTTCATGTGTTTGACCTGCCTTTCCTATGGTTCCCCCTGGACTGAAAAGGCAGGCTACAACCTGCAAGGGATGTAGTAAAGGTTACCTATTCTGAGCTTTACACCCACCTGCCAGTTGTATCACCCTGCAACATATTTTTGCATGTTAGTATTTCTCATTAAAAGTTATCTTGAATTTTATGTAAGCTTTGACTGCATTATTTGCAACAGGAAACAGAATTTATACCTAAACAACCACTGCAGGGAACAAACAATCAAACACTGTAACAAAGACAGTTATTTTTCTTCATGAACGGGTTATACCATACTTGTGAAAAATATGCCACTCAAAGTGCCCAACAGGGGAGGGGAAGGGGGAGTAAAGGTAGGGAGATGCTGGAAACTGAAGCAACAGGAGGGGTTATGGTTTAGGGTTTTTTTTTATTTCTAACCAGGCAATCACCTTAAGATCGACTCTAATATATGCTGGAGCCAGGGAGCATTTATTTTCTGTGAATGTTTAAGGTATTTTAATAGCTAGTCTCCTCTGTGCTTTTCATCCCTTTGATGTTAAAACAAGTATACATCTTCTGGAAGCCAGTTCACAGTGTGACTTGGTGGGATGGAGATGAGCCAATGCTTTTCTTCAGCAGATTTACACTGTGCTCATGTCATTGCACTTGGCAGGAGCACACCTGGATACCTCATTGTTCTCCAATCATTTGTCTCATGTGCTTCAGAAGCCATGTATTATTTATGTCCTCTTAGAATATTCCTCTGAATTTCCTGTGCAAGGCCCTTAATATTGTGGCTCTTAAAGTCTGAAATGTAATTTTAGAGATTTTATCATGTCACTTCTACAAATACTTTCTCGTGGTATGATTTAACCCTTCACATGCATGAACTGATTTTTTTTTTTTTTTTTTTTTTTCCCTCCCTCAGGAACCTCTTCTTGTTTACTGTCATTTCCATTGAATTTATTTGAAGGATTCTGATTGGTAACAGTTGCATCATTTAGAATTTACTGAAAAACACCTGCTTATCATTTGTGTCACATCTGTGTTGTATGAGTGTAATGGGCTTTTGCGATGATTAAGATTTTTTACTTTTTATTGTGCTTTGCTGTTTTTCCAGTACTCTTTTAAATTTCCCTATAAGTCCATTTTTAGTTTTCTTGTGTGATAAGATCTCTGTATTATGAAGTTTCTTTGAAGGATAGCACTTAATCCTCATGCCCCTTTGTTCCAAATCTATATGTATTACTTTAACTCAGCAGTAAGTACAATGCAGCTGGCCTAGTGTCCAGCAACTGAACTAAGTCTCCAATCTCCTGCTGCATGCTACACATGATAGTAAGCTGTCATTTTAATCCCTGTTGTAATGAATGCCACACAGAGTGAATTGCATTATATTGTAAAAGTGCTTTAAAATACTCTAGCAAAGCAATTTTCCACTGCAAAAGATTTGGTTTCTTGAGGTAGGAGAGTTTCACAGGATGTTTTCCATCTTTAATGAAGGTTTTGTTTGCAACAATTTATGTTAGGAAGGAGTTTTGCTGTAGTTCTCAGCTAGGTATTTTATTAGGCTGTAGTTCATCCAAACAATGCAAAAAGGCTGAATTTCATCTTGCCAAACAAAATCGAGGGGAGTTTGTTTCACAAAAACAAGTGAACTATGTAGTAAGAAACATTCATATGAAGCAAGAACATAGTCACTGGCCATCTATGCTGAGGGGGCACATGCACACATGGAGTATTCTCATCCTATTTACTGAATTGTGGGGTTGTGATCAGAATTTGAGCTTTAAAAAGTGTGGGTAATTTAGATAATTAAAAAAAAAAATCAGCAGTAGAAATGCTGTCTGGTTTAGGCTGACTTTCATGCTGTTTATTTCTATCTTTCACATTTCGTTCAATTTTATAAGCTTTCAGGTGCTACTTCCTTCAGGACATAGTGACTCAATATTACAAATTAGCTGTCTAACAAGAGAACCTAATTTACAGCATAGAGAAGCATTTAATGGAGAATTCCCAAATTAAGTTTTATTATCATTCTTCACAGAGTCCTGATGAAGTGTTTCTAACTCTGGGAATAGAAGGCAGGAATGCATTCGCACAGAGAATGCTGGGAGCAGTCTTCTCTGCCTTTAGTATACGAGGATTTGTAGAGTCTGTTTTCCCATCACACCAGAATGGCAAGACTCTAACAAGCAGTAATTCAGCAACAGGTTGAGAATAGACAGAGCAGAATTTTCTTTTTCATCCCCCCTACCTCCACCATACATGATTAAGATGTGGGATTTATTGCCAGGGAATGCTTTGGAAGCTAAATTAGAGATTAAGTTAACAAGCAACCAGGAGAGGCCATGTAAACAACACAAGGGTGGTTGGTATATGGTGTCTGGGGTGCAGGAAATCCTTTTACTGTAGATCACTGCAAACATTTGGATGGCAGGGTGAGGTTATCAGGCATATCCTGCTCTTAAATCTTTTTGATAAGCTCTTCCACTATCCAATAAATGGGCATGAAGTGAGATGGTCCTTATTTTACTGTAGATGTCCATAATATAGAGCTGACATCCAGGGTAGTCAGCTCAGGCTCCCCCCTAGTTAGCAGAGAGAAGTAAGCCCTTCAAAGAGAATACAAAGAATTTATTCATTTGACATTAGATGCCTGCTCTACGCTGAGAATTATGAAGGCTTGTTTATGAAGGCAGTCCAGATGAGTACTTCAGATGTAGAGTTACAAAGCATGATTGGTCCTGAGCTAGATGTGCTTGTTCCTCTCCGTCAGCTAAAAACGGAGCTTTGAGTGACTAATGAGAGGTGGATGCTGGTCTACATTTGATTGCATCAGTCCCAAAGTTTGTGTGGCTCTGTATTTGAAAGAATTTCAACTGTGATTTATTTCCAACTAGACCTTGTTTTCTCATTAATAAAACAAAAAACCAAAACACAACAAAGTCTTTGTTCAAAAGATGTAAGAGACTGAAGAATAGGGATTAATACAGAATACAAAAGGGAAAAAAGAACCTTCCTAGATTTTGCTCTCATGAACGAATACCAAAACTTGAAGTTTAAAAGGAGGAGAATGTAAATATACCAATTCCATAATCTAAAGTGTGCATGTTGTAAACTAATTTCTTGCAGGTGAAGTTAACTCCCAAGTTTTTGCTGGAAAAAGCAGTATGTAAGAGACTCCCTACGTCCACAGTGGATGAAGTCTTATATGACTCTGTATGATTCTATGCTTATTTAAACTCTGTCAAAATTCTAAATGCAAAATCAAAAGACTCTAGGACATACACATTAGTTGTGATACTCCCTGGAGGATGTTGTGTTCATAAAGCTATAAATACTTTGCATGCAGACTCACAAAATATGTATGTTCTTTTTCATCTCCTTCTTCTGAGATATCTAAACATTGCAGTGAGGCTACTGAACATAAACAATTTTTTCTAGTGGAACTGTTATATACAGAACAATTCACTGCATCCAAAATAGCTTAAGAATGTTAAAAATATTGTCTGTTATGAAAATAACTGTAATATATAGATATGATTCAGTTCCAAAAACATGTTAGCAAGGCTAATGTCCAAATTCAAATAGAACTGCAGATTAATTAAGCAAGCAAGGCAGTACAGTAAAAGCAAACTTTATTTGCAGTTTATGCGGTAGCAAAGACAAACTTAATGAACTTAACTGTTAATGTTACCTGACTGTGATAAAGTAAAAAAAACCCCAAAACTAACACCTTATAAAATTTGTTGGAAGAACTGAAGAAATACATTAGTAATAATTCGATCTTAGAATTAAGATAGCAATATTTGACAAAAATAGTAGAAAAAATCAACGTATATCTAGAAACAAGGGACATATACTGAAGCATTCAAAATATTTTCAATGAAATTAATATTAAAGATAAAAATATCTTACAGAATAGCAATTTAGCACTCTCATTCCCAACAAGGATTAATTAAGATGTGTGGCAGACCAGATTTAGAACTCACCTAAACCTTTTTACAGTAGACAATAATCAACCTCAGCCAAGGAAGTTCATTCTTTTTCATGTCTTGTGTTAGTCCTCCCTAGTGTGATCTTAGACCAAGAAAAAACACATTACTAATCTCACTGAAAACCTAGCTCCTAAAATTTCCAGCATAAATTTACCCACACATAACAAATTTTAAGACAGTATATATATTTTTTTTAATTTTCCTTAAGCCAAATTCCTAAGTCATCTGACACTAGCAGTTGTGTTTTATGTATTTCAAGAAGGTGAAAAAAACACCCGAGTATTTAATGGAAAATGGACAAACATTTAATAATAAACTAGCCATTTTCTTAGTATAATTAGTCTTGGAAGCAGTATACAATGAAATAAATCACTGGAGACAGTAAATGCAAAAAAGACAAACAGGCAAAACCACGGATTATATTTTGCAATAAATCCAGATTTATTTCATTTGTCATCTGGGGAAATACTCCACTCTGAGGTACCAAAAAATTAAGAGTAATCCTCTCAGTTGTCTGTAAATCACAACAAGACCTTTAGCAGTGGTTGTAACTGATTCACACTTGCTTGTTTAAGCCAAAGCAAAGAGTTTCCCTGATTTGAATCAGCACTGGGTTAGGTACCAGCTTCTTCTTTAATGAGAACATCCATGTGCCACGGGTGAAGGCAAATGTGAAAAGTTTAGCTATTGATGGGAATTTCTGTAACTGAACCTTAGACTTAATCCCAAATTTAACTTCATTTACAGATTTTATTTTCTGAATCACAGCTCAAGCTGCATAACTCAGTTTTTATATTCTGCAAATAGGAATCTCTGTTGCCAAAACTTAAATTGATGACAGAGTGTTAGGTATTACAACTGGATTGGACAACGAACTGAGCAGTGAACTGAAGGAACTTCACAATTTAGTAGTGTATGATGCCAGCTTTTTACCAAATTGGATTCCTCCAGACTCAGGATTTAAGGATGATATTTTAATGTGGTATTTTTTCATACTTTATTTTTATTTTAAAATAAATCTTTATTTTTAAAATGTACGTTGAGTGTCTCAAGGAGGAATGACTTCAATAGTGTGGAAACGCCACGCTAATTAGGACACTTGTACAATTTTTTACTGCATTTAATCTTGCTACCATATGCAATCCTTAACCAATTAAGGTTTTCGTTATTCTCATAACTAAAAATATCAGTTTATGCTTTGGGAGATATCTAAATTATTAGGATATGAAAGGGATTTTAAGGCTCATCATATTCTTAAATGCTATGTTACAAAATAATTTATAATTTATTTATTTATATTTCATGATTGAAAGAAATTGCTATGTATTTTTTTTCCAGTCTGGAGCAAAGTAAAAGGAAATACTTTATCTATCACGAAAAAGGATGAGAGGCTGAGGGGGGAAAAAAAAAAAAGAAAAGGGAAAAACCCTGGGATTAATTATTGGCTGTACAAGGAAGAGAAAGCAGAAGTTGGAGCTTTATAAATTGCAGTGGTAAAGAACAAGTTGTAACAGATTTTCTTGCACAAGTAAAGGTTTGACAGCACCCTGCAGACAGCATTTCTTATTTTTGTTCTGCATGAAGCTGATCATACACTCTTTATAAAGAATTTTCCATGATATTAAGGGGAGTTGTGCCTGGATAAAGACAGAATGATCAGTCATTGTACTTTGATACAAGTGTTGTATTCTAAAATTAATTAACTCTCAGTGTTTTATTAAATTTTAAAATATTTTGTGCTTAAGAGGTAAAATAACTGATGTAAGAAGCTGGTCTGCAGATTTGTCCCTCAAAAAGAATGAGCAAAATAGTAGTTGTGAAAATTTACTGAAGGGGGTTTTTTTGTTTATTTCATTACAAGGAAAAAAACCTGCTTTGTGTAAATTAATTTCCAAGTGGAGCTGAAAGGAGTGGGTGACCGTTACCCGTTACCACAAAAAAAAAATCTGATTACTGAAAGAGGGTTTAAATTTCGCTGATAAAATAATTGGTTTGGCTTCTAGTTAAATGCATTTGTGCCATAGCACAGCTGTCCCTGGGTACCTTCTGAAGAGAACCGTAGTGAAAAATTGAAAAAAAATCTAAGCTCAATTTTAAGCCATTTCCTTACTCTCCTTATGTGTCTGTTTGACTGTAATTGACACATTTGTTGTATCACTACTGTATGTGTTTCCTTGTAGGTAAAGGCAACAGGGTGAAATAATTTATTTTTGCCTTCCCAAAACTTCTGAAAAGCAATTATACACTTAATAAAGCACAGTTAAATAAAATTGAATTTTTACCAAACTTTCCAATCTTTTATAAAATCAGTTGAAGTAATTGGACTAAGTAATAATGACACATTTATTTTAAAATATTTTTAGATTATCCATAATTGATTTCAAGACATTGACTGATTGCTCTAAAGAGATGGGTTTTAAGCCACTGACAAGCTAATGACAAGTATTAATGGATTTTGCAATGAAGAATTTGAATTGGAGAAAGAATTTTGTTAAAATAAAATTAATGTTTCTGTCATAAAAGTACATGACAGTGAAGATGGACACTACATCATTGAAAACACCATGAAAACTAAGTTTGAAACTTTTTGGCAGAAAGTATAATTGCCTGTCAATACAACCTTTGTGCTCAAAACCAAATGATACGGGGTTTAGTCACTTATCTTGCTATTAATGTACAAATTTTATTTCACTTAGAGTATATAAACTACTGAAAACTGAAGTCTTAGAAGAAGGAAACAAGCACACTAATAGAGGTGCGTAAGTGCCTGACTAAGCCTAAATCAGGTCTTAGGTGCAGGCAATCTCACTATCTGCACTACCAAGGACATTACTGTCCTTATTTAAAGGCTTGATCGTGAGTTAAAGGCTTGAGCTTTCAAGGTAGTGTGCTGTTGTTTTAAGGAAGCTTTGCTTTCTTGAACCTACATGTGAGCAGGGCATTTCATGAGCATCTGTGAAAGGAGGAGTCTTCCTTCATTTTAAAAATGGTAGGAATATATACCTCTATTATCCTAATATTTCAGTTGTGTTAGGAGAGTAAAAGAGAGAAAATATAGCATTTTAGAAATAAACTGTATCTGTAGAATGAGTTCATGACATCTGATAGGCTACTGATACAACCATTTGATGATCTGTGGTAACACCAAGAGTTCTAGATTTTGGAAGACAGATTAATTGGACTTCAGAGAGAAGGGCTGAGCCTAACTGTATAGGAGTATGGTATTAAAAGTAAAGAGTATTTTATTTTATAAAATAAAACAACCATAAACATAGGAATTTGATAATAGAATTCACTGTGGTGTACGTGCATAGGACTGACTGTCACACAGTCAGTACAGCTTCTCACCAGGGCAAATTAAAGTAGGGGAAAATGGAGGGAATTGCTTTCAGTATGAGGGACATTGTCAAACCTTTCTCAGTTTGCTCAGGACATTAAAATCCTGAATACAATACCATTTAGAACAGTAATTCAGCTTCAAACAGATGTTTTGAAGCTGAAAATTATATTCAGAAAGCTGTAGTTGATTTGGATACACCAGTTCACTGTTTCAGCTGTAATGCAGCTGTATTTCATATGTTGACATTTACTGTAAGCAGAATATCACAAACTAATTTGTGTTGTGGCACGTATAGTAGCATCATAGAATGGTTTGGGTTGGAAGGGACCTTAAAGATCATCTAGTTCCAATCCCCCTACATAGGCTGGGATACCTCCCTCTAGACCAGGTTGCTTAAAGCCTCATCCAGCCTGGCCTTTAATACTGCCAGGGAGGGGGCAGCCAGAATTACCCTAGGAAACCTGTTCCAGTGTCTCACCACCCTCAGAGTAATGAATTTCCTCCTAATGTCTAATCTAAATCTGTCCTCTTCCAGTTTAAAACCCCATTCTGTCTGTACACAACCTTATAAAAAGTCCCTCCATCTTTTCTGTAGGCTCTTCAGGTACTGGAAGGCTGCTGTAAGGTCTCCCTGGAGCCTTTTCTTCTCCAGGCTGAACAACCCTGATTTTCTCAGCTGTATTCATAGGAAAGGTGCTCTAGCCATCTGATCATCTTAATGGCTCTCCTCTGGACTTTCTCCAAGAGCTCTATGTCTTTCTTATGTTGGGGACTCCAGAACTGGAGACAGTACTCCAGGTGGGATCTTATGAGAGTGGAGTAGAAGGGGAGAATTGCCTCCCTTCACTTGCTCATTGTGCTTCTTTTGATGCAGCCCAGGATACAGTTGGCTTTCCAGGCTGCAAGTGCAATTTGCCAGCTCATGTTGAGCTTCTCATCAACAACACCCCCAAGTTGTTCTTCTTGGGGCTGTTCTCAATTTATTCTCCACCCAGCCTGTATTACAGAATCATAGAATGTTTGGAGTTGGAAGGTACCTTAGAAGATCATCGAGTTCCAACTCTCCTGCATGGGCAGGGACACCTCCCACTAAAACAGGCTGCTCAGAGCCCCATCCAACCTGCCCTTGAACACTTCCAGGGATGGAGCCCTCACAACATCTCTGAACAGCCTGTTCCAGTGTCTCACCACCCTTACACGGAAGGATTTGTGCCTGATCTCTGACCTAAATCTCTCAGTTTAAAACCATTACCCCTTGTCCTCTCACTGCAAGCCCCTGTAAAAAGACCCTCCCCAGCTTTCCCATAGGTTCCCTTCAGGTACTGGAAGGCCACTATGAGGTCCCCTCGAAGCCCTCAAAGAGTAGAGGGTCAGAATCACCTCTCTCAATCTGCTGGCCACACTTCTTTTGATACAGCCCAGGATGTGGTTGGCCTGGGCTGCAGCTGCACATTGGTGGCTCATGTCCAGCTTTTGATCCACTAGTACCCCCAGGCCTTTTTCCACAGGGCTGCTCTCAAGTGTGACCTCCCCCACCCTTCATTTGTGTCTTGGGTTACCTCAGCCCAGGTGCAGGAACCTGCACCTGGCCTTGTTGAACCTCATGAGGTTCACCTGGGCCCACTTCTCCAGCTTGTTCAGGTCCCTCTGGATGGCATCCTGTCCCTCTGGCATGTCGACCACCCCACCCAGTTTCATGTCATCAGCAAACTTGCTAAAGGTGCTCTCAATGCCACAGTCAATATTGTTAATGAAGTTATTAAACAGCACTGGGCCCAGCACTGACCCCTGAGGGACACCACTTGTCACTGTTTTCCATCTGGACTTAGAGCCATTGACCACTGCCTTCTGGATGCAGCCATCCAGCCAATTCCTTATCCACTGAACAGTCCACCCCCACCCATCAAACCCGTATCTCTCCAATTTAGAGAGAAGGATGTTGTGGGGGACCGTGTCAAAGGCCTTGCAGAACTTGTACTTTGTACTTGGGGCTTCTCTGACCTAGGTGCAGGACACTGCATGTGGCCTTGTTGAACTTCATGAGGTTGATATTGGCCCACCTCTCAAGCTTGTCAAGGTCCCTCCGGATGGCATCCCTTCCCTCCAGCATGTTGACCACACCACACAATTTTGTGTTGTCAGCTAACTTGCTAAGAGTGCTCTTGATCCCACCATCCATGTGACCAACAAATATGTTAACTCACACTGGTCTCAATATTGCTATCTTGGATAACTTTTTAGGTTCCACAGCATCAGTTAATTGGGTAATATTCACAGCTTGTTTTTTCTCTTTTCCTTGTATACACACACTCCAGATTTCTATGCATTTCTGCCAAATCTGTGCATCTCTATATTTGTGTACATTTATAGATGTGCACCAGTTCTGATGGAGTGGCAACTGTCAGTCTGCAGAATTAAAGATCAATCATGGGAAGGTAGAAGAAGTGTTAAAGCAGTAAGGATGGTCTGGGAGGAATGGAGAGCTGCTATTCAAGCCTACCATTGCTGTTTCACTGGAGTCTAGCCCAGTTGTTAATGATACTAATATTGCTCTATCTTAAATGAAAATGCATTGCCTGATATATCTAATTATTGTATTTCTCTTAATTCCATAGCATGTAACAAAAATTCTATATTCTTTGATTCTTCATTTTCTGCTACTGGCTTTCAGTAAATTTCTATTAACATGGTCCTGCACATAGCCCATTTCTTTTTCTCCGATATTTCAATCTCTCTTTGCCTTGACAGTGAGGCTCAAATTTTTTTGTCATCATTTGACTTCTTTGGCATAAAGTATTTGTTCAAAGGTCATTAGCACCTTGACCTATTTTTAAAAAATTACCCAAGTAACTGACTATCTGCAGGTGATTCCCTTTCATCATAGTAATTGACTTTTCCCCCTTGTTCTTACTAGCCTTGTGATTCTTTAATGCATTCCTATTTTCTCAAGCTTGACTTCCATTAAACTTGCCTTTTTTGTACCTGCCTTCCGCTGATGAATTCTAGTCAGCTGGAACTTAGGTACTTGAGGCACTGTCAGATGCTGGCATTCAGAGAAACTAAATCCGTTTCATTGCTTTGTCTGGAAGGCCTGTTACGTTCTCAGAGGAGGAGATCATATTAATCTAGTGCAATCTTCTTTTCAAAAACCACGATTCATTTTGTTCCATTTTCAAGTTACCTCTGTATTTGAAAGCCTAACAAAACAAATTCAATATGAAAAATGAAGTGGAGAAATAACTTTAGCTGATATCTGCAACTGAAATATAAGACTCCAGATATTGTAAATTCAGGTTTCTTCTAAATGTATGTCACACCTCATATGCACTATAATAGTTAAAACTAAGGCATAATTTAATCTCACTTTCCCTTTGATTCATGTGGTATACAGAACAGAGATAGAAGACAAATTAATGCTGTTCTTTCCCCTTTTGGTAGGTAGGACTTGGAAGCTTTTTAGATTTTGCAGTTAGATTGTGTCTCAAGTAAGTAAATCTGCTGTATACTGATTTTTCTGTCTGTATTTCTCTGACTTGTATGGGACTGATAGGCATTTTCTTAATGGTGAGGGTAGCCTTAGAATATTTGGCATGTCAGTGTCAGTATGTCACTCCTAAATATGGCTCAAATTAATCTCAAGTAAAAATAATTAAATGTGAAATATTAGGAATGTTTAGGAAGATTCAAATTAAGCAATCAAAATACTTCACAAAACTTTAACTGTGTTGCATATATCTATTTAAAACATTGATAGAGAGCTTTGCTGATATATTTTTCTGCTTCCATTGCCTGGTACTTTGTTTTGTCTTAATGAGAAAGTAGAAATTACACTATGGCAACAATAGCCCAAGGCTAAGGGCCTTTCAGAAGAAAAAAAAAAAGCAAGCAAATAAAGGTTGGAAGAAAAAATCATCAATACAAAATATTTATTTTTCCCTGGGTATTAAAACAACTAATTTTTTTTGTGGATGTGCAGCTGTTTGTTTGAACAAGGTTTGTGAGATAGGAGAGCTTCTATGTTCCGAGGTGCTCCAGCCTCCGCTAGCAAGGAGAAAGTGGACTCTCTATGAATTTACTGAACCTTTTATTTTTGATAGTTCTACATATTGCTATTTCACAAAAGTTAATTAGGAAGATACTGGTTTAATTATAATAAAAATGTAAATAAATAAATTAGCTGCTACTTATCAGTTCTCTTCAGCACTAAGCAGTCAGGCTTTGTAGTGAGGAACAGCAGGTTCTTCCCTCTCTTCTTTAAGGCAAGTACGGTAAGTCAGTTAATGCTGACAGTCTGCCAAAGGTGCTTAAAAACCTGTTTAATATATGCCCTAGTTTGAAGAAGAAAATGAGCTGTCAGTGTCTGCTATATTTTAAAGTTTTCTTTTCCTGGTCAATACTTGATAGCTTTTGGGAAGAGAGAAGTTTTTAGATGCTAATATTCTTTAATGTTTGGTGTATTTACTTTGGTAAGTCTTGTCCAGAAATGGGTGGGATTTTTGTCAGCTGCAATATTCTGAGCACTGATCTACTTTAAATAATATAATTTTATATTCTCAGAGATCTTTGAGGAAGCTTATTTCTAGTTAAAACTAAATTCTCCTTTCCATTTGCCATTCAAGGTGAGTGTAGCACAGAGCACTGTGTACAGTGTACAAGGACACAGTTGAGTCTTTGTTTTATGGAGAGTGATAACCTGCACTTCATGTACAGGTTGGAAGGCAAAGGTTATACTGAAATGGGGGAAATAAAAAAAGAAGAGTATTTCTTTACAAGTGGATATGCAATTATGCAGTTGAAAACTCTACCTGGGTGCTCTGATGCTGTGCTAATATAGGTAATAAGACAAACAGCATGTGTGTGAGCACATTAATGATAAATTCCTGTTCCCATTGAATTAGAGCATTTCCTAGATCACCAATCTCTACCCTGCCTGTGCCAATGCAGGTACGAAATAAAGGAACCCGAGGGTAACTGGAGCTGGCAGCAGCAGAGCACAGCTTGGCCCCAGACACTCCCCCTCTCTTCAGCACCTGCCTGCCCACAGCTTGGGTGGGCAATCAGGGGCAGCTTCTGCAGGCATGCCTCCCCACACCTGCCAGACCAGCAGCTGCTGAAGAGTGGAATGGAGGAGCAGGGAGCAAAATGACAGAGGAGAGCAAAAACTGTATTTTATTAATTCTCAGTAGATGTTTAAAGCCAAAGGTTAAAACTGAGGAGCTGGTTGGAGCAGTATGTTGGCATTGCAGCAGTTGTGATTGGAGACCTTTTGACCTCCTTAGTACTGAAGATTTATGTGTCCAATCACAGCTAAAAATCTCATCCTGTTTTTGAAGAATAAAATGTAACATTGCCCTCTCTACTTCTAGACACTCTTGTTATTGTCTATCAATGAAAAGTTGGAAAAAAAAAAAGGTCTGAAATGTTTGGGAATTATTAGCAATTTATCAAGTTGTCTTATACCTACCTCTGCTTGCTTTCTACTTGTTTAAAGAAGCCTGGCAAGGCTGTCTGTAGAATGAGAGAAGTAAACGGAGCAACCTTTAAAAAAAAACAACAATCAGCAACTGTAGGCATGTCTTAAATCTCAAGTGTACAATTATTTGTGCATACATTTACATTTAAGATTGAGATGACCATGAGACTGAAGCTCCTTCTTATAGTTGTTTTATTTGGTGTATTTTAGTTGGACTGAGTACATGGGGGAGTCTTTGTAGCAGTCACATTTAGTGAGTCATTGCCACATTTTGCTGGGAATTCATAGAGACATCCAAGAGTAAGCAGTATTTGATAAGGATGATATCATTAGAAATACTCCATCAAAAATGTCTCATAATTAAGTTTTATGCTTCTGTTTGGATATCTGTCTATTTTTATAAGTGCTTATGCCAGATTATCAACCCCCAAATCCTTGGTCTTAGTCTAGACTGACATCTCAAAAATTTGAGTTTGCTAATTAGAGTAAAATTCAACCTGAAGAGTAAATGGACCTCATCTAGGAATTACATAATTTCTGTTCTGTTCATTGTATATGCAGAGAGGTAAAGGCATGAACCAAAGTCAAGCGGAGATTTTAATGGAGCTGATTCCTTGGGGTTAAAATGGCTGTTAAGACTAGACTGACTTCTTTGTAAGACTTTGTCATAGTTTTAGACAATAACCTGGTGACACATGCTCTCTGTTATCCCTCCCAGGGGAACATAGAAGGAGAATAAGGGAGAGAGACTGTAATTACCGTGGGCAGTAATCTGCACATACCCACCCACAATTGGTAATTACTTCCAGACCAAAAAAGTCCCAAACTGGACTTGGCAGCAGATAGTGAAGTTATCTGTCCAAGGTCCCACTGACAGTCTGCAAAAAACCTTGGAGTAGCCAAGCCAATCCTTCTCAGGGAGGCAGGGGACAGCAACCTGTCTCAATGAACAGTGTTTTTCTCCAGCAAGAGAACAGGATGCAAGAACAGGCAGCGACATGATGGGAACACTGACGAACAGGCACTTGCCCAGCCAGCACACCAACCAGCAGGGGGCTCGCTGAGGAGCCCTTTTATCCTGAGCCCTTTGATTGGTCCATGTGGGTCTCCTGACCCACTCTCTCCTCCCCACAGGCACAGCTGCTGCCCCCGCTGTACCTGCCACAGCCACAGAGCAGTCTCAGGCCGGTATGGCCATAGGCAGTTTTTATCCTGGCCCTCTTAAACTCTGACACACTTCTTGTCGGTTTTGTACAGATTTATGGTAGATTTACAGCTTTTCTTTCAGAAATCTATAAAATCATTACTTAAAGATCTGGAGAAAACATCATCACCAGAGATATTTGTTAGGCATTGTTCATGGTTACAAATTTGCTCTTGCTATTCTGAACTTATCCAGCTTCATCTTCCTATGTATCACATACTATCTTTTGTTGGATTGATAGCTGCCTGCTATTACTGATTTCTTTCAACATGGACATTTTCAGACAGTCATTCCCTCTTAACCTTCTCTTACCAGCCTAAATAAAATAGCAAGCAATCAAAAATGGTCAAATTAGGACAGGTGTCCAACTTTGCCTTTTGCCATGAATGAGGTTCAGCTAGACCACGGGTGCCAAGCCTATACTTTTAAAGGTTACTTTCACTCTTCAGAGAATGAATACGTTCATGTTGCTGCCTGATACTTTTTCTCCATTTTGTGATAAAAATTCAAGTCAGTCTTCATCACAAGACTATGTATATCCAGCCATATGATCAGCTTGTGTATTTGTTAATGCATGGGATTTATGACATTTTTCCTTACATGATGCCTCCATCATGTGAATGAAGAAGAAATCTCCATGTCACTTCAGATGTGTCTGTTTTAAAATCTCAGCTTGTTTTAATTTCACCTAAAAAGTTGCATTACTTTCCTACTACCATATGTGGAAAAAAAGTAAAAAGACTTGTGCAGAAAACAAAACAAAACAAAACAAAACAAAACCAAAATAGTTTTGTGTTAGTCTCAATCAGTTAATCTGAAAATATAGAGACAGTTCAAAAATACTGCATGAAGCAATTACTGAATCTATCTGTAGATTGGCCTTGTTCAGAATAATACTAGTCCCTGTATTCCAAACATATGTCTTTGAAATGGGTCTGCAAACACAAGCAAGTTTGACAAAGTTCAAGTTGATTTTATTAATAAAACTCCCTACTGGCTTCTGCAGCATAGGATCAGATTGTCCATTATTATGAAAATTACTGAATTCATTACTGTTTGCACCATTCCTTACAATGAATTTATTTTAAAAGATAACTAGTATTTAATGAATTTTGAGTAACCGTTCTTCTAGAAATCTTAAGTCTAACCATTGTTTGATATTTCCACAAACCTATTTTCTTGCACTATAAAAATAACTGTTCCTATCCTCTGGATAGGTAAAAAAAATAATGGGAAGAGTAAGAGTAAGAAGAAGAAAAGTGCTTTTATCACTGAATCATTACTTTTTATTTAAAGATAAAAACCCCAGAGTAATGCAGATAAGCTTCAGGTTGTGTTCATAGTTAATCTTTTCTGAGCTTGGATTCAGGTCCAGTGTCTGCATCAATTTTTGTATACTTGCAATTTAACTGATGATTATTTCAGTGTATTTTACAATCCATGCCTTAGATGTTTTGCCAGTATTATCATACTGAACCTTTGCAACTTGCCTTCTGTCCACAGACACAGGACTGTTTAATTAAATAGGATTAAAATAGCAAATCTCTGACAAACATTCTAGAGCAAATGACTCTGTAATTTCTATGACATTTTGGATGTGCGGAGAAAGGGAGGGGAGCTCTGAGGACAATATTCAGTTGAGCACCATAACTCATTCTGTTTGAAAACTCCATATTTATTTGCTTGTGTCAAGCAATTATCAGGAAGTCTGAGAGAGAGCAATTCAATTTACACTAATCTTAATGGTCAGTTTAATTGAATTATGCTTTATCAATGAGATGCATAGTAAGAAGGTTTTGCTTTACTGCAGACATAAAGCTTTAAAAGAGATCACATAGGATTTCACAAGCCAAAATGGGGCTCCATACCTGAGTGAGACAACATGGAAAAAGTGCTTCAGACAAGTTGTGATTCAGTACCAATCTCCTGCCCCAGAATGGGAGAGTAATGGGCCATTGGACATTGCTACTCACTTTTTTTTTTTTGATACTTGTAATTTTGTTGGGGTTTTTTCCCCTTTTTTTTAAAAAACAACAACAACAACAACACTTTCTTTCAGTATATAGTTGTGGGATCAGAGAAATGGTACTGGTTATTGAAAACCAGAATATACTCTGAAGCAAATGCAGATTTCCAGAATTTAAAATGTGTTTTTGCTGTTACAGTAATATATTTTTTCTTCTTTAAGCATTTTGACAGTATAAGTTTTACTAAAAAGATAATATAGATGTTAGTGCTAATTTTATTATAGAGAAGCTCATTTTTGTTCTGTTAAATGCAGACCACACAATGGAAATATAAAATGAACAGGACTTTCAGGCAAACAAAATGATCTGTGGGCTGGACAATCTCTCCTAAAACAACAGGCTGAGAAAGATGGGGTTGTTCAGCCTGGAGAAGAGAAGGCTCCCAGGAGACCTTATAGCAGCCTTTCAGTACCTGAAGGGCTTACAGAAAGGCTGGGGAGGGACTTCTTATAAGGGCATGTAGTGATAGGACAAGGGGTAATGACTTTAAACTGGAAGAAGGTAGATTTAGGTTAGACATTAAGAAGAAATTCTTTAGTGTGAGGGGGGGGAGACACTGGAACAGGTTGCCCAGGGAAGCTGTGGATGCCCCCTCCCTGGAAGTGTTCAAGGCCAGGTTGGATGGGGCTTTGAGCAACCTGGTCTAGAGGGAGCTGTCCCTGCCCATTCAGGGGGGTTGGAACTAGATGATCTTTAAGGTCCCTTACAACACAATTCATTTCATTATTCTCTGATTAAAATCGGGGGATAAGAAGAAAAAAAAGGCCAAAAATCAGGAAAGGATTTAAAGGTTCTGTATTTCCAAACAAATACAGAAGAAGGTTATAGAATGAACATTAGGGAAGATTTTGATGCACTTTCCTTGCTTCAAGTATGTTGGAACACTGTGCAAAAGGGCATGGGGTTTACATCTTGCTCATTGTTCCCAAGCGGCATAGGGAGCCCTCCCTGGTAAAATGAGGTTGAGCCATTGAGGCTTCCCTGACATGGATACAACACAGGCCCATCTTCATGAGGAGTCTGACTTAAAACTCATCTTGCCAAGGCTGTTTAGCTGAAAGCAAACACTGCTGTACTCTGAGACTGCCCAAATGTCCTGGTCCTTATCTTCCTTGTCACAGGAAACTGTAGACAAAAGAAGGTGGTGTGTTATGGGAGGACGAGGGGAGGAAGATGAGTGTGAATGATGGAGCAGCACAAATTTTTGGGGAGTGAGGAAGCTGAGGTGTTGGTTTCACTTCAAAGTTGCTTCTTTGTAGTGCTGAAAGGTAAAAATAACTGTAACTGGATCACAGGATAAGGAAGAAAATGGGATGAAGGAGAAGAGAGCAACAGTAAGGACTGCCCCACAAAAACTCTGGGAACTCTGCTAGAGACCTCTGCCACTGCCTGAAGAGGCATGTGGCAACAGAAGAGCCTCACAGGTAAAAGCAGGGGCTGGAACATCATGTAATAATGCTTACTGTATAGCTTGCCTAATTATGACATTATTCAAACTCCATGCAAGCATTAATTTACAGTAAATTTGGATTATAAAACTAAGCAAAATTGCGGTTTATAAAATTGTCAGAAGTCATTATATCCAGCAGACAATATTTGTATCTTAAGATTTTCTGACAGGTGTCTGTAGATAAGTTTGGTCTTTTTTGGTAGTTTGGTACCCTGGAAAGTCTGACTGGTCTTTGAGAGTGGGTTTGTGCGGAGATAAAGATTTAATAACGTTTCTTTCACTTTATCACAAAGCCAGCGGACAATTGGGCAACCTTCAGTACATTATGCTATATCTGATAATATCTTTAGTTGCTGTGTGCACAGTTTAAATCCAATATGTATGGTCTTCTAGGGCAGAAACTGCTTTTTATCTCCTTTCAACCAAGTAGTCATCGTACTGCTACAGGATAACAGTCCTTCAATATTCTTGAAAAACAGAGTCAGAATGCATATAATTATAATGGTGAGGTGATTTGGGAAGGAATTAGGATTTAACATATCTTTTTTTGTACCTTAAATTTCAGGTATATTACTCCTGAAAACACCTCTGAATCCAAATGTTTCTCATAGATTTATACATTATTTTTTTCAGGCAGATTACAGTGGAAAGTGCAGTTTCAGGGGAACTACAGGCCTGTCAGCCTGACCTCAGTGCCAGGGAAGATTATGGAGCTCATCACCCTGAGTGCCATCATGTGGCACATACAGGACAACCAGGTAATCAGGCCCAGTCAGCATGGGTTTATGAAAGGCAGGTCATGCTTGGAAAGGGACAACTTTACACAGCCACCTATCTGCTGCAGCCCAGCTCTCCACCAACAACCCTCGACCTGATGCTTCTACGCTGCTGACTCTCCACTGGGACAACTCTGTGCAGATTGGCAGATGGCACACGGCTCTGTGACACTCTTACCTGCTGCCCAGCACTGCACTGCTCCTCCACACTGTGAGGCACCATGCAGGTCCTACCCGCCACATGACACCATGCTGGTCCAGGCAGTGGGACAGCCATCAGTTCCCCAGATCCCAAGTAAAACCCTGCTGTTCTCCCCACTCACCTTCCATCCTCACTGTGTGTTAGCTGGCCACGCTTATGCTGGGCAAAACATTAATTTTTGTATTTCAAAATGGTAAGGCTTATCTGACAAAATAGCAGGCTCTTCCACCAGGCAGTGTGTGGGTGTCTGGTTTCCTGCTTGCCTCACTGTCCATGCACCTCCTCCTCCCCTTAGTGTAATGAGTACTGCAGGCTAGGCAGGAAAGGGCTTGCTGGTGGTCCCTCTTCTGCCTCCCGTGAGAGCTGCTCACTACCATGTCCTCAGGGCTTCCTGTAGCACCGACAAAGCCCCTGCAGTGGTACATAGCAGCAGGGAGGAGTGGCATAGTGCCGTGTGCCATCTGCTGATCTGTGTGGAGTTGTCTTGGTGGAGAGTCAGCGATGTAGAAGCATCTAGCAGACAGTTGGCAGCAGACAGTTCTCCTAGACACATGTTGCTCTGATTGAGAGTAGGAAGGCTCTGCAGAGGTATCTGAACAGTCTGGATAAATGGGCTCTATGGGCCTTAACAAGTGCTGGGTCCTTGAGCTTGGGTCGCAACAACCCCATGCAATGCTACAAGCTTGGGGAAGAGTAGCTGAAAAGCTGCCCAGAGAAAAAGGACCTGGGGGTGTTGGTTGACAGCCAGCTGAATATGAGCCAGCAGTGTGTCCAGGTGGCCAAGAAGGCCAACGCATCCTGGCTTGAAATAGTGTGGCCAGCAGGAGTAGGGTGTTGGTGTCTTCTCCCAAGTAACAAGCCATAGGGCAAGAGGAAATGGCCTCCAGTTGTGCCACGGAAGGTTTAGGTTAATTAGGAAATTTTTTTTCACCAAAAAGTTTGGGCACTGGAGCAGGCTGCTCAGGGAAGCGGTTGAGTCACCGTTCCTGGAGGTATTTAAATATGTGTAAATCTGGTGCTTAGGGACATAGTTAAGTGGTGGACTTGGCAGTGTTAGATTTGTGGTTGGACTTGATGATCTTAAGGGTCTTTTCTAACCTAAATAATTCTGTGATTCTAATGGCTCACTAACAGTTAACACTTGTTATCCTTCAACTTGGAATGGATAAAAACCTTTGCAAGAAATAAGTAATTTTTTTCATGTTATATTATAATTGTGTGGCAAAACTTACATATTTTTATTTTCTGACCTAATGAGGCAGTCTTTTACCAGCACAAATAAGACATTAGATTGAATAGACATGTTTGGGTTGACTTGTGCACAGTATCATCAGGTAGTCCAAGTTATGAATGTAAAAAAAAAAATGAAAAGGGAAAACTACAGCCACCTTATATAAAGAGATACGTTTTGGGGTCATTTGAGATTTTTTTAGGGGCTTCAAGTATGATATAGCAGTAATGATCTTTCATTTTCCTGTTGTATGTTCCTTTTCAAGAAAAAAAAAAAATAATGTTGTTACAGCTTGTAACTTTTAAGAAAACACTATTTTAAAAGCTGTGTACTTCCTTGGCAGGCTGTTACCACTTGATAACACTGGCAAGAAGTGTAAGACATAAGTGTAAAAATAGGGGAGTGGGTTGATGGAAATACAATTTTGTAGTTAAAAAATGTGTATATACCCACCACAGACCTCTGCAATATAAGGATATATTAAAATTCTGTGTATCTACATATGTGTGTGTGTGTATATATATATATATATGAAGTATGCAAGAGTGTGAGAAAATGTATGAAAATAAAGAATAGCTTTATTTGTATACATTTATAGGAAAGTATACAGACATGCTCCGGGTGTGTTCAGCAAGGCCTCTCAAGTACAGCACAAATGAACAGCTATCTACCTCCATAGTGCAACACTTAATGGAGCAGATTTTGACTCTTGATCTTGAAGCAAAATCAATTTCCAGAGGAGTTTTGCCTTTGACCTCAGTGGAATCAGGATTTTGCCTGTGATTTTATCAATTTATTATTTCTGTCTTTGCGCATTTTGGTTTGTTTTATTTTTGTCTCTGCTACAGCTGTTCTTTTTCTTATCCTAGATTATCAAAAAACTTTTCATCCTGAGGAATACATGAATCTCTCTGTGTAAAGCTCATTCACTAGTAAAAGCTCTCAGTTACAGAAGAATATAACAGGTTCCCTCATAGAAGGCTCCTTCTCACAAGCAGTTTGTACGGACTACTTATACTCTGTACAAAATGTGATTTTTCTTGCAAAAACGTGCAAGTTTTCCTCTTGTGTTCCAAATTACTTAGGGAGGGAAAGATAAACAAGTTCTCTCCTCTGATATCATAACACCTACATGGTTTTTATTTTTCAATGGCTGAATTCCCTGTAACAGTACCTGGTAGTTATGTGGTATATGGCAGAGCTGCTCTGTATAACACTCTCCTTCTCCAAGTCAACACTGCTGCTGAGTAGTGGACTGCAGGAAGGCTTCAGCAATATGGGAAGACAACTGTTAAAGGCATGGCAAATGGAGAGGCCAAAGAAGGCATTTGGATAGGGCTCTGGGCAGCCCATGAGGTGGACGAAGGTCAGAGAACAAGAGCTGGTGTCCTTAAGGTGCAGCTCTGCAAAGCTGGGACTCCCATATGGGGGAAGAGTCCAGAGTTAAGCTGTAGTGTATTATTTTAGACTTGCTTTTCTCATCAGATGATTTGCATCTACATTTCACACATGACATGGAGGGTTGTGTGTGACAGAGGAGGAGTTTTATAGTTCTCTTGGGTGTAACAAAAACACTGTAGACCCTCTTACCACAAGTCCAGATTGCCTACAGTTTGGAACTTAATCTAACAGGTTTCACTGAAAACTACTCTGAAGTAACCTTCTAGGCTGCTGTTCCAAAAGATGCTAAGTCTTGATTCTGAGTACAAGTCTGAGCAGGATGTGAAATGACATTTCATTTCAGTTGAATGGGTTGTTACAGCAGAGAGGCTTGAGTATGTTTCTTTAGGTGACAGAAACAAAGCACAGCAAAGTTAGGTTCAAGCTGGAGCCTACTTGAATTTATTATATTTTCATTTGCTTGTAGCTGAAGTGAAAACAAGTTTAGTAATTTGAATAGACCCATTTATGAATATGTCTATTATATATGCTGCAGCCCTCCAACTCTGTGTGGCAATTCCATGGTGAAAAGTGGGAGTGTGTTACAGAAGAAAAGATACCCAGCTCTGAAGGAGAAGAACATGTTTTTCTGAACCTTCTGTTTTAGGGTGGCTCAAAATGAGTTGTATCTGGCATGCTAAAACATCTCAATCATGTGAAATAAATGCCTGTGTCATTTTCATTTTGGTTTTGTTGTTTAATCCAGATTTCTAAATTTCTTTTCTTCTAATGTTGTTATTTAAAACAGAACATAACTGCAAAATTTTGGGGGTGGCTGCATTTAGTGACAATAGGTAATCAACTAGGTAAATAACCTTTGTATTTAGCATTTGTATTACATGTTTTTTGGAAAAAAGTAAATCTTAAAACAAATCCTTACTAGTGAACTTTAATGAGGTGCTAGCAGGACCATGAAGGTGGACCTTTCCAGCAACAGTGCTACTCTCAGTGCAGGATGGAAGGGGAGGGAAGAGTTGTGGCTGATCACGCTAGATGTGGGAGAATCCACTTTAAGTTCAGAATGTGCAGTAAGATTCAAGCAAGCTGTTTGCTCCCTTGGAAGCATCTCTGTACTGAAATAGGATCTGCTGTCGAATGCTAATGAATATTATTATTTTTTTTAATCTACACTGATTTCAAGGTTTATAGTAACTCCCATTTTTGCATTGCCCACAAAAGCTCATTTAACTTAACAAAATCTCCAGATTTCAGAGATCATCACAATGCTTAAAAACAGTACCACACTAACCCCAAATGGAGTGGTCCTAAGTATTTATCATCTTCACATCTGCCTTTTTGCTGTCATGGTAGGCTGTACTGTGCCTGACAGACAAATACTCTACAGCCCAGTTGAAATAGTAGTGTAAATATTTTCTCAGTCACTGCTTTGCCCACTGCTTTGCCCACTGCTTTCTTGACAAATGTTAAAACTAGCCTGTTAGCTAGTAAAAGAACTTTGGAATTAATTCTGAGATAGTCTTTAACCTTGGATTAGAAGAGTTTTATGGGAGAATAACAGTTAATAGTGTAATAATCATGTTAACCAGAATAATCAGGAAGCATTATGGAGAAAGGAGGGAAATTCTTTTGTACTCACCACCATCCTAGTTATTAAAAAAACCCAAACCAAAACAAAGAACAAAACCAAAAAAAATCCCCACAACCCTTCAGGCTTAGACCAAACATGTTTTTTGAAAGACAGCAGATGATGTTAAAAGTTGGTTATAGTAATATGTGTTGTAACTATCCTTTTCATCTTATTTTAAAAAAGAAAAAAGGAGGGGAAGGGAATTATACCTCTTATGTTTTATTTGCTGACTAGAATTAGGAAAGACTATACTGCAGCTGGAAGTACACTGTCATATATGAAAGAGATGTAAGCTGTTTTTAGGGAAAGGATACACAAAGACAACTGCATTGAAAAGCAGTTATTGTTTGATGAAGCAGGTAGCCTTTTTTTCTTAGGTACTTTAAGCCTATTTAAGTAGGATTGTAAAAGCAAGAATAATCTGTTTTACAGACAGCGTATGCTGTACTCCAGTATTCAAAGAAAAAGCAGACAGAAACACAAGTGTTGCCAAAATGTTGCTCCCCTGCCCTGCTTCCCTGGAGCACCGCTGCTCTGTTGCTGCAGCCTGCCCTCCAGAATCCCTGGGTGAAAGTGGAGGGCTGCTGCTGCTGGGGAAACTTAAGATTACTGATTAGGAGAGAACATAATCAGGTAGATTGAGCCTGTGTAGGGAGAAACCATTTCAGCGAGGAGGGAGGGAGTGCAGCACATGCTGGCTGCTTACCTTAGGAGAGTAGCTCAGTGTTGTTTAAGAAAACAAAATTGGCCATAATTCTCCTGTCGGCTTCTGAGAAGAGGGTGTTCTTTTTGTGCCTGTGAAGCTGGAGGGTGATTGCATGCGTGCCTTACCTGCATCTGGCAATAAGTCTCCCTCCAGGTTTCTCCTACCTTTGGAGAATGTGTTAGAGAGAAGTATCCACGGGGAAATCAACTAGCCACTTCCCCACAAAGGTAGCAAGACACTGCGGTGCCAGCAATGCCTGGGGATGCCTCAGGTGAGTACTGGCTGTAAATGAATACAAGGAATATTCAAAAGAGTGAAGAGCAGCAGCAACACAACCCTAAAGACAGCATTTAGGTCAGTTGGCTGCCTCCTGGGATATCTGTGGCTGGCTGGGGCACTGCTTGCTGCATAGAGGGGCTGTGGGAAGTTCCTCTGACAGGACTCCAAAGTTAAAGGCAAATAGGGCTCCTGGGAGGGGACTGACCCCTTTACAGCATCAGCTCCTCTCAGCCAGGTGTCTATGCCTTGTATAACTTTATTTTCAAATCTGATTTAAAACTGTTCAGAGAATATCAACAGGGTGTTAACACAGAAGGAAAAGCAAATCACTTTGTTTGTTTCTAAGTTTTTTATTAGACTAAACAGGTAATTTATTTTTTTTTTCTCTGCCAATGGGTGGTGCATTGTGTTCAAATGACAATACTGAGTGTTTGCACACTTGTAGATAATAGAGGCTAGCTGATCAAAGAGAATTAGTTGTTTTACTAATTTAGCATCTCATTATAAAGACAGCAGAAAACTATAAAGTTTTCAGCAGTCAAATTTGGACATAGTCTCATGAATTACTCAACTGATGATATAGAAATAGCTTAGAAACTGGGCCATTGAGCCAAAACAACCTTGCCTTCAGTATAGGGTAATTGCATAGACTTGTCTGCAGAGGATTGATTCTGAAAAGTAGCTAAAGACACTTTGTATCTTTCAAGTGATTTGGAAATAAATCTTGAGAGAATATTAGACTGTATGTATGTAATACAATGCTCCACTGGGATAAAAAAAAAAAAAAAATAATGCTAGCTTCTCTTATAAATATGTACCTTGATAAATTGTAGCAAGTTTTATTCTGTTCTTCCTTCTGAAAATGGACGAACAATATGTATTTTCTCTGAAATAAGCACATTTTTTTAATGTCTCATGTGGGAAAAAACCAAAAATTTTTGAAGTGGTTCAAAACTGAGATAACTTCAAGGTATTTAAAAATATTCTTTTTGCATCTTTTCCTAAATTGGAAATGTTGAATAATAGTTACTCAATCATAAGAAGCATTGTCATATTGACAGGTTTTATAAATCAATCTGTATTGCAGTGATTAAAATACTCTTTTTTTTTTCTGTTATAAAATGGCTTTTATTAATCTTCTATCTAAATATTTTTTTGTTTTATTTTTATTTCAATATTTGTGCTTTATTCATAAGACACATTTATCTGGAAACTACAGAGGCCAGTTAATGGTTTATGAGTTCAAGCTGAGCTCAATATAGCTAAGCTCTGTCTTGCCTGACATTTCATCAAAAGCTATGTTGATTTGCAGTGTTTACAGACCTATTTATTGAACCTTCACAGCTTGAACTATGCCACCGAGCTTGTTGACATTGCTGAGTTTATCTCTTTGTGCTTGTGCAATCTGAGAAGAAAAGTTTAAAGCAAATGAGTTATAACAAACTTGTCACAGTTCATAAAATATGCAGTTAGGACAGTGAAGTTGATCTTCTTGTTCATTGACCGTGATACATTAGAGAAATCTGAGTAGGCTAACACAATCTCATCTGGGAAGGTGAGTGTCTGTCCTTCTCTGTGGTATTAACTTTCAGATTTGACTGTAGCATCTTACAGGTTTCAAAAAGCAGCTCATGAACAGAACAAATATTTTAAGTTCATTAGACTATTTATATTTGAAAACAAAGTCTGACTGTTTTGCAGCATGAAATAACATTATTATCTTACTTGTGTATAGGTCTTCTTTTGCAAGGAGTGATACATCAAATGAGCAAACAGCTAATTTAATCAGAGACTCAGAAATACCATTAAAAAAAATAATTCAGCTTTTAACACTGAGAGCATCCCATGCTCAGTGCTACTCTCCAGAATATCCTGTCTGCGTAACCTCTATTTTTAGCCAGTAAAATGATATATCTTGCTATATAACCTACTACTATTACTGGATCAATAGTGCACATTATAATGGTTTCAGACACTTCTCTATGTAACTTGGGCAGAAATAGATCAAAGAAAGTGCAATGGCCTGGCATCTCTGCAAAACCAACAGAAAACTATGTGCTATTTATTCAGTAGCACTGAAATGGATAGTTTAAGAAGTCATGAATTCTTTTTCTACTTTTCTCATTCTTTTTGGGTTGCAGGGGAAGCTATTTTCCCATGTGAACATTTTCATAGCTGCCATTAACTGGGTTAACATAGTTGTTCATTCTCCTTTCAGAACTGTGGGTATGCAGCTAGTTATAAACATCCAAAAGGGGAATAAGAGATATGTATATAAAAAAAAAAAAAAAAATTGAAGAATTTTTCTGTGTAGTTGAATGAACTTTGATTGGACTCTTGGTTCCTTTTCAACAATGAATGAATAAAGAGCTTATGCTTTTCAAATAAAAAGTAATTGCTTATTGATTGTAGAATGCAAATTGTGGTATAAGTGCACAATAATAATTAAAAAAAACCCATAGGAATGTGCTGCGGGGCAATGTTTGCCTTGCTTAACTAACGCTATGTAACGTAGCCTGCTAAATTATCTGGGTAGATTCACTGGGCTCAAATATCTAGACAATAGAGAGCAATAAGCTCTTTCAACAAGCAAGTCCAAGCAAAAAATTAGCATTGGGGTCTTGTTTCCTCAACTGCTTGTGCATTAGCAGAATAGCCTCCAAACTTAAATGCTTGAATTTGGATAGTGAGGAAGCCCCAATATATTTATTAGAACCTTTGTATTAATAATTTCAAGATGTTGCCATCTGGTTAAAACACACTTATGCAAGCAGGTATTGAAAATACCAATTGGCTCTCATAGTTACATACAACTTCTTAACTCTGGAAAATGAAACATGCTTTGGAGACAACATTTAAATTAGCGAGGACTTATCAGAAATTCTAAAGTTAATGGTGTTCTGTGTGACTGGAAGGATCAGCTGAAGTCAGTTTGCGGAGTTTGCAGAAACCCACCACTTGAAATGTCTTAAAATACTTGAATACATTTAACAGGATTTCATAATGATATTTTATATTTTATTTACTTCCTGTCTCTCAAGCTACTCTTCCTGTGCAGTTTGTTAGCTTTGTTTATCATTTTTTTCTTAGATTAGCAACATCCTCTTGCCTGTCTTCCTTTTTACATGAAAATTCACCTAGAAGAAAGGCAGATGCATGGGCTCCAAGTGTCTTCAGTCTGTGCTGGCTCACGTACAGTGCATTGGTCAGTGTTGTATATGTAAAAGATTCTTAATTTGGCACTCATTGGACCCATTTTTTCTGCCTGAGTTAAGCCTTTGTGTAAAACTGAACAAGATAAATGTTAAATGTAGATACCCCTGAGAGGTAATTAAAAAAAAAAAAAAAAAAAAGTTTTACTAAGCCCATGATAAGCAATCAGTATTTAAATTATCATAAACATATACTTCTTAAATGCACTGTTTGTTTTTGCTCATAATTTAACCCTGCATTTTGTCTGGTATTTGATGTGTTCATCAACCACATCTTTTGCGGCAGATGTAGAGTATCCCTTTTAATACTCATCACAGGAACAACTTCCTAACAAATGAAAGAGAATTTGCTGCAAGCATTGCAATATGTGTTTGACTTCAGTTTGTTTAATAGCTAAATGTAGTGATAATAGAGGCAAGCAGAGTTTCATAAAGAGGGGAACATACAGTGGTGTTTGCAGTCTAATCCTCATCCCCCTGAGTAGGATACCCATCCCATGAAACTCAATCTAATGTAAAGATTATATTGCAAGTTAGAAAGCTTCAGTTCAGGTCCGCCTGGACGCATTCCTGTGTGATGTACTCTAGGTGACCCTGCTCTGGCAGGGGGGGTTGGACTAGATGATCTTTCGAGGTCCCTTGCAACCCCTAGGATTCTATGATTCTATGATAAACACAAGCATAGTTAGTGCAAAGGTCAGGTGAAAGGCTATTGTGTTGCTACTGAACTTTCTTAAAAATCATATTAAAAAGAGCAAACTATCATTTTATCATCAAAAAGTAACAGAGGTAATAAAGAATATTCTTCATCGCTTTTCTTCCCTCTCAAAACAATTTTTACTCTTGGTCAAGGGAAAGAAAGAAGCTTTCTGCAACATTTTAGTTCTTAAAAAAAACTTAATCAGCCTAACAGAATCAGGCAAGTACATTATCTACCTGTTTAGAGGAAGTTATGAGCTAAGGGAGAGTAAGCAAGTTTCATGAGGTAAAAATGCAATAAAAAAATCTAAATAATTGGAGATAGATTTCTTTAGCTACCTCCATGTTATAGAAAGAACAGAAAGGACAAGGAATTTCAAAACAAAACCGGTAGTTTCTGTGTCATTTTTGATGGAGCTAACTATGTTCTGGCAAGTTACCATCATGCCAGTTTTATACCATTGTAGTGAATAAAGACACAAGTTCTGGGTTGTACAGCATTTAAACTATAAACACTTTGGGCAGAATCTATTCTTTCTGCCTGTTTTGTGTTGTCTAGATCAATAAACACCAAGCCCCTTAAGTGCTAGTAGGAAGCGAATATATTATGAACAATACAACATACAATTTCAAAAAGAACGGCTGTCTGAAAATCCTGGTTCAGAGAAACTGGTAGAGATAAGATAGGCTATGAAAACTTGGCTATAATATAAAAAATTAGTATATGGTTTTCCAGGATGGTAACAAGGCAAGATGGTTCTGAATCTTCTGCTTGCTTGTTCAAGCATGTAAGATTACTTTATTTGCTGGATTAGGTTATTTTTAAATAAGTTTTGGTTTGTTGTTTGTTGTTTTTTTTCCTAATATACTCATTAATTTTTCCTATCTCTGCCATGTGGGCCCTTAAATGAAGACATGCTTCTCCTTTATAAATAGTCAGCTTGAAGACTTTACATAAGTGTGCTATAGCACATGGTTTTGAGATGTTTATTTTATTTCATTCCCAAGAACCATGGTCAGTGGAAGAGGTCTTGTTAAAGTATTTCAAGATAGTCCAGAAGCATGCTATTCTTCATTGGAAAAAAAATTTGCACTCAGTTTTTTTTTTTCCCCATCCCTCTGGAAAATCTGTTGATTTTGAAAATGCAAATGCAAAGCCTCTTTGTTCATTCAGGATTTTGTTCTGAGAAGGTAATGCTAGGTCACAGGACACTATGTTTAGAGGCAGGTTTCTAGGTTAATCTCTACATTTATAGCATCAGCTAATTTTGTTTATATTTTCATATGGGCTTCCTGACTGAAACAAAATAACAAGAAAAGATGTGTTCATCAAGGAGAAGTTAAAAGCCAATCCCTAATAAGATTTTTGGTTTTTAATCTGAGGATGTCATAAGACATTCAGTAATATGAGGATTAAGCAAAATGCTCCTTGGTGCAGTCAGTTGTGACCTGGAAAAGACTGAAGACACACACATACATAGGGAAGAGAATATGAATTTGTTTGTTGGCATAATTAAAGAAGTGTCACCTGTAGACAGGAGTATTGCTAATTATTTGAGCTAGGATGCCCTGGTCACCAGTGACTTTCAGAGCATCCATGGTTAGAATTCCTGTCTTTCTAAATGATCCAGATGATACAGTTACTGCACTTTTACCATTTACCTGTGCACTACATATTGTGTATTCATTGGCTCTCATTGATTCAAAGCTTTAAGCAAAAATACTAATCTGATTAATTCCTTGTTAAATAGTCTTTCTCTAGTGTCACTAATAAGACTGTGATCTCCACTGACTCTTTCTTCAGTCCAGGAATCAAGCAAGCTCCAGGCAGCTGCTCTGAAAAACTGTAAATTGGATTGCTTTGTCAGTGACTGGTCCTGCTCTTTCCTCTCTATGTCTGCCCCTTCAGCCCTTTCCGCAGCAAGGGCCTGCATTGACTTGGCAGTGGTATCTGAGGATGCTCCTCAATTGCCAACAAGGTACAACCACCTGTGTCCAAGTCACTCTGGTCCATCATCTGGGATTGGCATTTGCCACCTGGCACACTTGGACTGGAGGGGTGAGCATAGCTGTGGCAGACTGAGAACTGCCCGGAAATCCCCTGGAATCATCTGAATCTTCCTAGCGTTTCCCCTGCTGGCCACAAAACTTACTGCTCCTCTGATGCTGGGACTTCTCCAGCAACAAAATTAAATTTTCTTAGGGATTAGAAGAAAATGAACTACTTCATCCTTCACCTTTGGAAAGGGGAAAATAAGTCTTGATTGTACTTCTGAGAACCTTTTGAATCAGCTTGCTCAGTTCTCATAGAGAATTGAAGACTTTGCAGGCAAATCAAGTTACTTTATTTTTTTGTGGTTTTTCCTTTGCCTAAAGGGCTGTTTTTTTCTGAGCAGCAGGTTCCCCAACTCACTAGAGTAATATTTTATCATCTTGATGAAATTTCCACAATCTCAGAGAGCTTTACTGCATAACTAATTCAAACCCTGTTAGTGTGCTGCATTGCACTTAGCTGTAGATGTGTCAACAGAGGTCTGTGAGCAAAGGAGATCCAAGGAACAATGACCTCAAAGATGTCATAAAGATCACTATGGGGTATGTTTGCAGCAGTTTGACAGTACAGTCCTTGGAACTTTTACAGTCAAATTCTTAGCTATTTATGAATGCTCTTCAGGGTCAAACCACTTAATTTGTCGAGATTTCTAACTTGTTTTTTGCTTCAGCTGTATTTATACAATTGATTCCCATAATTTTTTTTGCGCAAAAGGAGTCAGGGAGACAAATACCATTTGAGGTGAACCCCTTGTTGTGAACTTTTGAATTATCAAAGTACTTGTGAAGGATTGGTATTGACCAGGAGTATTGTGTACAGCTCTGGACCCCTCATCACAGGAAATGCATGGAGCTGTTGGGGGGGTCCAGAGAAGGGCCACAAAGATGATCAAAGGGCTGGAGCACCTCTGCTATGAAGACAGGCTGAGGGAGCTGCGGCTATTCAGCCTGGAGAAAAGAAGGCTCCAGGGAGATGTTATAGCCTTCAAGAACCTGAAGGGGCTACAGGAAAGCTGGGGAGGGGCTTTTCCCCAGAGAGGGTAATGATAGGATGAGAGGTAACAGTTGTAAACTGAAAGAGGGGAGATTTAGGTTAGACATCAGGAAGAAATTCTTCACTGTGAGGGCAGTAAGGTACTGGAATAGGTTGCCTAGGGAGGTTGTTGATTCCCCCTCTCTGGAGGGGTTTAAAGCCAGGTTGGATGAGGCTTTCTGCAGCCTGGTCTAGTGTGGTGTGTCCCTGCTCATAGCGGGGGGGTTGGAACCTGATGATTTTTAAGGTCCCTTCCAACCTTAACCATTCTATAACTATATGATTCTATAAGTAGTAAGTTCCATCTCCCCTTAACAACACCATAGGTGTTCTGTTGATTTGTAGTAAAAGTTATCCGATGTATTTTGTAGGAGCAGTAGGACTATTTTTTAAAAATGGTAAAACATTTTTTGGTTATAAGAGTTTTTTCCCTCCATTCTTTGGAAATGAAGAAAAAGAGAATTTATTGATAGATTTAAGAAGAAAAATTAATTTAGTTTATAGAGCTTTAGTAGCATGCGAAATTTGTGTCCTAAGCATGGATCAACATCACACCATCAGAAGGTGATGTCTCCTCTCGAGTCAGCTCTCCTGAGACCTACATGAAGTGCCATCTCTGCTTTTGGGATTCCCTATAGACTCAGATGTACTGGAGCAAATCCAGAACAGGGCTGCCAGGATGGTTGGGGCTGGAGCACATGGCACAGAGGATCTTGGTTTATTCAACTTTCAGAATAAGGTTGGGTAACTTTAAGCAAACTATGTAGCTGGAGGTTTGTAAAGAAATGAGATGCTTCTTAGAGGTACAAGGCAATATGACAAAAGACAGTGGATGTGTTTTGGAAGAAGGTGAATTCAGGTTAGATATAAGGAAAGGCTCTGGCTAAATCTTCTGATGATGCTAACATGCTTTTTAATTTGGTTTTGTTTTATTATTTTTGTTGTGTTTGTTGTTTCTTGGATTTGTTTGGTTTTGAGTTTTGTTTTGTTTTGTTTTGTTTTTTTAAAGAAGTCGATGATATTTGAGTCCCAGACAGATTTTGAAGCAAAATTTTCCAGAGTTGGGGAAGAACGGATAAATAATTATAAATTATTTTTCAAATTCCATGATTGCCTACTATTGCCACTTGGAACTGGTAGCCAATTTAAATTTTATCAGAGTGTAAAGAACAGAAGACTGATTGTGGGGCAGTCTGCAGTAAATCTTTATGTGCAAGGGCAGACAACATTGATCTGTATTATGTTGAAGCTTTGAAGCTTAACCCAGATCCATGTCCTGAGCAGAGCAAAATGCAAACGTTTTGTAAGATTAATGCTTTGAAAGAAATCTGTTACCAAAATCTTTGTCTTTTAATTTTAGTTCCTTAACAGCTGGTCCTTAGTCTACCTAATTGCATTATAATGGCTTTATGTTGTACCAGATGCTAACAGGATAATGTTTTTCTTTCCTGGATAGCAATGCAGCCTCTGTGTTTGGAATTCTCTTTTGTGGTTTTCCCAGTGTTAAGCCATGGCATAAGCAAACCTTGGGTACTGGATTCGGATTCTATGTTATTTAAAACCAAATGCTTTTGAACCTCCTTGAGAAACAGAAATAAAAGACTGCTCTAGTTGACAGAATTTTGTTAGTGACTTAATTTATAAGTATTTCAATGATTTATGCCCTGTCATTACTAGTGCTTGCTATAATGTACTAGCTTGTTTCCGTTCCTATTTATCTGTCTTTATTAAGTTCTTTCTACATGCATAGCTAGGCCAATGCAGTGGTCTAATTTGTCATGTTGCATGGAGTAAGGTTTTATGAGAAGGAAGCAATCTGGCTAATTGGCTAATTGCAAGGGCAGTCATAACTCATGTAGACTATGATCAAATTATGTGTTTCCTCAGCCATACCTGCCAGATCTTATTTGAAAAAAACCAGACCAAACAAAAACAAAAACAACAAACAAACAAAAAAACCAAACTAACAAAAAAACAACCAAACAAAAAACCATACCAAAACACCCAAGAAAAAGAGTTACGAATGTGGCTGCACTTTCAGTCATGATGGATTCCCTGTTACTGGAGAAGGCTTCTTCCTATGTGATTGTTCTGTGTGCTCTGTTTGGGAATAGAGTAATATATCAGCTCACCTTAGAAGCTGGAAAGGAATTTCTGAATATGAAAATGAAAAAGTAATTTTTAGTAAATGGAATTCTTAAAACAATAATCACCTGCTATTAAAATAATATCAGTAGATAAAATCTCAGCCATCTTAATTGTTTTATAACTTATTACATAGATCATGCAAAGTGTAATGTATTAATAGCTGTATTGCTTTCTTTTGTGTAGAAGTAGAGCACTAGAATAATTAATAATTGCATTTAAGATCACAGAATCACCAAGGCTGGAAAAGATCTTCAAGTCCAGCCTATGGACCTAACCTATGGACCTAACACCACCACATCAGCTAGACCATGGCATAAAGTGCCACATCCAGCCTTTCCCTGAACACATCCAGGGATGGTGCCTCCACCAATTCCTTGGGAAGTCCATTCCAATGTCTGATCACCCACTCTCTGAGGAAGTACTTCCTAATATCCAACCTAAACCTCCCCTGGACCAGCTTGAGGCTATACCCTCTTGTCTTGTTGCTAGTTGCCTGGGAGAAGAGCCCAGCCCCCACCTGACTACAACCTCCCTTCAGGTAGCTGAAGAGAGTGATAAGGTCACCCCTTAGTCTCCTCTTCTCCAGGCTGAACAACCCCAACTCCTTCAGCCTATCCCTGTAAGACTTTTCCTATAGTCCTTTCACCAGCCTTGTTGCTCTGGTCCTGCTCCAGCACCTCAATATCCTTCTTGAAGTGAGGGGCCCAGAACTGGACACAGTACTCGAGGTGAGGCCTCACCAGTACTGAGTACAGGGGGAGAATTACATCCCTGCTCCTGCTGGCCACACTATTCCTGAGACAAGCCAGGATGCCATTGGCCTTCTGGGCCACCTGGGCACACTGCTGGCTCGTGTTCTGGCCCTATTAGAGGGGAAAAAATATAAATGTTATTATTGAAATATTTTTGTCTGTTCACTGATACGCTAATTTTTTTGCTATAAACCTCAGTATCACATAGAAGTTTTAGTCCTTCCTGTAACCCTTTAAAAAGGCACCTAGTTGCTGTTCAGCTCCCTTCAAACTCAGCAGATGCTAACGTTGGGCTCTTGGTTCAGTCACCAGCATTTACAATGTCATGCTATTTGAGATGCTTTATCTTCTCCCATTTGGCCTCTGAATGCTTGTGCAGAAAAGCATGTCCCTGCCACTACCTACCAATGCTGTGAGCCCCGTTGAGAAATCCCTTATGCATTAGGTGCTTGTGTGGGAGAAAACGCTCTTTAAGCCTAGTCATCTTCATAATCTCTGATGAGATTTTAGATTCTTATTTCTAGGGTGGGCACCTAAATTAAGGTTCTGATTTCAAACTCAGTCTCACTCCTCAAGGTTCTTCAGTTTTGAAAAGAAATATTTCTCATTGTAGTAATTTTTTTTGTGTGTAGAAAATTGTATTGCACATTTTCAATCATAATTTAAAGTAATGTTTTCTATTTCTCAGTTTGCAAGTCAAAAAAAAAAAAGAGAAGGGGAGAATAGTAAGGGGGAAGAAAGGGCAAATGAACAAAAAAAGCTACATAAATCTTTTCATGAGTTTTAAGGGGGAAAAATTCCCAGAAGAGATATAAGCTTTTAGTTACTTGTAATGCACAAATAATTTTGATATACCTTATGTCTTACCTTTTCTTCTGATAAATAAAACTATTTAATTATGATTTCTCCCCTTGAAGCGACTAGCCTACAGTTAAATGCTAGGAATAGTCCTCATCCTTTGTGAATGAGAATTGCCTCCTGCTATTAGTTACTGTCAATATGCATGATTATTTCTGCGCTAAAAGTCTTGAAAGAGTTCCTCATTAATTAGTTTGTGTACCAACATGACCACCTCTGCCAGTGGGAATAATGGGGTGCCACTACAGGTAAAGCCAGAGAAGATCTGACTAAAGTAGATGAATCTTCATTACAGTCTCGCTATGTGACCTTTATGAGCATCTCAAGCTTCATTACACACACAAGGTTGTTGCCCCAGATTTGTAGTGACAGCTTCAGATGCTTATTTTTTAGTTATGTGGCTATGCACTTTGTTTTCTTCCAGTTGGATTCTACTTTTTACCAGAATTTATTCTACATGTTTCAAAAGTTGCCCTGCATAGCCGAGGGATGAAAAGTCACACAGGTATATAAATGTGTATGACTGTGTGCAGCTAGTCTTTCTAAACTTCAAGTGGCCAAAATAGTGTAATAACCAGTGGATTTTTCATAACATTTTTTTTTTAGTTTGGTAGGCCCCATGACTTTTCTTAATTTGGACTCTGATAGTCACTCTCCTTGATGCAATACAGAGGAGAAAGAAAACTTTCCTTCAGGAGGAGTAAGTAATTTGACTGGAGCAAATGTCCATATAATATCTTGGTTCCTAATGTCATTATTTCCTCCAAGTAACGGGTCTCCATCATTGCTATTTAAAAGGTTACCTTGATAACCCAAAGGAGATGTTGTCTGGAAGGTTTTGGCTGAGCTGTATTAAGTTGTAAGAGTCACCAAGAAACTGGATCCTGCTCAGACCTAAGGGTGCTTGTTCTATGTGATTTTTCCAAGAGTGAGTTAGCACTCAGACTGCAAGACAGGTGACATCCCTACCATGTCACCTGAAAAGCCTTTGGCTTCTGGATGGTTTTAGATCAGCAGGATCCCATGTATTGCTTCACTGATGATAGTCCTCAAAGAATTATTTTAACTGAGTTTTCTCCACATCTGAGATGAAGGAAGACCTGAGTGTAAACCTGACTCCTAATTTTCCCTCTCTTTGGATCTGGACCTATGGTGCCTGGTCCTATGAGGTCCACTTTTTGTCATGCATATACATGGGGAGTAAGATTGTCAGTGCCTTGTTGACCAGAGAGTCATTGTTCATCATGAGTTACTTCCCCGTTTCTCTGGCCTTATGTAATAGGTGTTTGCAGCATGATACATGAGGCTTCCAGTGACCTGCCTACACACAGTGTGCTAGTTCTTCTGTATTTTTTCCATTGCAATCAAACTTGCATTAGGCAGGGATTAACATAGGTGCATGCCCTAATTAACTACAATGTTAGAATAACAAAGTAGCCAGAAAAAAAACCCAAACAAAACAAAACAAAAAACAGATTGTGGCAGATGAACTATGTATGTGAATCTCCAGATGGCTCCAGGTTCCAAGCGCTGGGCATATTTTAACATCCTGAAGTCCAGCTCAGTTGAGGAATGGAGGTGGTAAATCAGACCAAAGCAAAGGAATATAATGAGACATGTACTGATAAAAATAAAATGTCATGTTGTTTCTTGTTTGTTTTGACTATGTGGGGTTTTATTAATGGGCTTTGTTTTGGGTTGTTGTTGGGTTTTTTTACAACTGTTAAAGAGAAAAGGGAACCACTAGGGTGTTTCAGATTTGTTGCAATAGTAGGAGAGGTCTGCTCTTTCCTCTCTTGGGAAGGATGAATGCAAATTGCTGCTTCTGAGCAGCAATGGAATAGCATTGCTGAGCTGACATCATGGGTTCCTTGAGTCTGAGCTTCAGGCAACCCTGAACTGGTTAGCCCTTCTCCTGAAAGAAGCAACCAAAATGTGCAGATACGGAGGCTGCTGGAAGTTCCTTCTCCCTTAGAATAGCGTCAATGTTGTGTGTACTTCAGAACAAGATCCGTCTGGTGATGTTACAGCCACAGGGATGGCCACACTGTGTTCGGTGCTAAACTTGACAGTGCTAATGAAAGTGTCAGGGGATGCAAAGAAGATTAGAGTGTCACAGAACCTTGCCCAGGATATTTGTGCTAGTTGTTAGGAAGAGCCCAGAGGCCCAGGATCACAAATGTTTTCTAGAGCAAGAGTTTGAAATCTACTATTCATTCTTTGAAAAGGCTAATGGGCAGTATTTAGTGGGAAGACTTCTGGTGAACTGTATGGCTGTATGTATTTCCTTTTGTGATTTGCCCCACTGAGGTTTTTTCATAATTCCAGAATTAGCTGAGCTGGCATGGCAAGATTGTTCCTCAGTCAAGTCTCCCTGTAAGAACTGTGTATTTTGGAGTGTATAGTCTTGTTCAAAAGTGCCATGAAGAACTTGGTGACAAACCACTCTTTTCAGTGGAGTTCTTACATCAGGTTCTCAGCAAGCTTCAAACATCAGTTCCATATCAGTAATGAAAAAGAACACATAATTTAATTTTATCCTCTCCTTAGCCTTTTTTTTTTTTTTTTTTTTCATTACATGGACACTGTAAAGAAAAGCTATGAAAAACTGCTGTCTTTTGCTGGGCTGGTTATTTCTTTTACTGAAGGCTTAGTTGCAATGTTTAAAAAATTGTAATTCCACTAATAACAAGCCATTTTATTTTGACTTCTCAAGTTGTCATGGATTAGCTGTTGAATTTGATGGATTTACATGCAAATGCATTTTCATTCTAGAGTTGTATTCATCTGGATTGTATTAGAAGCTTTACTGTGTCAAGTAACTCTTTTAGTGTTTGAAGAAAAATGTATCAAAATGGGTTAGCAGCTTTTCAAATACATTTTTGGGAAATGTGAATTCATTAGTCTTTAACTAATTTCATTTTAGAAAATTTTCCATCTCAGAAAAACCTGTTAAGGTGTTCAATTTTTTAACTTTCAAAACTGTGTTCATCTGGGTATGTGTCCCTTCAGGTTCTGGAATAATCTTAGTAAATATTCCCATAAACATAGAAATTAGAAAAATAATAACTTCAATTTGGAAATGATTTGTTAAAAGTATTTATTTATTAACATTGTTTATTAAAAGATACAATATTAAAATCTTGTTAAAAAGTTGTATTTGCTGATTGTTGATTGGATTGCACAAGTGGTATCTGGATAATATGAAGAACTTGATGCACAACTAGTTGAGCTTCTCAGCTTGACTTTAAGGAGTTAAGAATGTGAAGCACTTTTATGCAGATTGTAAATTGGCTGTTGCTAATTTTCCTGTCTTCGCCATTTGATGTATTATCAATTAGCAAATACAGGTTTTAAGGCTGCCTTTAATATTCATGATTCTTAATTGCCTTTGTTATTTGGGAAGAAACATTCTGGTGTGCAATGCTTGACAGGTAAGAATTATTATCTGCTGCTTCTATTGGCAGTTGTCCAGAGACAAGTAGGTTAGTGATACACAAGTATGTGCAAAGATCTTTCCCACAGATCTGTCCTTTTGACCATGAGTTTTCATGCTCTTGATAGACCATCTGAATAAGGGAACAGCTAATGGTTCAGGTACAACATTTGAATAACCTGTTTTGAAGAATCAGGTGTGCAGGTTAATTTACAAAAGAGAGAAGACAAAAAGGAGAGCTATTTTTAGAAATTGCAAACCTACAGTTATCTTGAATAATTATAGGAGCTGAAGAAATAACTGAGACAAAAAAAAAAAAAATACTATTATTAATGGTGAAACTTATCGGATCAAAATATATTAATTCTTTTTTCTGAAATACATCAAATTTTATGTATAATTTTTAGTCTTTGGACTGCTTCAATCCCTGGAATTTATATGTTATGTTCAGGTGTTTCAATTGTTTATGCTGTCCCTACAGCTTGGCTAGATTATACTTTCTTTATGATGCTACAAAATTGGTCTGCATTGTTTGAAATATCCTTACAACTACTAAACTATTTTTATTGAAACATTTTCTAAGGCCATCTTTTCTTTTCAACCAGCTTGAACTGTTACTTTTACGTAACTGTAAATAATTAAATAGAGGTGAGTTTGAAGTCTGTGAGTAAAAGAATCTGTCTTAACAAAAAACACTGAAATTCCAACTGCAAAAGTGACTTAGAAAGAGGTGCTCACTAAAGCTAATTGGATTTAAGTTTGTGTTTGCTTTTCAGAAAGACTTAAGAACTTGGTTTATTTAAATGTTTTCAAAAATTTTGGCTCATTTTAGTAATACTAAAAACTAGGCAACAGAACCCTATAGCAGGTCTAGTAAAGTGTGATCAATGTCTTTAATGAGAAATGCTTATGAATGAGGCTTTTGGTTATTATTGATATTCAAAGGGTATGTTCTTAACTGGAAAAGATCGTAATTCAGTATTCTGCTAGGAACAAAAAATGGTTTGATGTTTTTAAACATTAATTAAAATTACAATGTTATTTTGCCATAAGAGCTGCAAAATAAATTGAACTGGAATTGGCTTGTACAGGAAATGGGACTTACTAGTTAATTTTATTATCTGAGGTTTGCCATCTTAGCTAACAAACATGAGTCTCCCTTACCATTTCTCTTTTGCTTTTCTCAGGGTTAGCCTGTAGAAATTACACCAGCATCCTGTGGCATGAACTACAAAGGGCTGTTTTGTACCAGATGGACCTTAGAGAGATAATGGAAGCAATATTGTCCCCAGCTTGGCAGCTGTTGCATGGGCTAAGCTGACCAGCTGTACACCACACTTCTATGGAAGATATTGAAGCAGTAATCTCACACTTTATAGGGTTTATGGAGTGTTGTGAGAGATGTACAAAAAGCTTCCTTCTCTGCTCTGACACAGCAACTTTCCATAAGGTGCAGGTAACCTCAGCGCTGGTTGCGACTGTCCCTTTAGCTGATGTTTTGTTGTAGCGCTTCATATGGCTGTGCAGCAATTCTACTGCATTCTCAAATCGGAAGTTTAAAACATCCAGAACTGGGTATTTTTTAGAAAAAAAAACAACAGAGAATCAGAGAGGCTGATTAACAGAAAGTTGAATAGGGAGCATCAATGGATGCTTTCCCACAGGCACTCCAAATGTAACTGATCGGATTGCTGGTATCAACAGCCCAGTTACAAAAGGGCTACTCATCCATCAGTGCTGAAATGATATTTGGAAAGAGTGGAGGTCATGGCTGCTCCTCCTGACATATCTGTGTCTGTCTTTGCATAATAACTTGTCCAATCTGGAGATCTTGTATTAGGAAATGGGGGGAAAAATCAGGTTTGGGCATCATGTTATGTTACCAGTAGTAACAAAATCTGGTAAAAAGGTAATCTGAAGGGTAGAAGCATCCCTATGTGTCTGAAGCTATATATCAAGATTACAGTTTCTTATAGTTAGAATTTTTTATTGGAATTGTTTTGTTTTGTTGATGCATGACTATATGGCATTCCTTGTCAGAGATCACCTCTTGTGTTAGTGATCTTCTAGTGTGAAGTGATAAATCTGTCTAGGGAGATTATGGTTGTACTTCTAGTAGAAGATTGCCCTGTGTGTGTAGAAATATGAGATGGCCAGCTCTACCCTGGATGCATTCTCAGCTGCTTACAGTGTTTTGGGTTGTAAGTAATTGGAAATGAGTGACTGCTACAGAAGTAGAGATATAAAGGCCATCGAAGTATCAGGCTTACCTGGAAACACTTCAACCTTTGAAAATATGCCTGTCTTCACCACTCTGAGAACTTCTGTGTATCCTAAGTTATTTCATGTTCAATGTTTTGTACATTTCCAGTGTCAGAATCTAATGGATAGAAAAAATAATAATAAAATAACCCCAGCATCCCTCACAGAATTATTGTCTGAAACCTGCCAAACTTTTTCTCTCTTTGTGGGAGAGAGAGTTTACTGTTGAGTTAATGTACTGAGAATTCAGATGTTCTGGTTCATGGATATAACCCGATTGTGTTTGGTGGAGCATATTTTTGTACTGGTAAAGGTTTTTGTATTTATTAATACTGTTTTCTGGCAGATCACAAATCAGAGACAATTTTCTTTCCTTTGCGCCATTCAGTCATTCCCAGAACACCGAGCTGAAAACGGTTAAAAACGTACCTGTACACTTCATAGTTTCTACTCACCTAAACCTTTCCCTTAGGGTACAGATTTTTAATGATACTTTGCTCTTGGTTGTGTAATGATATGTTTACTGTGTAATGATATTTGGTACACTTGGAAGTATCTTATTAGAAATACTTTCTCACTTGATAATTACTTTAACTGAAAGTCTTTGATACCTGAAAGGACATATTTTTATATAGTAGTGAGCATATAGTTAAAATTGTTAAAAAGGTTTTACAATACCTTTCAAAAATTGTCCGTAGTCTCTTAAGGGTTCTATGAATCCCCTTAAGACCTTCAATATGTTCAAATGTATATGTTGATGACATGGTTAGATGAAAATTATTATGGCTTTTTTAATGCTTGCCACTTCTGTAAGCTTGAAGTGATCTCATTACTTTATCTGTAAAATGTATGTGAAGTCACAAGTTACCTTAGCAGAAATCAAGAGGTCACTTTTTTGCTAAATTCTAGAAGTAGTGTCTTATTAGTAGTTTGTAATCCCATTCATCCATGCAACTTCCGTGTATTGGCAAGATGTGATGACTCATGGTTGTTACAGTTGTCAGCTTGGTATTAGAGCAGAACAGCTTCACAAATGTCCTGTTAACCTATCTCATAACCCAGTGCCAAAACACTTTCATCATCTAGTCTATTCCAACATGTTAATATAGCTAAAGATTTATCATTGTATTACTTGGTGCACAAAAGTTAAATTACTTCCTTGGTGTCAAAATTAATTTCCCAGAAATTGTTACCCAAATCACCTCTTCCCATTTCTGTTCCTTCTATTAAGAAGAATTCCAAACAAACTATATTTTGGAAGAGCCCTTTTGCTTTCTGTTGACATAAATACAACTACCAGTAAGTTTTCTGTGGTCAATAATATATCTTTTAATCTAATGGCATATTAAAATTTTATGGTTTCCTGTGAGTCTTTTTAAGGAAATTATTCTAATATGATTGTGCTATTTCCATAATATTGTAATCTTACAGAGAAGTAGAAAGAGTCTTTCTTCTTCCCAAAGGGAAATGTATACAAAAGTTACAGAAGTGACTCATTGGTTCATTTCACTGCTCAGTTTTCAACACTAAATTAAATTAACCATGGGGTGAGGCATGAAGATATTCCAGTTTGTAACTGCTAGTTGTTATTGCATTTGGAATGAAGACAGAGCAGTTTATACTACAGCTGCTAATGAAAAAATAGTCATGAGTGGACCAGAGAGAAGTAATAAGATGTCCTAGAAGCTGATTAGATTTAAAGGTGACCTTAAATGATTAGGTAGCATGGGCAGATTGTTTTATTTGGATACATATTTGCTTTTGTCTTCTCCCTCCACCCCCAAATGTTGAATAATTAAAAGCATGCATATAGAAGAAATTTCAATGATGATTTAAATAATTTAGCATTGCTTATAAGCCACTGTGTCTCTATTTTATGAAGCTGAATTGCATTGATAAAATAATGTAACATAAACTGTTATAATAAGTACAACATCCATTATTGCTGTTCACAGTGCAGATACAGTCAAAGCAGAAATTATTTTTTTTTCTAAAAGCTGAGATAGTTAACTGTGTACACTGTATAATGATTCACTGTTTTACAAAAATATCAAGTGGAACACTGGTATTTATTTAAATATTATTGTTTCTGAATACTTGTATTTCTTAAAAAAAAAAAAACACAGTTGAATCATGTAAGGATGTATACGTTAGTATAAATAGACTGTTTTCTTTATAATATAGACTATGAGATAGATCAAATATGAAAGGGTGTGAATTACTAAATTCAGATTGGGAAAACCCCCAAAGAGAACTGAGGTAAGAATTTGGGTTCAGGAATGGTCAGAATGTAGTTTATCCTGAATTTTTATTTTTTTTTTTTACTATTTATGTTTTGTTCATTGTTCGTTAGATTAGAGCTAAGCATGTCCAGAACTTTATTTGAAAATTGAGAGGCATTTCCACTTCCCATGGACTTTCTGGTAGCTCACCCAGCTTCACTTCTCAGCTTTGCCTCATCCAAACCAGAGTCTTGTGCCTTAGCCTCGTCTAGCCAGTACAGCCCATTATTTCTTACCAAAACCCAAATACTTACTTGGCCAAAGTGAGAGATGGATGGGTTCTATTGCCCAAAGCTTAAGGATTTGCAGAGGCACAGGGATGGCTGAGATGCAGGTGCCTGCTCAGAAGCACTCAAAGTAAAGTCTTGAGAGCCCTGTACTCAAGTACAGAATTATCTTAATAGAAATGCTGTCAAAACCAGCTAGTCCTAGAACATTTCTGTGAGTGAATAAATAATCATGTTCTGACATGCAGACATCAGAACTGTGGACATGAGTTTCTAATTGGCTCTAGATGAGGATCACAGTGAATCAGCAATTAAACACAAGCTGTCAGTGCAGTCCTGTAGGTTGAAAGTGTAATCCCCGAACGTACACATGGGGAAATTGTCAGAAGAGGCTAGGAGGTATCTGCCACTGTGAATAACAAGGATGAGGGAAACCACCCATCATCTGGTCTGCCGGTACATCTTGTCCACATCACTGGTGAGACTGGCATGGAGCACACGCTGCCAGTCAGGTTTCCAAGCAACATTAGAGAAGGCAAGCTACAAAAATTGAGCTGATGAAATTACTTTAGATGTCGTCCCTGGTTACTTTTATTTCAATGTAGGAGTAGGCCTAGGTAGTGCATACAACACTGAGGAAGAGGATTCTGGACAATAATTAGGTTTTCTCATTAGAAAATATATGTATAAAAAGAAGTATGAAAATAATTTTAAACATTGGACCTATAAATAAAGCACATTAACAATTATTATTTAAAACCAAATTAACCACTGAAACAAATTTTTAAAGAGATCTTTGAAATTTTTCACTGTTCAGTGTTTTCAAATCAAAATTTTTCTGAATGTTATATTTTAGCTAAACATGAATTATTTGGCTCAATTTATGGATAAGTAGGTGAAACTTTATGACCTGTGCGCAGACCATATTAAATGATCAAATGGTCCCATCTGGCTCTAAGCTCTAAATCCAGTTAATAAGTGAATTACATTATTATCTACAAGCCTTTATCAATTTGAATATTGGTTCTCTTCACATAAACTATGAAAGTTTCTGATGGGGGAGGGAAGAAACCCTGCCTTCTCATCCTTCTTTCACCCCTCTTTGAGGTGAATCCCTCTTCGAGGTGAATTCAGTTTCTAATTTTAACCTTAATACAGCTCCTTGTGCTGTGTTGGAGAACATTATCAGATTAGTGTCAGATTCTAATTTCTTTTCTTATGTAACAATTACACTTTCACCTAGGTTATGTGGTACTTCCTATTTTTAAGGAGTTATTTTTAAAATGGTGCCAAACAAGCTAACATTTTCTAGACTGTTTGGCTACTTCAGGATGATTACTTTTCAATGCTTATTTTGCAGCTTCATCTAAAATGAGCCATTACCCAGAACAAGGTGATGAAGAAACACTTATTTCTTTCCCCCACCATTCCCCATGGTGACAGAAAGTCTTCCCAGTGAAATTCCAGCACTCCATGAGAAAAAGAAGCACTTTGGAGAAAATGTTTAAAGTTGAAAGTCTGAAACTGCTCAGTCAAGACTTGTTAGTATGATTTTCTCAGTGGTTTGTGGCTGGCCCAAGTGCGCTTCAGTGTGGGGCAGCAGGGATCAAGATGTGCTTTCCTTGCTGCTTTTCTGTAACATCAGGCACTGCTGTGGCATACAGCTCAGTAAAAAATGAGGCTTTCTCCCCGTAACTCCCTCAGCAGCAGTCTGCAATGAGTGGAGTGACAGCCATTTTGGTGAAAAAGAGACTTGTAAGATGTGAGGTGGAATGCAAGCTGCAACTTAATGGCTGGTGGGGAAGGAAAAGTGGCTTGAGCAAAGTAGACAATGATCCCCAAAGCACAGCTCTTCCTTTCCAGTAAAGAGGGATCCTGCAGGGAAAAATCTGTTAATCTGAATTGTGTAGTCCACTGCACTTGTGATGCATCTTAACTTTTTCATGTCTTAATGCTAAATCCTGCTTCAACGCAGCCTTTACAGCTGCTTTCGAGCAATGGTATCTAATGTATGTTCTACGTGTTCTAGCAGGTGTTGGCAGGGATTGGTTCCTCTGGTGAGAGGAAGAGTGGTGGGTTTTGCCAGCTCACTGAAAGAAGTGGACACTACATCTGACCTTTAGGTAGAAAGGGAAAAATGAAAAATGGGATGAAATTACGCTTGACACAAGAGAAGTCTTTCTACAGAAAGAAGTGGAGGAGGCTTGATCATGTTTTAATGTTGTCTTTTAATTAATTTATTATTAAGGAAATCCAGTGGTCAGTCAGAGGAGTGAGGTTTGTCACTGCTTGACTGTATGTTACCTTCTTAGGGAAAATACTGTACACCAGAAAATGGCCTTTAAATTAAACACAAATGTATTGGCTGTGTTTATTGGCTCTTTTAGAAGAAATTATTACATTACTTCAGCAACATTTACTGAAAAAAATGAGTTATTATGAATAAATATTTCCTTTTATTTTGGGAAGTTTAGGTCTTGTAATTGCCTATAAAAGAATGAGTATAACTGGGTCTAAGGCTATTAGATCAGTCTGGTTTACACCCAGTGCTGGATTTGACAGCTTTTGCTTCCCAGGTACTCAGCACCAGCTGAAATGAAACTTGCCTCCTACTTTTGAGTGCTGTCCAGTCACCTCTGCTGCTCTGATTTATCTTAAGGAGTAGTTTTTATGCCTTAAAAAATATACTTTATATACTAAGTTTACATGCTTGTATGGTTTATGGAACTCCATGGACAAATCATATCTGCCATTTATGATAAAGTATATTGTGTGGATGTGCCAGCTTTACTGATTTCAGATCAGTGGGGTTTTGGCGCTGTGGGGTTTGTGTGTGCATGTGTTTGTTTTGCGGTTTGTTTGGTTTTTTATTATTTGAACAAACTTAGAAGGATGCTGCTAACTATAAACGGGCCAGTGCAGTTTCTGATCCCTTCACTGTTGCCATGTTTTTGTCTGAAAGTAAGAATGTATGTTTAAGTGGAGTTTTTGCTTGACTTATCAGACTGAGGGTGAAAAAGATGGAGGAGAAATTAATAATATGAGTATTATATGGTAACATAGAGACATCATGCTTAAATCCACGTAGCTTGTAAAAAGCATAAGTCTCTGTGTGATGTTTCAAGTAGTCTCTACCCCTTTCTATCCTGATTTGCTATCTTAAATTATAAGGGAAAAATGGTGTAGCACTACTTTTCTCAATACTTTTTGCCTTTGTTTCATATGAATTTGATGTAGGTTAATGATTTGACTGTAAACATAATCCATCTACAAAGCTCTTCAGCTTTATCTCTTTGCATTCCTAAAAAAGCTGTAGCTGGGAGTAAAATATTTTTTTTTAATGGCTGCTGAGCTATTTCCATGAGGTGTTACAACCAAATTCTAACATTTATGATTCCAATTGTGTATGCTCTTTTATCCTGGGTAACACTGACAAGATTAAATGGACTTCAAGGGTTTATTTTTTACATGGAAGCATATGTAAAATCAGAGAACATTTGTGTACATGCAGATATTAATACTGTATGAAGTAAAAAGTTCATATTTTTCAATGCTAGATGTGTGCTGAATGTCCTAGTTTAAATTTTATTACATCACTTATAGGATGACATTGCTAGGATATAACTGAGATGACTTCCTGCCTTCAAATATTCTGTGGCTTTTTGGCAGCAGTTGGAGATGGTAACCTCAATTGCCTGGCAAAGATAACTGTACTGTCTATTTAAATTCTCCTCATAAAGTTTTACCTAATTTTCTCATCTCTCTGGGAAATTACAACATTATCGCCCAGAACAAAGTTCAGTCCCGATGGGATGTGCATTGTAGTGCTGGGTGAGAAATCTCTTCATAAGATTTCTTTGAAGAATTTGTGCTTGACAGTGCTGTATAAATATAAGCTGTTGATACCAAAAATAAATCAGTAATTAGAACTGATGAGAGTGAGGCAAAGCCATGTGAAATTCAAAAACTAATTTGATACATTAATATGTTAAAGGAAATATGAACATATGCTTACTTTGGACTGCATTAGCTCTGGGCAGCAATTTGTTGTTTTGGTAGAGGAAATGAAGGATTTATAAGGAACTGTCAAGACCATTTTAATGTAAATTATAGCTTGCACTTTCTACTGTACAATAGCAAAGAGCTTGATATAGGTTGTTTTATGCAATACTATATGTTGAGGTTGACTCCATAATTTTTCAGACTAAGGAGAGTTTTATTTTACTTATGTTTAAAAAATGTGCATCATAGTTTGATAGGAAATATTCATTCCTTTGCACTGGAGATTTCAAACTGACAGAGATGCAGGGGAAGAACTGAAATAACCCCACAGTAGCTCCAAAGGAGGCTTTGTGCGCTGCCGTTGGCGCTGAAGCTTCTCAGCCCTTCCTCTAAATGCATCGACTACTTCTGTGCCAGCCACACAGAATGGTAGTTATTCATCTGATTTTCTGTAGTGTATTTCACTTACATTATCTAAAAAGGTATTTAACATGTGCCAAAACTGCACTGATTGCATTGTAGTGTGTTTTGGGGTGAGGGAATAATTTTAACCACAAATTGAACCTACTTTTAATTTTTCTTTAAATTCTGTTATCTGTTCAAATTGGATGTTTTGTTTTTATTTTTAGCAGGCAGTTGTGAATGGCAGCTGTTTACTGTAAGAAAATCAGGGTTTTTTAGGAATCTTTAAACAAAAATACCAAGCTGTTTAATCATACTTAATTTTGTTTGCCATCAGTAATTGCTAGCTTCATACACAGTTTTGTGTGGGGAGAGGTAGGGAAGTTAAGCCATTTTTTAAGTTGAGTAGTTTGTTGTTGTTTTTATAGAAAAATAAGTAGGTGCATTTTGTATGTAAGTTGCAAGCAGTTCATAATGAGATTTTTAAATTATGTAATTCGCCTTATCTCTGATGGATTGCATTAATGGCATGGATTTGAATAGGCAAAATTATGCATGTCTAACAGTTGTATTTTTGTTTTTTGGATGAAAACTTCTCTTTCCAGCAATGACTCCTAGCCAGGTTGAGGAGCAACACTGTACTTACCTAGTAGAGATTGGTTAACCTGTGTTCTGCTGGCGTCTTTTGCAGTGCACCCTCCGTAAAGAGGTCTGGAGTTGTGATTTAGACCAAGATTCAAGATGAAAACCTTTCTTTCCTGCCTTTTACACAGATGGTGTTTCTGAATTTAGGTTGAACAGTTAATGTTTCTGTGCCTCAGTTCTTCTAACGAAACATACATGTTTTCATTATGCTTATTTCTGCTAAAGCTACTGCAATTCAGTCTCAATGCACACAATATAAACTGTGTACACTCTGTGTGAGGGTGTGTGTGTGCATGCCTACCAATGTGCGAATTGCAGCTGATCATTTTGGTGTGCTGTAATAAAAAGCAAATCAAATCTAGGGATCTGTAGTCTGTTAGGGAACAGATTACAGGTATGGTCAGTTCTATGAGCTGCAGATAGTAAAATGGTCACTGAGACAGGTAAGACAGTTGTGCTTAGACAGAGAAGAACAAGGATAAGAAGTTAGCTTTGATACATTTATTATTGAAGTTCTAATGTATTTTTTTGAAAAGGATTGGTGGATTGTACCATTTCTGCCATGGTGTCTGTTGAAATGGTTATACAAGATGTGTTCCTGTACAAGGTACAGTATAGGAACTCCTGAAAGTACATTTCAGCTTCAGCAATTATATAGATTTATATAGCACTAACAGGTAGAAAAGGGAATTGTGCTGTATCTGAAGAAAGAATTAGATATAAAAATGTCCTGAAATCAAGATGCAGGTGGTAATAATTGCTTAAGGCCTTAAGACACTTGACTTAACCTACAGAAAGTGCTCTTGTGTCTGAAAAGCTGAAGTACAGGCGAGCCTGAAGAAACTCATCACGAGGATGCAAATGTCTTTTAAAACAGGCAAATGGCTGTGTTTGGGGTTTATGGCAGGGAGGACTCCTATATTGCCCGAATTTTGAAATGGGTGATTGCCTAGCTTGATGTGGTAGCTTCTGAAGTGGGTCTTGTTTCTGTTGTACCACTTACGTGGGATTCTTCTTTCTTTGCCAGTGAGAGACATCCTACTCCCTCATTCCCTGGGAAGCTGCCTGACAGGCCCCAACACAACTCTTGATTTGGCAAATAGTTCTTACTCTAAAGCTGAAGCAAATGTAAGCCTGTTGCACAGCTGAGTGATGTTGGAATTCTCCTGGGGTCTACAGAAGCAATCATAGGCAGGCCGGGGTGGAGCGAAGGTATCTGCTATGTGCTGTCTAAAGAGACTGGACACCTGCACCATATCTGTTGGGAAACTGGCTTGACTTGCAGACCGTGTAGTGAGGAAATCATGTTGTCATAAGAATAATCCATCTTGGAAGAAGCTGTCACTGCCTTCCATGAAATTGCTGTGTTTGCAGCTGCCCGCGATGTATTTTGCTGTGCAAGGGCTATCAAAGAGATTGTTCACTTATGTGCTGACATATCCCTATTTGGCAGTGTGCAACATCTCAACTAAGCTGGATATAAAACATCGTAGGGTTGTCTAGCTTGAAACAAATTGGGGTTATTTCACTTCACTCACCTGTCTTTGCCCTCCCTTCTCTTTCTTGTTTTTAGTGAAAATTCTTAAATGGTCAAGGATATTATGCTTGAAAAGAAGGCAAGTGACCATTTTGTGCAGTGGATTGATGTCCTAGTGTGCTGTTTTAAGCAACCTTTTAATTGCAGCTAAAGTAGTGTGAAGATCCTTAAAATATTTCCATTGCTTAGTGTAAGAAACTTTATGGGTAAGACCTCTGTACAGTTAATTAAAATTGAAAGAATATAAACATACAAACATAAAATGGTAAGGAAAAAATCTTAAAGGCTTGAGTCCAGCAAAAGAAACTGCAACTTCCCACCATCTGCAATGACCTTTTGTTTTGAAAATATTGTGCTTGTTAGCAAGACTGATCTGTACTCTCCAAAAATATAGTCTTATCCAAAGCCTAATTCCAAAGAAAGAAAATGCAGGGGTTCAGACACTACTGCTACTCTTGAAAATAGGCTTAACTTTCTATGGCTGGCTTTAATGAAACTCGCTCAGCAGGCATCCTACCATTGCAGCTTAAAAGCTGAGCAAATGTGTTACCTTTGCCACTGCAATCTTTCATTTGTCATGGAAACCAACAGTTAGTGTAATGCAAGATAAGTAACTTATTTCTCATGTTTCATTTTACATGCCGTGTGTATGCTGTTTACAAAATGTGATTTTTCCAAGGCATAACTTTATTACATAGCTGTTGGAACAGCATATACAGTTTGTTGTAGTCCCCTAATATAAGTGGGCACACATTTTGACTTATCTTTCAATGTGCAGATTAATAACGGTGCTTTGTGATCTGCTGAAAGTTAACATTTTCATTGCTGGGAATCTGATGAAAAAACAAAGCAAAACTATCATGTTCACTGTTTACATTCATATTTAAAGTATGGATTTGAAACAATCGTGGGAATGAACACAGAACTATTTCCAGAAGCTGTCATAATTTCTAGTTTCTTTTCTAGTGGAAGGAAAAATGATAATAGCTGTGTAAATCTTGACCAATGACTTAATAAATGATAATGAAATAAGCTGCTTTTCTTCAGTGCTTTTTGTCACTGTCTTTGCAGCTGACAGTGCTAGTTAGACTTAAAAATAATACTGTCACTAGACAATGATTGGCATCTTGAAAGTAAACATGTAATGGGTTTTTTAAATTCAAAAGGAGCTATATGCAGACAGAAGTTTCTCCTACAGTGAATGATGGCAGCTGTGAATGTTGGTTCAAGAAGAGGAGGCTACTTCCTGTATCAAAAATCCATGTGTATATAGCAATTAAGAGCTTTGACTTTCCTGACTAGCATGGCAGTAATTTACTGTCAAACAGATTTATTTGTAGAGAAAAGGCGTGCAAAATCATGGCCAGTGATTTTTTTTTTCCTTTTTTTTTCTGAATGAATAAAACCAGAACATATATTATCTACTAAATTAAGAGTCTCTAAATCTTTGACATTGTTGTTCCTTGAAAATCCCCAGATAAATTAGCACTAAGCAGTTGACACACCTTCAGGCAGGTCACCAAGACTTCTGCTTGTATGCCAAAGACTCTGTGTCAAGAAATTAATGTGCATATTGAAAATCAAAGGAAATTAAATTTCTAAGCTGTAAGGGATATTGTTGAAAACCCCTTGTGAAGCTGATGTCATGATCATATTTTCCAATGTCTATTTGCAGCAACAGGAGTAAATTTTTGAGTAAGCATGCTGCTAGGTAATCTAGGAGGCTGTCTTGATCCATAACTGATCCTTTGAAATAGAACTGATTCATCATGTAAAAACTTTTAAAATTTGGCCTTTCCAACTAACAAGTCCAAAATCCTATTGAGACCTCCAATATCTCTAATTGCAAAATAGGACAGTATTCCTACTAGAGGCAATCAATTATTTAAGACAGTTTAGTACTGCTTATGCATTTAATGAGTTTTTTCAGTTGGTTCCCTGAAGTTTTAAAAGACTGTATTCATAATAAATAGTGTCTCTACAAAGTGTTTTTTATATCCTTTCATGAATGCATTTTCTTGGTTTCTTTTGATTGGATTTTGAACATCTATTTTTCTGTTAAGACATTCAGTTAAAAGGAGCTAACTGAAGTTACTTTGACACCATTTCCTTTCTCTTTCCAGACTGCTGATGGCTTTTCACATTTGAGTATTTTATAGTACATGATGCTTATGTTGGTTTGGTTGGCTTGGTAGATGATCTTCATGTTTTTTAGAGGACTTATTTAAAGTCATTGATAGAGTAAAAAAAAAAAATGTATTACATGCTATAGTATTGTTACATAATGTCATTTTTCTGCTCACTGTTGAACTTTTTTTTTTTCTTTTTTTTTTTTTAATGCGTTGTTATAACCAGAGTAAGAATAGGCAACCTTGTGGAACTGTTAAAAAGATGGAGAGGGTATTCAAATGGCAGTAGTGCACTGAAAAGTCTGCTGTTCTGCCTGGCAAGGTTATTTCTGGTTGTCTTGCTGATAGCAGCTGCTCCATTTTCTGTGGGTTTCTTCACATTGCAAATTCTTGTTGCTTATACATAAGGTTTGGGAACTGTGGGATTTTGTTTGTGTGTTTTAGGGTTTTTTTTTGTTATTGTTATTGCTTTGCCAAATGAAATTCTAAACTGTTGTATTAGATCACTATGTAGCCTTCTTTATAGTATTTTCATACCTGAGGGAGCAATTCAAACTTATTTAGAGAAGATGCCGAGCACCAGAATTTATGTGGGAATGTCGTGAGAAGCCTTCCCTAATGAATTGCTTCAAAAGAAAAGTACCACCTGTCTGACATTATTCCAGACTTAGTTAATTACCACTTATCACTTCTGACAACTGCAGAAAAATCAGACTGAGTTTTCTGACCTCTAATCTGAAGAGATCTTTCCATTTTGTTGTTGTTTTAATCAAATAGCACAAGGTCTCAATATTACCAAGTCACAGCTGCCAATCAAGAGGATTGCATTCTGCATAACAGCTCCAGCTTCTCTACATCAATATTGTGTTGGTTTCCCTCCCATTATAAAAAGTGTGACAATTTTAGCTCTTTAAAGAGAAGATTCATGCAACTTTTAAATAAGCATACATAAGAAACATCACAGGTTTGTTCATTTTTCTTGCAGGCTTATAAAATAAATCCAAAACAATCCCTTATCCTCCCAAACTGTCTGCATTTATGAGAGTGATAAAGAAATACAGAATTATCTAGAATACAGGCCTAGCTGCTTGAAATTTTCTTACTTTGTGAACAAAATTATGTCTTCTCACAATTTTAAACTTTTTTTTTTTTCTCCCTGAAACTATTTACTGCTATTCTAAGTTATTTTTTTACATAATTGAAAAATATCTCTCACCTTGGAATATTTCATATAAAAGTATAAATAGTTCTGTGATGAACGGAATAATTTATTGAGTCTTAACTATATTTAAAATGATTGGGAGAGAGTATATATGTCTCTATGGCAAGTTTATCTTCTGTTACATTTCCTCTTAATGTGATAATTCAAGAAAGCCCATACTTAACTAGTTGAGGTTAAAGTAGGAAGAAACCTCAAGTGTAAAGTCTACCATGTTTCGAGAGGTATCTGGTATTTCTTGTAGAAGTGAACATAAAATTGTCTTGAGCTTGTGGTGCCAACAATGAGGAAAAGCTGCACTTGATGATGATTGTGCAACAGTTCATTTTTCCCGTTGCTGTTGTGCGTTTTAAGGGCACACTGACCATAGTGGTGCTTGCGGTCTTGTGGTTTAGGGTTTTTTTTCAGATTTTTGGTTTGGTTTTTTGTTTGGGTTTTTTTGGTGTGGTTTGTTGGTTTGTTTTGGTTTACTTTTGTTTGAGTTTTTTGTTTGTTTGTTTTGGGGTTTTTTTTGTGGGAGGAGGTATGTGGAATAGCCTGTGTGGCAAGCCATTTGTTCCTGTTCTTCACTGGTTTTCGTATTATTTCTTTTATTTTTAGCTCAACTTCCTGGACCATTATCACCTTTCCACACTATTGTGTGTTTGAAGGAAGTGGTGGGTGAGATAAATAGCAGAAGGAATAGGGGTTTAACTTCCTGTGTTCACTGGAATAGGAGCCAGAAAAAGTTATGAAAGAGTGAAAGTGTTTTCCTGATCACTACCTGGTGCACTGCCACATACTTAATACTGAAATACAATTGCTAGGTTCTTCTGATGACTGCAGCTTCTCCCAGTTTAGGTATTCTCTTCCTCTTACTCCTCTCACAGGGACTAGGAGGGATGTGTCCCAACCGGGGATATTTTTTCCCTCCAACTCCACGGACACACTGCTGCCTCTCACGGAAATAGCTGTTAAGACTAAAAGTTTTGACAGGAGAAAATCTTTTCTCTAGTCTGACTCTTCAAAATCGCTAAACTATTCTTAACTGTAGTTTTTGAAAACAGAAGTAAAAACACAAATATAGAAATTTTAGCCTTACTAGGCTGTGTTGGTTGAAAGGGGTAGAATGCAAACGTCATGGCGGTGTCCATGACTTCAAAGAGGTCTTATAGAATGAAGCCTGTTCAGATCAGTCATAGTTTTGGGGCATTCATAGCTTTAAAAAGCAGAGTCTTAATTTCTTTCATAATTGCTAACACCATTAGTTAGTCAAGACTAAAACTATTGGCTTTGAGTTGGACATACCAGCTGATATACAGAATGTAAGTAGCTTAACTTGTATATTAAATCAAAAGCGTGGAAAATGACCCAATTTAGGTTAGTTTTGTCTTTTGGGTTTTTTTTTTGTTTTTTTTTTTTTTTTTTTTTTTTTTAGTGTGTTTATTAGCATGCAGTGAATGACAATTTTGAGAGAGAGTCTTTAGGATGGTTGCAGCCTGGATAACCAGAGGGAAGAAATTCTGGAGCTGCTACTTCTGTTTTCTTGTAAAAACTACAGAAATATGGATTTCAGTCCTTTCCTCAGATGGCAAAGCAATAATTTATATTTGCCTGACTTCTGTAGCCAGTCTTGGAAAAGGCTTCCTGTGGGTTAGCTGGCTTGGTGAAGTGGCTGCTGAGATATTCCTTATTTTTCAGAAATAATTGAAGTGGCTGTTCTTCAAATTAGGTGGTAATGAGGTTCTCCTCCCAACAGCAGGTGTTGAGCTATAATTGGCCATTACAATGTCATGTTTTGCTTGGAGACTTTGAGAGAATAACAAAGCTATTTTCTGTCAGGACAAGTTGGCTTTTATTACAAGTAAGGGAGAACTCCAAACCAGGTCAGAGTGGTCATGGAGGTAGTGGCTTATTTTCCTGAGTGAAACCAATTAACTTCCTTGACTTCAGAGCTTGTATTTCAGTGTAAAATACTCAATTGTGTAAAGGCATTGAAAACTTGATTAACATATAAATAAGTTCATTTTGCCCCCCCAAAAAAAACCCAAAAAACACAAAACAACGGCTGATAATTCAGTAATTTGAAAATCAAACAAACCAACCAACTTGTTTTTTCCATATGAGTAAGTTAGTCATAAAGTGTAGTTTTGGGCTACAAGTAGTGTAATGAGTGACCATGCAATTCTAGTCCTTTATTAGTTTCCAAATACCACTTAGGACATGATTCCTGTAGCCTCAGATATAAGGACAGTGTCATAAATTGATGAAATAAAAACACTGAATAAGCCACTCTCCATAAGGTACAGACAGGACACTGAACTATAAATACTGATGTCTTTGTTTATCCAATTCGGAGCAACAGCACAGTGGTGATTTGCATTAAAACTGTATTTTCCTTCATTACAGTGATGAGGTTTTTAGTTTGGGTCTCTGAGCATTACTTTCTTTGTCTAAAGATACATAAGAATCTGCAGCAAGTAGCTATACCAAAGTGAGTTCTACATGTGGTTTGTTTTTAAAAATGGCGGGGTTTATTGCATTGTTACTACAAATTCACATGAGACCCAGCTAGAAATGGCTCACTCTGGCAGATTGTACCGGTAGTCCTTGATGAGCATGTATGTAGCTGGGTTGAGGTCCAAATGTGCCACAGCTTGCTTAAGCAGAGGGGTTCCTTGCGTTCTTTTGAAATTCAGTGGGTACCCTGGCAATGGGATGGAGCTTACTTTCTCCCCCTTCATGTCATAGAATCCAGAGTAACGATAGCATACTGAACATCTGGGATAAATAAAAACTAAATTTGGGAATAAAGTGGCAGCTTTCTTTCCTGGATCCAGGATTCAGTTTTGAAAGGATGAAAAGGAAAGCTAAAACCATACCGAATAACAGCAAGTGCTGAGGACCTGCACCGAGATTTAAGAGCCAGTTGGAGATCCCGTCTGTACTTCAGGAACCTAAGCTTGCCCAGTCCCTGGCAAGCAGGATCTTCTGCCTTTGTCTTTGTTGCAGTTTCCTATGAGGGCTGTTACCCTGGAACAATCCACAGGGGCACAAGTCCTTCAGTGGTGTGACAAAGGTATGTGGGAGTTAGGGTACATTACCAACACTGAACGGCAGAAGTTAATGTTGTGTCCTGAAGGCAGACTGAGAAGAAGGTAATTAGCTATCTTCTTAAAAGAAGAAGGAGAAAAATCTAGAAGGTTCCCAGTCGCTGAAATGTGCTGTGCCATGGGGCCTGTTGTATGGGAGAGCATAACAAGAGCTGGTTAGTGTTCACACAACTGTTCTCGTGCTTCTTTCAAATGACAATAATATAGAATTAACCCCTAGAAAATTAGGCTGAGGAAATATTACATGCTACATTACTCTTTTTTTTTCTTCTTCTTCTTTTTTTGTCCTGAGACATTCTGAATGATGTTTTCAGTGCTCCAATAATCCTTTGGTGATCCTAATCAGAAAGGTAATTTAGTAAACTACTGTAATACATCCTACTTTGGGATTGTACTAGCAATCATTTGCTTGGAGAATATGCATATCTCATTAAATGTATTCCATAGATGAAGCAAAAATTACTAGTTGCATTAATATATTTTAAATTTTCCAAATTCAGTATACGTCTAGGTTGTTCAGTGCTTTGCATCTTCATGCACCTGCATGTTTAGATTGTTTTAGTCAGCCATGCCATTGCCTAGACGAAAAAGAATGGACCTTTCCTCACAGCACAAACATGATTTCAGTATTATTTTTGTAATTTCAATTCAAATATTCCATCTTCTTAATGGCAAAAATAATTTTTCAAGTTTGTGATAACTTTTTAAAATTGTGGGTAGTATAAGAGAAGGAAAAATAGAAAGCTGTGCATAAAAATAAAATCTGGATGAAATGAAATAAAACAGCTGCAGAAAAACTTAAATGCTATTAAGAATGTTAGTGTGTTTAATAAAAAAAAATCAAACATACCCATTTATTTTTTTATGTGAGAAAGGCATCATTTGTTAGTATTTCTGAATTTTTATGCTTTATGACTTCTATGGAAGCTTGCTTCTACTAGAGATTTGATTATATATGGGTAATGGAATATGAATGTATACACCTTGATATTCCTGGAAATTATTGATTTTTTAATAGAATAATCAATAATATAATTAATACAATGCCATGGAAAAGCCAACACTTTTTTTCTTCATGTGTTGCTTTTACTCTATACCAAAAAATCTTTACAGGTGGTTAATAATGTGTCTAAAAGTTTGTAAAAATGTTATTTTACAAGAAGATGGATTACAAGACACATTTCAGTCTAGTCTTATTTGTAGATGAACCGTTAGATGGAAAATCTACATCTGATCTCTGAAATAATTTTTTAAGAGAGTGTTATCTTTGAAATCTGATACAGGCTGCTTTTCAATATTATGGTCATTATAAGTGACTTTATATGAACAGATTTTTTCTATTATCATATCATATCTGGTATTTTACTAATTATCTCTGCAGAGTTGACTGTCATAGGTCTTTATTCCAGCTAGCTTTACTGGGGGCTCCTCCCCTTTCCAGTAGAGGTACAGCAGCTTGAATTTTGTTCCAGGTTATTTTTTCATTTTATTTTATTTTAATGGTGTAGAAATCTCTTTGGAAAAAAACTGCAAATATATTGTTAATATTTAAGCATTGCAGATTTTTTTTCCCCATCTTATTATCCAATGAGAAGCTGCAGATCCACATTTCTTCATAGAAGATTTCTAAATTCAACTAATTACATTGAATGTCAGCTCTAAATAGGCCTGGAAAAGGAAGCACTTTGCGAATGGTGTAAAAAGAAACCTTAATTATTTAGCATACTCTGATACAGCCCTGCAAAAGGAAGCTAAGAAGCAGAGAGATGCTGCTATGGTAATATACATGCTAAACATGCATAATTTCTGCAAGTATGGTCATGAATTGCTGGAAGCTATAGGTTACAGACAGAAAGGGCAATCTGGTTTTCAATGTCTTTTTTTTCACTCCTTTGAAATATTTTGTTACTTGACCTGCAGGGTATGAGCATTCTGCTTTAGTGTAATGAGCAAAACAGGACATCTCTGAAATCTACCTGCTTCATAGCTTTTTAATTTTCAAAGGTTCACCTTGTGTTTCTCTATAGGAGGCTAGCACAAGATGGGCAAGGATATCCTGTGGGATTGTGAATTACAGATTAATGATATGGGGTTATATTGTGCATGGAAATCTAGTTCTCTCTAATCTTGATAGTCCCACATGTAACCCAAGAGTTTTGAAAGATCACATTTCCTCATTGGAAAACCTTCAGGGAAGAATTTGTGAGAACACAGGAAAATATTCTCGCAGAAATACTAACTTTGTAGATGGACTTCTGTTTTCCCCCAGCCAAAAGTGTGTTTTAGTAGAGGGCAGATCCTTAAAAAATTGACCTTTGCATTGAGCAGACAGGTGATTTGAGGGGATACTTCTACACTTGGAGTGAGATACGTGTGTAGTTTGTTCAGGTAGGCAGATTTGTAGGCATTTGGGTCCCAGTTAAGCTCTGGCTTTCTTCTTGTCTTCCTCCAGTTTCCTCCTGTACAGCAATGCCATTGATTTGAAGTGAAATAGAAGATGATCACAGGCTTTTGTAATGATAATCAGATCTGAGGATCTTAGTTTATTTGTATTGGAAAGGTAACATCAATATGAGGTCACAGTAAATCTGGGCCTTTTTTACTACTGAGTAATTTTTTGTCTGTGCCAGGATTCCTTCAGGCAGCCAGACCTCAAAACCAGGCTAGAGCTCTCAGAATTGTGTGTGATCTCTAGATATTTGCTAAAGAGCTCCTAAAGTCCATGAAAAAAGAAGTGGTTTAGTGTAATTTCATACATTTATAGGAAACTGCATGTCTTCTAGACACTTGTATACAAGTTTTTCTAAAGTGAATCTCTAGTAAGTTCTCTGAAGTATAGTCAAGTGGGAAGAAACTTTTCAGGATTTTTAATCTTGTGAATCCTAGAAAAGTATGTTTTTCAAAGATACATGAGTGATGAAAAAACTTTTTTGTATTTTATATTTACTTATGTTTTTCATATTTTCATATTAAATATCAATTCAATTTTAACTGCAAAATTCTCTTTGAAAATTTATCTAAACCCTTGAATTCCATTAATTAAAGCATAAGTACCTGTTGCAAAGATATGAAGACAATTTAACCCTAATTCTTAGCTTTTTTTTCTAGTAATAATCTCTGTAAGGACAAGAGCCTGAATAGGCACAGATAACTAACTTCAGTCCCTTGAAGCTGAAAGACATTACTCTGAGAGTTTTAAAAGGTGCTGATGGAAAAGATAAGTCTGTCTAGTGAATAAGGAGTTTCCAAAGATGCTAAAAACAGGGTTTTATTCTAAGCATTTTCCCTTCAAGAGTTGCCTGACACATAAACTTAGATTACTTCTGAAAAATGTCCTGTTTCTTTTTTCATATGAAATTTGGTAGATAAGTTGGAATTGCTACCCATGTAAAAATGTTAATGAAATAAAATCCTCTAGTCAACCCCCCCACACACTTTAATTATATATCAGGAATGTGTATTAGCTAGTCTGCTTTAAATAATGCTGAAATACTGCAGTCCTAACAACACAGGTGGCTGAGTAGCTTCATAATTCTCCATCTTTTATTTTAATAAAGATGTAATATGTTTATTGATGATACAGTGCCTAAATGATACTGGGGCATCATATCTACATATTTATTGTTGTAAATCAGTGCTGTAAATTAATAACCATAGTAGTTTTTAATTTTTGAAGGTCTTGTATGACAGACTTTGACATAGGGAGCCAAATTCTGTTGTCATTCCATATTGGCCAGAACTGAAATTATTCACTTAATTTCACTAAGATGGTTTTGGATGTATTGCAAACAAAGTTAGAAAAAATAAGGCCACAATGCATTCTGTATCCACTTCAAACATGCAGTTTACAAAGGCTGGATTAATCGGAACGCTTCATGTTTAGAAAAAATGGCCATTTAGTAAGTGATTAGTTAAAAGGTTACTATTTTTGGCTCTGTTAGATCGTATACATCTGCTTAAAATGCTGCTCTTAGCTTTTGGAGGTCTTTGTTTATGAACAGACTACAGATTTTTCCAACACATTCATCATCCACAATTACTCAAATTTCAGTGAACAATTATTGACACATTAAGGATTTGCAAATATTTCTAGTTCTCAATTCATATTTTGAAATTGCCAGTACTAATTCTTCATCTCAAAGTCAATTTTTAATTAGGTAGCATATTTCCAGTTATGTTTTCAGAGTTACATTTTAAACTGTAGAATTCAGCTGGAATTTTGTTTTACTGTGATCAATAAATTATACTTTTCTTTGGTAACTATTAGCATGTAAAGTATGTTGGAGTTACACATATTACTTCTCTGAGTTAGGAAGTGGAGTATTACAGAAAATTAAGTATATAAAATAAATGAAAAAAAAAATTAAGATGTCAAGAAATGCCACTACTTTCAAATTTTCTTTTGAAGTTTTGTAAGGACCTTAGAGTACTTAATTAACTCTCCATCCTAACTGTATTAAGCAACTACTAGAATAGGCTGGGCAATTTCATTGTATTAATTAAAAGTAACAATGGTATTCATTATTCAAATGAGAGATAACATTTGAATCAATAGATGCTTTTCTTACTGCTATAAAAGAACAAATTTTATTTCCAGTAATTCCTCTCCTTAATAGCAATTCTGTAGATGGATTCACCTTTTGACACGGGGTGTTTCTACACATTTAATTAATAAACTATCATAATCTTTTTTACAACTCTGTTAATAACTGGTCATGTAACTTAAGAATGAAATGTCTGGTTGTCATCTAATTTTAAACAACCCCAAAAATACCCAGGCTGGGAAATGCATCTGTTTCTTTTGAAGGCTGTTGTTGAGAATTAATAGAAAACCAACATAATTTTTTTATATCTCTCCCACCAATGCAAAAGCATTTTTCACTTCTTCACATGTCAGTAAGTGGCTACGATGGCTACATCAGTGAGCTCTGGCATTGATAGCCATGGTGCTCGCTGCTTCAGCAGGTGGTTTACCAGCAGAAAAATGAGGAAAAACCTTCCTTACCTGGGCAGGATGCATACCCAATCTAGAATCTAGGTCTTCCTTCACAGTTTCAGGATAGTTAGCTCACCTTGAATGTAAATGTGTTGTGAAGAGTGTTCCACTACACCACAAAGAAGGAGGAGGGTAAAAATTGAAAAATTACACAAATCCACACTCTGCTATGCACTGTGTAATTTTTGGCCTTTGATTGAAAGTATAATCAAGTCACTGAAAATTTTGCTTACTAAAAGGAAAAAAAAAAAAAAAAGGGGTAAAGAATAAAAAAGCCAAGATTCTCACATGTACTTTTTCAGGGCTCATTCTCTTGCTTTGACATGTTTCTGTTCATATTCTCATCATTTAATTACTTGAATGTAAATGCCAGTGGCATCATTGATGCAATTTTGGGGCATTCTAGATTCTGTTGGCATCTTTTCCAGGTAAGTTATGCTTTGGGAGCAGCAGCGATAGCAGCACACCTACCCACCTTGTAGAGAATGAAATTGGATGGACTTGTACCCTGAAGCACAGCTAATTTATAAGTACCCAGAAGATCTAGAATACCTTTTGGGTGGTGAGACTTTTTGTAACATAGTGTGTTTAGATTTGCACATGTAGAAGTGGCAGAACCAGCAGTGCTTACATGGTTTCACACTTACAGGAACAGCAGCTTTTCAGATGGGTGCAAAATATAAGGAAAACTACACTGTGATGAAGTGTTAAAGGTGGTGGAAGGTTAACACATAAAATGTTTTAGCACAATGTATGCATAAAATATGCATGAATCATTGAAAGCTATAAGGTAAATGGGCAGCCATTTCCAAATAATTTCCGTTGAGATTATATTTGCAGGGTTGTCCAGAAGTCCTGATTTCTGGGGCTCATTACTTGAAATATTTGTTGAAAACTGATTATTTCATTGTGGGTCTCCTATACTTTGTATATACATCTTGCAGAAAAATGTAGAAGCACTAATTAATCTCAGTGGTTGGGGACAGTAGGTTGCCAAAAATAGTTAGTGATTGGAAAGGTATATGAGATACACTGTCTAAGGACTTTGTTACATATAACAGCTCCCAAAAATGTAGTTCATGCATTTTAGCCACCAAGCCTAATTGCAGTTTATAAAGTGAAGATGGGAACTAGTAATAGCATGCAAAAAAGACAGCTGCAATAAAATATACAGTATAAAATTTTAAAGTAACTGCTTACACATATATGTTAAAGTTTATGTTCCTAGATTAAATCATGGATTAAGGAACAGGGGCCACAATTTGTGTTCTCTTTAGTGTCACTGAAATTGAAACCGATCTTTATAAATACATAGAAGTGAGGAGAACACTTCTTTGTTGAAGAGTTTAACAAAAATCATCAAACATCATTGAATATATGTACCATCTTTCAGAAATCTGTGGAAAGCTATGTTAGCGTATGGGTAAGATAGAGAAGTGGCTGCTTGAACGCTTGCACAAATATAGATAATATTCATTATTATTTTGCTTCTACTACAACTAATTAGTCACAGAGCACTCTGATGCATCCGAAGGTCAGAACTCGCTGCAAAACTTCACTACTTTAAATATGTATATCGGTGTGTACATGTATGTATGTATGTGTGTGTGTTGGAATTTGTCCTTTGGGTACTCATTTAAGATACATTTCACTTGAGACAAATACTGCAAAACTGGAATATGGATGTATTTAAAAATTACATCATTGTGATTTTTTAATTGTTTTTAATTTGCTTCTGAATAACTTTGTTGATGTCTTAGTTTTTATAGTCTTCTGAATGTGCATAGAAAGTCTGTGTTAATTAAAAATCAGTTTGTCTAGCTGAACTCGTTTTGTAGAATTAAAATTAATTCACATTCAGTTATTCATCTTTATATTATTGTATGGTGTAAGCAAGTACACAAAATATTAATACCTGGAATGTTTTTGGCAGTAATAATCCATTCTCCAAAGCAGCATCTAATCTCAATAATAGTTCATTCTGTAAAGTTATAGCTAATCTCATCTATTAAGCATGTAAAATGCTTATATTTCTGAAAAGGATTACAGGAAAAATAAAAGCCAACTTTTGAGTGTTGGCTCTGCTTCTCACTGTAATCTAGGTAACTCCATGTTGCTTAAGAAAATACAGAAACCTCTTCAAAGATCTATGGAAAATATAATTTAAAAATGGCTTTGGAAATCTGTTAAGTTTTACAAACTGATATCAGGCTATAATTCCATAATTTGCTTTTTACTTAGTGTTAGTATTATACTTGCTGCAATTATTTCAGTCTATGTTGTTTAGTCTGCTAAAACTGTAATCTTCCCTAGTGTTAGTAATCCAGCAACATGCATTGTTGCAGGCAGTGGCACCACTTTTTCCTCTCTTTCCATCCAGGAGGGCGATATGTGTGAAATATGAAAGTACTTTTTATTTTTTCTTTTTTTTCCTGTCCATGCAGTACTTTTTAAAATTTTATTTCTTAAAGTTGAATTATACAGCAGGTTCTTCTGTGTTTGTGTGTTCTCCCAGAGCCCTAAACTGTGAGGTTGCTGTAGGCAATCTCTTGACAGGGTAATACATTGAAAAGTAGGTGTATATCTTTTCCACTTAAATGCTTTCCTTAAATCAAGTACATTTAAATAAATCAACAGCTAAAAGAAAGATTAATGAACTGTTTCTATTTACAAGATTCAAGACCTTTTCAACTTTTAAATACTTCAGTTCTGATTCTAAGCTGTCGTACAGGTTGGTTGAATGTTACATCATTCAGGTCATTCTCATATTTTGTGTGATATTTATGTGGTACAAGCCAATGATGACAGAGAGCAATAATCTAATAAAGATAGAAACAGCTAGTGTGTTGTTCTCTGATTATTCACTATTCATAGTGAATCCGGAAATCTCAAATACCCATCTAAGTGTGTATAATGATTTAAAAAACTTGATGAATGAAAACAGACATCTCATACCTTAGTTTTATCTTACAGGGTTAATGCAATTCTGTAGAGACAAAATTGGAACATTAGGACATATTTCCATTCCCTGTGATTATTTTTTTTTTAAGAGTATAATACTCTGCTCTTTTCTTGAAGATAATTTAAGCCAAATTATATCAATACTTTTAAAATTTCATGTTCTTATTGCTTCTGTATCCTGCTTCTTCCTCTGCCTCAATTAAGAGGTCTTTCAACATATTTACTGGAAATTATTTTCTCAAGACCACACCTAGCTTCTTGGGGAAATGGGAAATGCTGATTAAACTTTTCTATGTGTAAGTTAGTAGTCAGGCTTACTTTACTTAGTCCAAAAGTTCAGTCTGTGTCCTGGGTAGTTCCTTACAATGTACAAAACAGCAGGAGACAAATATCTGCATTTTATTCTATTACATAATATCTGCATGCCAAATCGTATGAAGAAATACAATTTAGGAGCTTACGTCACGTTTGTGAGTATTACATTTCAGTACAGTTTGAAAAAAAAAAATAATTAAAAAGTATGAGTTTTTTATGCACAGTGGTTTTCTTAGCTGTTAGACAATTTAATAGGGAGAACTGTGTTCCTAAAGTTCTTTCTCCACTGAAGACTGAACTGTGAATGGAGGAAGAATGTTCAAGACTTGAAATGCACTCAATTTCTTCACATAGAAGTGAAGAAGATAATTTTTAGACTTCCATTGATTGAAATGTAACAATCATGTCAGTTTCACCTTCGTAAGTTGTTTTGTAGTCAGTAGAAATCTTTTCCATGTTACTTCTGTTACTCTAGCTGCCTGCTGCTTTGTTTTCTACTTATTCCATTATGGGAATGGCAGTATTTTTAATTTTCTAAAATAATACTGGCTTACAAATTCTCTGGGTTCTGCTGTGATGTTAGGTGGAGCCTGAATGTCATAGTAGCATTGTTTCTGATGGTTAATTAGATATCCAAGTGATTTAACCTCTGTGTGTCATTGTCATCAAGCTGATGATCCTGATGAAGAATGCCTGACAATTAGTGATGTGCAAATACCAAAATAACAGAGATATTATGTATGTGGTTGCTAAATTAGTTTTTAGGCATTGCAAATATTTGAGGAGTAGCCAGCTTATTCATCACTTATCAAAATTCTTAAAAACATACTTTGGTTTGTGTTCTTGTTTTAGCCAAAGGATACTTCTGTGAGCTGAGTAAAAGAAGCAAAATACGGAAGTCATTCTAGTTTTCTTAATCCTGATCCATGCTTAATTAGCCGGAAGGTCCATCTAGAAATAATTTAAAATAAGATTCCTTTACATGGTAGGTAATTCCTTGCAGCTTCTGGATATCACTAATTAGTTGGTGCTGAAACAAAGCACTGCCTCAGGATACTTGTGTTCAGATCCATCTGAATACCTTTCCACCATTTATTTTTATAAATCCTCTTTAATTATTTTACACATTTAGTCTAAGGATTTTTAATACTTAGGAGTGCCACAGTACAAGTGTGAACCATATGGAGAATGGGTAACCAGGTTCAAATTTTGGTGTGTGAAAAAAAAATTAGAGTGTGCAGAGGAGATGTATTATTAATAAATTAAGGAGGATTTTGAAGAAAATATGAATTGCATTTGATCTGGGCAGGGAAAGAGGAAATATGTTCTCTAACAGTGGACACATTGAAACTGTTTTGTATAGTGGTATCTGAACATCCTGATAAACAATGGTTAAAGTACTTTCTTCAATCTGGTTTAAACCAACATGCTCGCATTTGGGTAAGTTACCCCTGGTTCCCATACAGCAAGTATTTAATATTAATTCTACTCCTTGCTTTTCAGTTCTCCATCTTATTTTTTCTGAGCCTTATCTCCAAACTGATGTAACCCTAGTTTTTGAGTATTTGCTTATAAAGCAGCAGCTCTGAATCTTTGATTGTCTCCACTTGCCCTTCTGTAAGTCTGTTGCAACCTCATGGAGATGTGCAGCCCTTCAGGTATGAGCACAGTAGACTTTTAGAGGAACCAAAGACCCCTTCTGTTTTGTTCACAGCACATGTGGCGATGCCCCATGATGGGTGGCATTTGTTTTAATATGCTTTGAACATTGAGATGACTATTTCAAAGAACTGTTAATGATGTCTCCAGGATTTTATGGTTGTTTGTTCTGGGTTTGTGTTGGGATTGATTACAATACTTTTCCTTGAATGCACCACTCTGTCTTCAATGTCAATGGCCATCTTTTTGCTGGCTTACTCAGTTTTGTGAAAGTTCACCACTGGATGATATTACAGGCATCTCATGGCCTGAATGTCTTCTGTTTCCTCCCTTATTAGGGTGCTTGGTGGTCCCACCTGTTGTCTGGTCTTCATCCTGAAAAATCCTTTAAATTTTACCCTTTTCCAGCTATTCTTTAAACTGCTTTCCATCTGTTAACAAACTATTCCTCCAGTCCCATAGAAGTTCAGCTTCTTTAATAACCTTAGTAATAAAATATTGTCAAAGGCTTTTCTGGAATGCATGTATATGATGTCTCCTTTACAAACATCTGACACCATGGCTGAACTCCAACAGTGTGCAGGCTGGATTTCCGTTGACTGTGAAGTCAGCCTGACTCATTCCCAGTTTATCTGTGTATCCAGTGGTCTTACCCTTCATTACAGACTCTTCCATATTTGCCAGGATCCTCTATGGATCCGTTTTTAAGGGTTCTGCACTGGCAACCTACCACCACACTGGCTCAGCTGCTATTAGTAATGACAGGTTATGTGCCTTGGCCAGCTATTTTTTAATTGCTCAATGGGATTCCTTCAGAAGTCAGAGCATGCCTACCAGCCCTGATGACTTATTGCCATATAACTTACTGGTTTGGCCTATCACTTCCTCTCAGTTTATTTAAAATTGATATAATTCCTCTGGTCTACCTGCTACAAAGAATGTATCAGGTGTGGAAAACTCCTCAGCATCTTCAGCAGGAAAGAGTAGTTCAAAGTCTGCAATGGTTTAATAATCTTCCAGTGTCCACCTACCGGGTTTGCTATCTAGCTTCCTTCTTCTTACGTACTTGTTACTACTGGTTTGTGTAACCTATGCAGGGTTGTAAATTCTGCTTAGATTCTTTTTCATCCCTCTTAATTTCTTGCTTACATTTCAGCATTGGTGTTGAAGCAGCTGGAAGATTTGCCCTTGTTGCATTGTTTAGTGTTGAATGTACTTGTCAACTGATATAGTAGGTGGTCCACTTAGGTTTTATTTTCTGGGTTGTGAGGTTATTCAGAGGTGTTCTCTTAGCTCCATTTTGGATTGGGTTTATTTCATTCATACAACTGTCTGAGGTTATGGAATTGAACCACTACAGAACTGCAAAGCAATAAAGCTATTACAACAGTAATCATATTTTTTTAACCATTCTAAAGTTTGACTCTACTTGTTGGATATTCAAAATGGTTGTACTTAAATATATTCTAGCAGCTGTCAAGGCAACAGTGTAAAATTCTCAGCTGCTTAGTTAAGATTTTTAGCAGTAGTTTTTGTAGATGAATGCCCATTTCCTCTCTTTCCTCTCTCAATAAGCCATCCAGGGTTTTCACATTTGTTTAACATATATATTGAGTTTCTATTTAAAATATTACTTTTGGCATGTTCCTACCGAGAACCTGCTGCCTAAGACTGATCATTGGAATTTAGAAGGAATTCAGTACCCTTCTTATGCACATAATTGTGGCTCCTGCAAAGCAAAAGCCTTGTCAATCATTGTCAAAGACTATGTAAAAGAAAAAGAATGGAATGGAATGGAATGGAATGGAATGGAATGGAATGGAATGGAATGGAATGGAATGGAATAGAATAGAATAGAATAGAATAGAATAGAATAGAATAGAATAGAATAGAATAGAATAGAATAGAATAGAATAGAATAGAATAGAATAGAATAGAATAGACATCTTTCCTAATTGGCTCACTGAGTACCTGTGACAATAAGTTACCTGCTACAAACTTCAAGAATTTCTAAGACCCACTCATCACAGCACTATGATATTAACAGTTGATGACTGGGAAGCGGAAATCTCCCATAAGGACAGGGGCTACGATCCAGAAATTTATCCTAATTGCCTATAGAATAACTTATCAGGGCTTACATCCTAGCTGGGCAATCAGTAGTAGACACCCACTACAATGTTTATTTTATTTTCCATCCCCCTAATCTTTGCCTAGAGCCTCTCAACCGCATCATCAGTAACTGTAAGGACTGTGCAATCAAACCTTTCTCTTACAGTGCATCACCTCCATCTTGCCGGCCATTTTGCCATTGTTAAATGAAACAGTTATTCTTAACTTCGCAAGGGCAAGAAAATTCACTAATAAAATACGTAGGCTTTTTCCTTCTATTTTTTAAAATGTCTTCTTATACATGTTATACATTGAAAAAATACTGTTGTCTAACCTGTTTCCAAATTGGATTTCAAAGGTTTAGAACACCTAATTGGTCTCGACTGACTTCAGTAACACTTGTGCATGCTCAGATCTTTGAAATTATAATATTTATATTTATTTTTAATGCTTCTATTATTACTTTATTAAAAATACCAGTAGATTTCACTATAGGTATATGCAAACAAAGCAGTAAAATGACAACCACTTCCTAATGGAAAACAGTAGATGTAAGACTTATTTACAGAAATGGAACTTCTGTGATGCACATTGTTAATACTGTAAACAAAATGTATGGGGAGACTGGGATGCGTAGTGAAAGAGCAGTTGCCTGGAACATTGCCTCACTCTGAGAGAAGTGGTTTGGGTTCCTGGTGGCAGGGAGACCAGAGAAGAGGGTCTCTTCATGATGTGTTTTTCCTTGCTTCTCTCCCTTGGCCAGTTTGTGTACTTTCTAGCCTGTATACCCCTGGATGTTTTCATTCGATCTTTTATACAAGCCTCCAAGGCAGAAACAAAAACTTAAGTTCCAATATCTCTTCATTTCTATTTCTCTGTTAGGATGGATGTGACCAAAATATCTATGTGGTTTGATTGAGGTGCCTCTGGAAGGCATTAGGCTCCAAAGAAAATTACTCTTCTTTACTGTTGCAAAAACATTGGAATAGAACAACAATATGTTTCTTGAATGTAGTTTATGATGTGAAATGTCACACTTGCATTGAGTTGTCTAGACAGGAAAAGAACAGCTGTAAAAAGAATGACAAATTGATGTTTTCTTCTTTTCCTGTACTGAATCTATATTAAGGAGATGCCATTCCTCTCAGCAGAGCTGATGAGTTGGCACTGAAGTGAAATCAAAATCAATTTTTATAATAGGTAACTGTCCCAACATCAATACTAATATTTCTTCATCTTCCATTAATGCTGTAGATATGAAATAATTCACTGCAAGGAGTTCTGAATGATATATGAAACTAAAAATCCCAGATCAATGTACAACAAAAGTATTAGAGTTATACAAATGTTCGTGTCTGGTGCAGCCAGAAAATCCTGGTTTTAGTAGGGAGGGCATAAAGAAATAAATAATCTAATTTGCTATTGCAAATGTTTTTGTAACTTCTTCATACAATGCCCACATAATGAGAAGATGAACGGTACTCAAAATAAATTTTAACTAGGGTTTCACTGGTGCTTCAAGTATTCTACGTGGAGTAATAATTTCTAGGAGATGTTGCAAAATCTAATGATGGTAACTTTCTAAAAGTTGCTCTCTTCTTTACTTTTCCTCATTCTCCAGCATGGAAAAATGGCTCAGTATATGGATCAGGGAATTATTTATCTTCTCCTTCTTCCTTGCCGTCTCCATAACCCTGTTCCTTTTATGATTCCAATTTTTTTCTACTTCACCCTTCCAAGATATCCTTAAGATCCCGTGCTTTTTCTCCATGTGTGGATCACCTCTGTGTCCAGCGCAGAAATTACTTTCAGATTTAATGGATGTCTAATGCACCCATGCCAGGTAGATGGGTTTTGAATAGGATCCTTTATTACTGTTGGTTAATTCCTTAGATAACTTAAAAATAATTTGAGAAGGATCTTCACAGTTGTAAACATGTTTAACAACACATAGCAAAATAGGTTGTTCTGGTGTGATATTAAAATGTCCGTAAGTGGGACCTATGCCTGACTCCCTAGAAAGAAATGCATCCTGTACCTTCCCCATGTATCATAGGCTGTCTACTTCTGAATGCAGTACTTGACAGACAGCAATTGGACCAGAAACCAATGCTATGCAAATTATAATTTGATATACAAAGATGATATGTGACCTAAAGAGCTTCTCTTGTGTAAAATGCAATTTCTACAGCCTATGATGCCTGTTCCCTGTGATTATAATTTTTTGTCCACACTGGTATCTTGGGGGAAAAAAAGGTGTTGGACCTATTGGTGGCTCTGGGCACACTGCTGAATTCTAACTTTAATACATTTTGTCTTAAAAATACAAAAATGTGTGTTTTCTTTGTCATGGTAGTCACCATGTGCAGAATGAATAGTAAGTCACATTTCTGTTGTATTTTGCTTTTTCACTAAATTAATAATAGAAAGAAACAACCCTCCCCCTTGATAGTCTTACAATTTGAATCTTTTTTCATTCACTTCCCAACCAAAGATATTAAATAAAAAAAAATAAAGCTTCAAAAAGAAGCTAAAGGAATAACTACTTACAGTCCACAGTAGACATTATAACTGTTTGCAGTGTTGCTGTCTAAATCGATGACCTTTCCATTTCAAGAACACTTTATCTTATAGGGTAAGGGGTACACATTGAACATGCTTTGTAATACAAGTTTTCTGTCAAGTGCTGCATTTAGACTGGTATCTAATTTGTATTGTCCCTCACCTGTATGAAACAGTACCAGTCTTCCTAAATGTGAGGTAATATGGGGTAGCATATTCAGTATACCAATGAATTAAACACTCAGACCTTATTGTATGTATTTCTGAAAATATAAGATTCTTCAGTCACTTGTATGATTAAGCCACTAGAAGAAGTATAAAGTAGCTGTGAAATTGGAAGCGGCTTACAGGAATTCAATTCTATTATATTAGACTTCCCCCCAGTTGAGCAATATCAACAGGGGATTTTTACATTATTTATCTTACTCTTTGACTATCCTTCATTTTCTTCCATTCAGAGAGGGGTATGCCTGGGGAGAAGAAGCTAAAAGACCTGACAACATGCAATCTGTAATGGCTCTCTGTGAACAAAATAAATCCCAACTTTGATTTAGACATGTTCATCATTCCTTTGGCTGCTTCAAATAAGCTTAAAACAGGAGTAGAAAACATGGATCACTCACCTTTAGTTTATATAGCTATTTTTAGAAGTATGTTTTCTTTTATTTCAAAGATTTGCAAATCTTTGATTCTGCCCCTTTACTCCACTCTGATGAGACCTCACCTGGAGTACTATGTTCAGCTCTGGAGCCCTCAACACAAGGACTTAGGACCTGTTGGAGTGGGTCCCAATGAGGGTGACAAAGATGATCAGAGGGCTTCTCACACAAAGACAATCTCAGATAGTTGATGTTGTTCAGCCTGGAGAAGAGAAAGCTCCAGGGAGACCATATAGCAGACTCCCAGTATCTGAAAGAAAGCTGGGGAGGGACTGTTTACGAGGGCATGTAGTGATAGGATGAGGGGCAATGGTCTTAAACTAGAGCAGGGTAGATTTAAGTTAGACATTAGGAAGAAGTTCTTTACTATGAGGATGGTGAGACATTGGAGTAAGTTGCCCAGGGAAGTTGTGGATGCCCCATCCCTGGATCAGGGCATCAGGGTTAGGCTTGATGGGGCTCTGAGCAACCTGATCTAGTTAAAGAGGTTCCTGCTCACTGCAGGGAGGTTGGACTAAAAGACCTTTAAAGGTCCTTTCTAACCCAACACTTTCTGTGATTCTATGATTTGCAAATGATGTGTAATAAGGCGAAGCCTAGCTGCTGGCCAGTGTTATCAGCTTTGCTATGACAGTAAGTTCACTGTAAGAACAGGGTGTGTGTGTTGTAAACAATTGCATATTAGTACCTTGATCTCATTAATTGCAAACTTCTTTGAAACGTGTCTCCGTGGCAGCTTCTACTAATTACCTCAGACACTAATTGGGTCAGATGCAATAAAGTAGACAGCAGTCACTCAAGCAGACTAGAACAGCCTGTTCTGTAATGGCTTGTGACAGAGGAACAAAGAAAGATCTTGAAATATTACGGACTAGCCCTATTCACCACTGTGTACATAGTATGGTGATTTGTAATGAGTATTTTAATACAAACTGAAATAAATGTCTTTCCCCCACATATGGTTAACCCATCCTCTTCTGTCTGTGCTCTGCATGTGTATGACATGAATTTGCTGGCCTGTGATCATGTAAAACATTTGTCTTTTTTCATAGAAACAAATCAGAAAATCTGGGAGAAAATACATAGAACTCAAAGCACCTCTAAGATTTACAACTATGTATCACTAGGTGGCATTGCTGAAAACAGTACAGCAATTTCATTTTTATAAGAGAAGCTTGAGTGAAACTGTTATTAGTGTCGTATTTTAGACTCTGTTTACCTATTTTACATCCTGATGCTTATTTCAGCTTCATTTGTTTTTTGTCAACAGTGTATCATTCAGAAAGTTTGTGGGCTTCTGTTTTCCCTTTTTGATATATGCTGCTCTGACTGCTCATGAATTAACCTTACTATCCATAGTCTCTTGTTCCTCTTTATTGTTCACATTTGAATGTAAATAGAAACCTAGATGTTAAAAATCTCCAGCTAAGGAAAGACACAGTCTAACAGTAAGCAATTACCTTCTGTATTCTGAACAAAACAAAAATAATTGTTTATTTTTCATAAAAGTGATAAATATAAAAATTGTGGTAATTTGATCTACTTATACAACCTTGACTTTTAAATAATTATTCTTTGTTCTAATAATGCTCCCACACAGTGCCTCTGTCACAGCTTACTCTGAGGTGGCCTTCTGATCAACTAAATTCTGCCTACCAAAGTTAAACAAACAAACAAACAAACACAACCCCAAGAAACCTACAGCCTTCATGTCCTGGCAAGGAATTTTTGCTGTTGGCTACAGCTCCTTTATCACAGTTTTCTTCCTCAGAGGCCATATAACAACTTCTCTGGTGAAAATCATGAAGGCTAGGGCCATTTAAAGTTTGTCAAAGACATGTTTATTATTTTGTGAGTTGTGGTGGTGGTGTTTTGTGGGTTTTGGTGGTGGTGATTTTTAGGGGGTTTTTGTGACATTGCTGAAATACAGGATCGGCCAGTACTGCAGTTTTCTGGTATTTAACTTTTCGCACAGCAGTGACAGAAACATTCATAACACTGGGGTTCACTTCAAACCAGCTTGGTACCAGCAGCTGAGGTCGGAGCACTTGCTTTCACTTTGAATTAGTTTCAGCAAATCTCAGGTAATTGCTACAGAAGAGTAACAGTACTTTTTATGGGTTGTCACTAAGAGCCCTGTGCACACAAACCACTTTTATTAATGTTTAACTGATGAGTGCTGGGAATAAGTTAGGGCTGGCAGGACTGCTACCATGTCCTAATGCTGTAGTCCTTCCTCTGCATGGAGCTGCATAAGAAAATAGGCATGTGCTCTGAGGAGGGGAAAAAAAGCTGATATTGATTCCTGCTTTCTTCTGCTAACAATTTCCATTTTGTCTGGGAAGTGACAAAACTGAGTTAAAAGTAAGAACACCTGAAACTGGAATTAACACAGTCAAGAGTATTTGATCTGTTTGTCAGGTCTGCTATTCACAGAATCACAGAATGTTAGGGGGTCAAGGGACCTCTGGAGATCATCGTGTCCGACCCCCCTGCCAGAGCAGGACTGCTCATGCAGAAATCCATCCAGATGGGTCTTGAAAGTCGCCGGAGAAGGAAACTCCGCAACCTGTCTGGGCAGCCTGTTCCAGTGGTCTATAATCCTTACAGTAAAGAAGTTTTTTCTCATGTCAAGGTGGAACTTCCTGTTTTCTAGTTTGCATCCATTGCCCCTTGTCCTACCACAGGGCACAACTGAAAAGAGATGCCCATTCTTGACACTCACCCTTCAGTATTTATATACATGAATTAAATCCCCTCTCAGTCTTCTCCAGACTAAACAGCCCCAGATCTCTCAGCCTTTCCTCATAAGGCACGTGTTCAAGTCACTTAATCATCCTTGTGGCCCTCCATTGGACTCTCCCAAGTAAGTCCCTGTCCCTCTGGAACGGGGGAGGCCAGAACTGGACACAATACTCCAGATGTGGTCTCACTACGGGGAGGAGAACCTCCCTCGACCTGCTGGACACACTCTTCTTAGTGCACCCCAGGGTACCATTGGTCTTCTTGGCCACAAGGACAAATTGCCCTTCCATGGATAACTTGTTGTACGCCAGGACTCCAAGGTCTTTCTCCACAGAGCTGCTTTCTAGCAGGTCGGCTCTTAATCTGTACTGGTGCATGTTGTTATTCCTCTCCAGGTGCAGGACTCTACACTTATTCTTGTTGAGCCTCATTAGGCCCCTCTTTGCGTAGCTCTCCAGTCTGTCCAGGTCTCACTGAATGGCAGCACAGCTTTCCTGTGAATCAGCCAATCTTCCCAGTTTTGTGTCATCAGCAAACTTGCTGAGGATACACTCTGTCCCCTCATCCAGATTACTGATGAAGGTCTTGGATAGGACTGGACGCAGCATTGATCCCTGGGGGACTCCACGAGTTACAGGTCTTCAGCTGGACTCTGCACCATTGATCACCACCCTCTGGGCTTGGTTGTTTAGCCAGTTTTTGATTCATCTCACTGTCCACTCTTCTACTCCACACTTCCTGAGCTTGCTCACGAGGATGCTATGGGAGACAGTATCAAAAGCCTTGCTAAGGTCAAGATAGACTGCATCCACTGGTCTCACTGCATCTAACCATTCAGTTACAGCATCATAGAAGGCTATCAGATTAGTCAAGCATTATTTTCCCTTAGTAAACCCATGGTGGCTACTGCTGATACCTTCCTCACTTCCATGTGCTTAGACATGACCTCCAGATTGACCTGCTCCATCAAACAATTTAAACCTATTGTTTAAAAAAACTGTCAGTTAGGTTCTGCCATTTTGTCCAAGCCTGAGCAACATCCAGAGTTTGGACTTCAAGATAAACTGGTCCTTGGATATTCGAGCAACATGATTACATTTTTGTCTGACTGCAGATAAGTTGGTAATATAGTTTAATCATACAATATTCTGCAAAAGTCCAGTGAACTGGAATGGTTTTAGCCAGTATGTCACTTCTAACTGTCATGGGGGTTTGAGTTAAAGCAAACATGTTCTCTCACTTTAGGGTATAGTATATCATATACAGTGTTCAGAAAACAGTATTATAATGATGGTATGATGCCAAAACAGCATGTGTGTCCATTAAGTTATTAGGCTTACTTTTCATTTATCAAAATATGTATGTGACATTGAAAAACTGATAATAAACACTGCTCATACAAATCTGAATATCCAAATTAGTAATTATATATTTCCATGCAGAGATAACTGAAGTAATAAGCTGAAGTCCTTCCTTTTTGAGCACTAGCTTCTCAGGCAGAGAGGAACAGGTTTGTTCTTTAATTATAAGAAGTGATTTATTCTTTTTTTTTTCGCAGAGATTTCTGATGTATTGAAACACTGGGCCTTCTTAAGTTTCATTTTAGAAGTGATTTATCTTTGGGAAAAAAACTTCCTGAATCCAAATTCATTGCTGGTTGGAAAAGAATAGAAGAAAAGCAACAAAAAAACCCAGAAAAGCTTGTTTGCAAAGCTGTGAATAACTAGGAGACTACTGGTTCGAGTCATTATTGAAAACCTAAGGCCAGGGTGAGTCACCAACATTTGAGTCTGGTGTCCTGAAGGCCATTGAGGTATTACAGGAGATGGGAGAAGAAAGCAGCTGCAACTCTCTTCCTACCCTCCTACCCCACTGATGAGAGGAGGTGTGAAATCAGGGCCCTCTTCCATCCCTGCAGCTAAGTCATTAGCTACTTCACTTAACAGCTAGTCAGCAAGAAGACAACAACCAGCCTATAAGGGCTTTCAGAAAGGTTATTCCTATTAGCAGTTCTGTCCTTCCTCCTGGGTTTTGTTGGAGCAAATTGCATTAATTTGTTCAAACCTAGATCTATGTGTCCATTTCACAGCTACCTTTTATTGTTTTAGACATAATATGTAGCTTGTGTTATCTTTGTACTTTTTGGGTGCTAGTAAATATTTCTCTTCTGTTTTGGAAGTAGCTAATGGACTGGGGAGGCAGATCACACTATTCTGGTTTTCCACACATCCT